>NW_020884872.1:36198848-36430486 GCF_003945725.1 Corapipo altera
CTCCATGGAGCAAGTCTAGGTCCTGCTGCTCTAGCAAAAAACGTAAAAGCAACTCCAAAATCCTAAAAAACATGGTACTGGTTGTGACCTGGAACAGTGACTCACAAGAGAGGAAGGTACCAATGCTTAGGCAGCATGTTGAGCACATCAGCTGGTGAAGGAATTTGTTGACATTGCACCCCAGCTGCTGCAGGTACTTGGCCTTTTAAAATTTGATGGAGGTGCTGTAACACTTAGTGTATACTGTATCTCCAGAATCACTGGGATCTTTTTTTCCTGCAAATAGCAGCACTTGCCCTAAAAGTGGATAAAATATTCTGTTTTATGAAAATATTTCTGACACATAGCAATCTGGGGACAACTCCAAGAGTGCTATGCTTAGGGAATGAGACTCCTGAGGAGGCTACTATAGCTAATACAACTGTCTGGGGAAGTATTCAAAATGTGTGTCCTAAAATAAACATCTCCTGCTTACACACAAACTTCTCTATTGCTGCAGTTCTTTCACAGGAACACTGTCTTCTAGGTTTAATCCCTTAAGACCGTAACACATTTTATTGGTGTTAGGGTGGGGGTTTTTGTTTGTTGTTTGTTTGTTTTTCCTTTTTCTTTCCTGTTTTCCACAGCTTTCCAAGAGCATTGTCTTTGGTCTTACCTTGCATTTTATAACAGAAGACACGTGATGTCTATTAATTGTTAACTGGTCATAAATGAACAGGACCTATTAAGTGTCTGGGCCTTGCAGAGGCTTCCTACTACTAGAAGGAGCAAGCTGGCTTGTTACAAGGTTCTTTACATCTTTATCATGTGTTTGGCTGATTATGACTATATGCTGTAAATATGGTAGGCATATGTGCTTATTTCCCCTATGAATCATGGAAGAACATGCCTGCACAGTGAATGTGCACCTATTGGCAATTTTTATGCAAGTGTTCTATTTTCTTCATTAGGACAAGATATAAATTATGCTGGACTGCATTACACAGGCATTTATCTATGTACAGATGTCTGTCTCTAGGTATTTAATTTTTTTTCAAACTCTTTTGGTAGGTCCCTCTTTTATATAGGACGCACTTTAATTCTAAACCAAAGCATACAATCCTTCAAATATTATTTAAAAATATCAATGATCCTTGTTTCTCTAGTGATGCTGACTTTACAATTCTTCATTAAGTAGATTAATGCATTTCCATCACAATGTTATTCTTACTTTACTGCAAAATTAATTGAGTCTATCTTTCTGCAAATTGAATAAACTGATAAAGGAAAATAAAACTCAGCCTTTATGTTTCTTTCATATTTAAAGGAAAGTACTTTGTATAATTTCTGTTAAGATCTGCAATAAATATTAAATATTCAAATGCTTGTACTGTAAGTGGAGCTCTAGGAAGTCTCTCTCTTTTAGGGAAATCAAGTTTCTCTAAGCCATAGAAGACTCTAAGACTATTACTGAGTGACTACAGAATCCAGTTATTTCAACTGAATTGCAGCTCTCAGGGTTTGACTTCAACTGTGACTGCATGTTACAAATCATATGGTATGCACAATGCAAGCAAAAAAAAAAAATCAGTAACAGTGAGATGGAAAAAACCTTAGAGAAGTAAATTTCTATGAACAAGTTGCCGTTAATAGTGCTATCCAAATTAACTTTCTGAGTGCTGCCCTTTCCAGCTATGAAAAAAAAAAAAGAAAAAAAAAAAAACAACAAAAACTAACATTCCCAGAAAAATGTCAGTATAAACTCCCTTTATTAACCTGGCTGTCACTTTGGCTCCCTGGGTCTCTTTGGCTCTAACCCACTAGAGAATGGTTCCCACTGTAATCATCGGCAGTGAGGAATTAAGCCTCAATGAATCAGGTGAGCTTCAACAGTGTTCTAGCATTTCTGAATTTAAAAGGTCACCAAAATTGCTAATGCTTAATCTAGCCACATCAGTAAGGAAAGAAAAATGTTTTGAAGGAAAGCACTAAATTATTCAAAAAACCCCTGACAAGAATAGCAATATTCATAAATGGAAAATATCTGTTAACTCATTATATAATTCTGTGGCTGAAAATCTTTGATAGAAAATGTCCTTTTTTACTAAATGTAGTCTGTGTTTGATTCTGTTATTCATTTGAATTAGTCTTAGTAAGTCTTGGAGGTTTTTTTCCTTGCTTTTAAAATTGATAAAAGAAGATTTATTTGTGAAAAGCAGATGTTGGGATTAATTGTTCTATTTAATTAATCAGATATTTAAGGTTTGGTATAACCTAATCTGCAAAGAAAATATTTTTATCTGTTAAGTTTCCTGATGTAAAATACCTCTTGCATTTTTGTTAACAGTTGTCAGATAAAAGAGGGTAGTTTCTTACCCATGACATTTATAAAATACTAATTCTGCCCTCTTATTTTATATAAAATTCATTTATATTTACTTAGTACAGAGTTTGTATTCATTTATAATACTAAGTAGAAATAAATAAAACAGGTAAGGAACTTGTTATTCTATCATTTATTCTATAAATTACGTAGAAATGGATCAAACAATTGAAATGAAAATATTTACTGTTGAACATACTTTTATTTTTTTTGTTTAACTTATAAACAACATACTCAAAGAAAAGTAGAAAGGGGAAAGAGAACTGGAAGGGTAATTGGAAGACAAAGTGATTTCTTAGGTCAGATTTTTGTTGTATATATAAAATGTAAATTGAGAAATGCAGGGGCTTATAATGGCTTGAATTCCAGGAGTCTCTCCCTCTTTTTGCTGAGCCCTGTGTGTTTAAGGGACTTGCTGGCTTTTTGTGGTCTCTAGAAGTTGTTAAATGAGTTAAAAAAACCTGTAAAAACCTTCCACCAAATCATCTTGCTTATTTGCAAGGATCAAGGAAGGATTTTGTTTGTTTATTTTTTTGAGAGATGGATTGAAAGATTTTGAAAGGCAATCAGAAGGGTTTGGAGTACTGAGGAGATCCTTGATAGCTGATAGTTCAAGAAAATGCTTCATCAAACAGGGCTGGCAGGCATCTCTTCACTCCTTTGAACCTTCAGTGTTGATAAGGAGGTTTTAAAAGTTGTTATTTGTAGGAAAATTTGATTTTCATGTATCTGATTTATAAGTAGGGGATTTTCAGTATGGGGCATATAATAGTAAATGACTATGTCTTTATTTGAACGAAGGACTAACATCAAATTCATTACGATCTGCCTCTCAGCAATTTTGTTCACAAATCCAATGGAAAAAAATATTCTCTGGAGTCACTTAGAAAACTGTCAGTAGTAGATTGCATGTGTATGTGTGAAACCAGCAGACTATTCACTGGAACTTTGTAATTAATGATCAAATATTTTGAAAGATCTTGTTAGTAGCAATCCAAGTAGAAATGGAGAAAAAGACGATGTGTCCGTATTTCACCAGCAAGGCAGATTGTGACTTTACAGAGCATTAAGATGTTTCAAGTTCTAAGTTTTTTCTTGGATGATGAAAATGACTGAACCCTGGAATACTTCACCAAAGGCTACTTTTATCAAACAGAGAAGAAACAAGAGAAGGCTGACCTCTCTCTTTGCTTACAGAAAGTTTTATATTTTCTAGGATTATATATTTAGAACACCTTATACAACAGGCCAGGTACTAACATTATGAAGTCACCAAGTGTACATGTATAGTGTTTCCAGACAACAGCAAGAGGTGGACTAGTTTTTTTGGAGACCAAATCAGTAATTGAAAACTGACCTTTCCCTCTCTCACTCCCTTTCCCTCCTAGACAATGGCAGAGGGTCTGACGGTTGGAGGCAGAAACCCCCAAACAAACTGCTGTTATCTGATAGAAATAACCAGAAAAGATACAATTTTGTCTGGTAACTTACAAACCTAACATACTTCAGTCATTTAGTCACTTACTTCTTCCATCACACTCTTATCTCTGTTTTATTATGCTTTGTCTTTTTCACAAGCCATTCTGGGTCTAAGTCTGTAACATATTTCCCTTGGTTTAACAAGATAATTCTTTTTCTGCAAATACCTGCATAGGGCATCTTGTCCTTCTATGTGACAATACTTACAAAAAAAATTTTTTTTCCTTAGAAGACCATGCTAAATAGATCCATAAAATTTAAGCTGAAGCCTTCTCATCTACTTGCTGAATGTACGTATTTAATCTACAAGACGAGCAGAACCTGGGATGTGAATAGCAAAGCAGAATTTGACCTTCATTTTTTTGTGAGTATGACCTAGAGGAGAATTTTTTATCTCTGCACTAAAAGCATATAAAAATGTAAACTGGAATTGATGCTATTGATTTGGTTCTGGTATTTGTTTCTTTGCACACCTACTATGGTATCCATGACTTTTGGGATTTTCAGAACAGATGCATTTTTTTACTTAAAGAGGTGAGTGTGGGAGAACTGCAGTGAGCTGTGGTTATTTCCACTATGCTTCGAGGTCTTTGCTGTCACTGAGGTTAAAATGAGGGGTCCAAGTTAGAGCGCCTATCTGTTAAACTTTGCATGACACAAAAAGTATCACTCAACCTGTGAGAAAACCAAAAATTGATTCTAAGAGGGAAAGAAATCCAAATTCAAAGCGAATAACCGATGCTAGGACAAGGAGAAAACTAGATATGTAGCTGGTGGCAGTATAGGTAAAAAAGGGCCTTGAACAGATCTAGGTAAAAGAATTTTGTGGAAATAGCAGTACCTTTCACCAAAAGCAGTACAGAAACAAAAGTCTTTGAGGATGGACTTCTGAGATAATGACTGAAGGGAAGGCCTGTCTCAAAGCTGTGAAAGTCCTTTTGTTTTTCAAGCAGTGTGTGATATTTCAAACCACTGCTCTGATGAGTTGGGAAGGACTGACTGCTGAGATTGACTTTACTGGCACTTGGTGAACTCCCACTCCAGGGTTCAGCGGTGAATCTTCCTTCACTATCTCAAGGGTATACCTAATTTACACAGTCTGTCTCCTTCTGTACAACTTCCATTGGAGTCAATCGGAGCTGTGTGCCTGAAGTGAAGGGCAGAATTTGGCTCAGAGAGAGTATAACAACTTCAGTGCTTTGCCAAATGAAATACATTTAGAGTCTGACATGCACAGTTGGATGTGGTAAGTAAAAAATCAGTTTTACTGGATACAAGGCTTCACTGACTAGTGCTACTTCCCTCTCATCATTGTTAAAAGATGTGCTTTATAAGAAAAAGATCAGACCAGAGACTTATCTTACCTACTGTTCATGGAGTGATACTTAATGTAGCACCTTAGTTTCCAGTGCTTCGTAGCTAAAGACTTTCTGTGTGAGAGGCTGCATTTTTTATTTAGCTCTGCATCAATTATAATAAAAGTTATGCCAAGCTTAATTGATTTCTTTGTCACCGTTCCTTGAAACACAATTCTTTTAACTCATTCCAAATAATTTTCCCAAATTCAGCAGCAGTGGCAACGCCGTTGACTGATAAGATCTATACCTCATTTAAAACAGATATTCAGCTTATCCAGTCACTGCTGAACAACAAGTATTTTACTGCTAAGTCCCAGTATCTTAGCTCACCAGTGTCAGGAACATAGCTTCTAATGTGGCTTTTTCTTGTGAGGTTCCTCTCATAAAAAGCTGTTCTGAACTCTTAAATGACTGCCTTGTGCAAGTAGCCTTTTAGCCTCTTCTGTCTTTACCACTGTTACATATAAGTATTCCTACGGGATCATCTCTTCTCGTAGTTACAAATTTTAATTGAACAAAATTGTACATATGGACCAGAACTCAGCTATCCACAGACTTTTTACATTCTACAGGAGTCTTCCATGAGAACCATTAGTTGCGGCTGTTTGTTCTTCCCTAAAAACACAGTGGTTTACTGCTATTTCCCTAAACAAGTATCTGTAGAAAAAAATACAGTGCTTTTCAATGTTAACTACATATCCCTAAAGCGATCTGAGTTTGTTTCTGGGTTGGATTTTTTCAAAGCTTTTGCTGTGTTTTGGTTTTCTCTGTGAGGCTTCTGCTTCTTTTCCTTAGTGGTTTTTATCTTTGCTTGAAAATTTATAGTTCCTTCCTCTGGTGAGAAAATCCAAATAAGAAAACCCCTTCACTAGAAATTATTTTCACTGAAATTACCAATTCATTCAGCCTCCTTAAAACAGCCAGTCTGCACACCAGCAAGGAATCTGGTCTCTTTGACCCAGTAAAGTTAAAGACTTCTGTTGATTGTTTCCTTTAAAGCAACAAGGTAAAAAACCTTGTTTTTTAATTATGTGGTAGTTTACAATACTTGTGTGCAGTGCAACATACAAGGCCAGATTTTTTTTTTTTTAAATTATGTCAGGACTTTGTACAATGTTACCAGGAAGCACTTCTTTTCTAGCTAGATGTTTCAAGGATGGAACTGTCAAAAATTTCAGAGATGCAAAAGAGATTGATATAAAAAATGAAGGTGAAAATGTTTTGGTTAAAACAATGGAAGATATTTGGGATTCTTTTCCCCCTCAACATGTGGATTTTAATAACTACTGTTTGTTGTTAATTACAGAACATACTGCATCTTCTAAAAAAACACATCAGAGGAGAATCAAGTTCTTTTGTTATATTCTCCTTTGGATATGATTCCCATATACACAATATTTAGATTAAATCCTGTGACTACTTTTTTTTTCATTGATATCTTAGGGAGGCAGGGTGGGGGGAGTGAATCATGCTCATAAACTAAAATGCCACAGTGTACATGTCTGTGAAGTTAGGTGCCTTGAATAGACCAAAGATGCGTAACTCATATGCATTTCTTTGAACAATCAAATCTTAGTATTTGATGCTGAAAGCCTGCTTTTACGTCAGAAAGTTTGCAGAGCCTGGAAGAAGGAGAGAAGCACCCGTAAGATTAGAACGTTATTTAAGGTAGTGTCTATCACCCAGGAGGATCTTAAAATATTGTATGCAGCATCTGAAATATTTCCATATAAGATTACATTATATGATGAACAACTATTAGTTAGATGGGCCACAGCTGGTACTTTACAACCTGTACATGTAATAAAGGGAAAGCTACCTATATGGAACAGAAACGAAATAATCAAAAGCCTGTGTTTGAATAACTAAACAGCACAAAGTTATTGCAATCCAAGAATATTTAATTAATTAGAACTATTCAAAAAACCTTAGGTAAAATATAATTAATTTTATATAAGTTTCAAGGGTTCTTAATAGGATAAATCTCTTGTGTGAAATATTTTGGTAATGACTATCATAAAGGAGACTACTTTAAAGTGTAATAATGTGTTCTGAAAGAGTCTGCTTTTCTGTGTCATTTAGGAGGAAGATGTCATTATACTTGATGGTGTATTCATTGTGCCTGACTCAATTAGCTGTATCTGACCCTGTATGCCAATACTTCCACAGTACCTTCCTGCAACATCACTGTGGTTGTCCTTAAGATATTTTATAGAGTTTGTTATCTCACTGTTCTTTTTTCTTCTTTTCTTTCTTTTTCATTTCTTGACATGCTGAATACATCAGAAACAGGTTGAACTGACGAAAAAATCTGAGATAAAATCTGAGATAGACATCTAAGAGCCCTTTATTTTTGTAAATTTTGCGTGTGGCCACCCACAGAACAGGGTTTTTTTGGGTGTGGGGTTTTTTTTATTATTATTTTTTTTAATTTATTTTTTCTTATTTCTGTCTTCTGACATATTTCCAAAGTTATGACTGTCTGGAATACCAGAATTCCCATTAGTGAGTAAAGGTAGGGAGTATCTGCTAAAATTTGATATGTTCATTTTCCAGAGTTATTACTGAACATGTGTGATGTGAGAACATTGAGATCCTCTGCCATTCATTATAGGTACGTACCTTCATTTAAAATGATTTCTTAAAAATACCATAAAGTTCATTATGTTCAATAGTTAGCCATAACTATGGCTAACTATTCTCATTAATTTTGAAAATGCATGTAATTTATATTGGTATTGAATATACTCTAATGCATGGAAAAGTCTAATTGCACAGCGAAGGAGCAGATTGTCTTTTCCTTAAAGGCACTTGCCACCTGAAAATACAAAAGATATGTAAGGTGAGGGTGTATACCAGAAATGAAGGGCTCGCCACACAGGAGGAGAGTGGGGATGAGAGAGGTTGAGTCATAGCGGAGGAATGAGCAACAGCCTGTCAGGAAACACCCTGCGAGTTCCAAACATTTTTATTTTGTTTGATAAGGGTTTTGGGTAGGTGGAGATCAGTTAAACGGGACAAAGAAAAGGCAGGGAAAGGGAGACAAGGGCATTTCAGGATGTGAAGAAGAGAGGAGGGAGCAGGCATGCGATGAAGATGAGGGTAGAGAAAGGGAGAAGTGTGGGGGCGAGATGAGTTGCAACAATCAGCAGTGAGAATGGATAATTAAAAATCATGGCTGTCTGTCAGACGTTAAGCCTCTTTTACCTTTGCTGTGTCAGCTTCATTGTCAGACTGGATCCTCCCTGTAGTCTCTTTCTCATTCCAGGCTGCTCCTGTCATTGTTTAACACAGTTGTGCATGAACAGTGCATGCAGACTGAAGCCATAAAATTATACAGTGCACTTAATTGAAAGATTGAAAAATTACTTTACAGCGACAGACTACATAATGGTTGACACTTAGGGACTGATCTTAGACAACTGTACTCAGTGAGTGTAATTTAATGTTGTAACTTTCACATATGAAACCAATGATTTTTCTTTGGCAGAGGGAAATTGTTCTTATACCACATTAACTTTTAGGGCTGGAAAGGGAACTTCTGCCTTTACCCATCCCTCTTAAAGATTCAGATAGCTAACAAGATTTGTTACTTATGCTTGAGATTAAAAGGCTGAATCTCAGAAATGGTCTATGTCTGTGTATATTTCCTTGAGTCAAATGATATATTAAATTTCCTTAATATTGAAATGTTTTGCTTGTGTGCTGAGAATTTTTATTTTTGATTTCAGAAATGATAGTATATAATGGTAAATAAATATTCTGTTGAGAAATCCTAGAGCTCCAAGTCTTTCATCACTGCCACCCTTCCTTTCTCAGGGAAACAAAACACAACTAAGATCCAATTTTATCTTTCCTCCTTGGTCACCATAACTTCTTTGAATAGAGAAGCTTATTTTTACTGAAAAGCTATGTTAAACCAGAAGAGTTTGAAACAGATGGGCTCTGTGTTCCTTAATTTCTTCAATAAAATATTATGAAAACAGCAAAGTAAATCCAAACAGCATCTAAATTGTTTGAATAGTGACACATATCATGGCTGTATAGGCTGCATGCCTGGTTATTTAAGTTCAGTTACTGGCTGCCAGAATTACACTCAAGGGACCCCAGCATCTTCAAACCATAATCTCATTTTCCAGTCAAAATTCAGAAAAAAATCCACCCTAAAAATACAGGAAACCTAAACAAACCATTCTCTGTATGAAGCCAAGTTTTTTTACAATTCAATAAATTCAGGCCTTCTATCCATAAGCTCAGCACTTGCATTGTCAGCACTTACTCTTTTAGGGGGAATTAGGAAAACAAAACATCAATGGAAAATCAAGCTGATTTCAATATTGTTCAACAAAGCAGGAATCAGCTGACACTGTAGGAACTTCTTATCCCATTTTCTCTGAACAGCAGGGTAGGAGCACTTCTAGTATTAAGATATTTCATTTTTTCTAAAAATTACACTGAAGACTGCAGTTTGGTGTCATTTATAAATATTCGAATTTCATAATTGTTTCCATAGAATAGGGAGACAGAACCCACTAGAATTCCTTACGTATTGAATATTCTTACTACTGAAGTCTCACTTTCAGCATGTAGTGTCAAACTTGCAGCTCTTGATCACATATGCTGAATCTCTCACAGTGGAATAATTTTTATAATTTATTTTTCAAACAGCTTCTCTCATGGAAGTGCAGCTAATGGCACGTTATTTGCAGCCTCTGTGCGGTAACACTTCGTTCAAACTAACACCTCTACCCATAGCTCATTAAAGCAGCACTTACATACCTTCAGCACAAAGAGAATAGTTGTAGGATGAGCACTGGGTGTCTGATCTTCTTTTACACAGATTATCCTTTTTTTTTTTTTGCCCCTGCTCTAGGTATTGCATGAGTGAACTTATTCTAAAATACTGTAGCAAGAAATCTCTTCTCTCTTATTAAACTGTCAAAAAACATATCTGAGAACCAGATATTTCACTTCAGTGTATTAGGAAATTTAGGAGATCATATAGAAATTCTCGCAATAAAAAAGTTCAAATGTTCATCTTCTACCAACTTAAAAATTACAGTTTCTTGTAAGCATTACTTTTTCAGCTTTGTAGAAGTAAAACCGTTTCATTAATTAAAAACATGAGTGTTAAAAATGAATACATTTACTGTAAAAATATAATTCTGTATCTGATGTAATGAAATGTGATCATATTGTCAAAACCCCTCCTATCTTTTTTAACACAAAGTGTTACCTTTGAAGATGTAACTTTGAACATCTCCAGTTTGCTTTTACTTTCCTTTTTCATCCATAGCTTTACAAAACGCAACCACCGAGTGTCAATAGTGAAGCAGAATCTCATTTCTGTGGAATGAACAGGCATCTCATTTCGGGAGTCAGGCAACACTTATCAGACACATTGGGTGAGTCTTTTGGAAAGTCTAGTTGGTGACATCAGGCTTGGATCTCAAATAGTTAGATGCTTACTTTGATTAAGGACTTACTCTACCGCCATTAAATAAATAAATTAATACAGATGTTGTTGATGACATAAATACCTAAATAAATTGAAGTCTTCTGCACTTTACATACAGATCTGTGAACTAAGAGTCCTGGTGGGATGAGGTTGGCACAAGGAGGCAGCTACAGAAGGAGGTACACCTCCTTTTCAGGTGTAAACAGTTAAGTAACTGCAGCAGCATCTGTATTCTCCTGACTAATTATTCTGGCTTCCCTCCAGAGTTAAATAACACTCCAAGGGAAACAAGCAGGAAACCTAAATGTCCCATCCTCATTTCTCAGTGAAGTGAATTTCTCAGTGAAGTGAATACTTAGATCTATAGGCTTTCCTGACTGCTATGATAGGACTCCTTTCTAACTGAACCAGCAGAAAAATTTAGTCCAGTCTCTAGCTGTGCCTGCATTTGTGAGAGAAATCAACCTCCATCCTGGTGATAGAAAGCATTGTGAAGGAGAACAGTGAACAGTGCTAAATCGTTCACAGTCCTACATTTCTGATACACATTATTATTTATGTTTGTTAGTGCAGTAGTACCTTGGAACTCCATCTAAGAATTGCCAACAGCTCAAAAATCACCGTATGGGTTGTCAGAGACAGCCATAAGAAAACACAGCTCATACCCTAAGTACCTTACATTTAAAAAGAATGTCAAACACTGAGCAGACAACTGAGACCTGAAGCCAAGAGAGCTTTGTGATGGTACACATCACAAATCTGTGGCAGAGTCATGAATAGACCACTGTTACAGCATGTTGACTTGTATTTAATAATATAATTAATTTTTTTACTGTTTGTGTTAGAGATATAAAGTTATGGCAACAAAAGCACAAAAGCAACTATTACAATACCTATTACTTGGATGGTCATGTGTCTCCTAGAATCTACAGTTGTAATTTGGGTTAGATCTAAAACTGGTGTTAGATACAGCACAGATGAGCATTGTAGTGGACACCTTTTTGGCATCTGAAAGAAAATCAGTGAATACCTTTTTGGCACCTAAAAGAACATCAGGTGTCATTTGAAACCATGAGGTGAATATTTAATCTCCACTTAAAAAAAATTGAGAGCAAAGAGTAGAGAATTAATGGCGTTTTTCTCCTTGGGAAGATGTATCAAGTGAAAACCCTTAGGGGTCTCTCCTAGATCATGGATCTTTCAACATAGCCATAATTATCTGGACAGAGAGCAACTAACAGAAGAACAGAGCTTGCTAAGAGTCATAAATTATTAAACACAACAAGAAAAAGAAATTTCCTCTCTGTTAGAAGTATCTCACTGAACTGACTGAATGGGCAATTGAGTAGCAAGTTAAAACCAATATAATGAAGCTGAAAATGGTATAGGGAAGGATGACAGCAATGATTAAAGGTGTAGAATGACCTCAAAACAACAGGTAACTCAATAGACTAGGACTGTTCAGTTTGAGAAAGAAATTATTTTAGTGGAATATGAATGATTTCTGGAAAAAATCGTTTGCACAGAAAACTTGTCTTGGAAAACAATTATTTTCTGTTTATACTAATGCAAGAACTAGGAGGAAACAAATGAACCTGGCAGGGGTTATGTTGAAAATGAACAAAAAGAGAGATTTCCTCCATGGTAGACAAGCTGTGGAACTCTGCATCTGAAGTTATTGTGGATATTGAAAGATTATCTGGGTTCAGAAAAGTGATTAAGCATGTGGAGAAAATTACCCATAGTATTCCACATGAAGTTGTGAATTGTCTCAGGAAGGCTGTCTTTTGCAAGTTCATGGAGGGGGAGAAAGTCAATAAGGGAATTGTAACTATATTCTAGTCCTGTTCTCTAGGCACCTGCTGTTGGCCAGTTGAATATGATACCGCAAAACGTGGATGGTTTTTTTCCCTGCCCCTTTACAGCTGTTTTTAGGATATTATAGGCAAAGAATAGGCACAATTAGGTCTGCCATTATAACTCATAACAGGTCACATGTTGAGTAAGAGATCATCTAAACCAGCCATACAGTGGTAAAAGCCCCATTTGACCTCAGTAGTAGCACAGTGTTTTAGTATGCAGTGGTGCTTTGACTGGGAAGATGATGGACCTTAGCAGGAAACCCTCAGAATCAGACAGATCAGGTCTCAAAGCATAATTAGGTAGGAAGCTCTTATCAGGTAATCTTTTGCTTTGAACAGATTGAAAAATCTAACTCAGGCAATTTGGCTGCTTTTATCTCAGCAAGCAGCAAAACAAGGACAAAGGCAGGATCAGCTCTGCGGTAGAGTTCTGTAGAGTTCATTCTTGCATCATGTGGCTCAGAAAATGAGCTTGGTCTCACTGGAGTCAAGACTGATTTGAGATCATGCGATTGTCCTGGAGTGGAAGTGTTGCATGAGCAAGTTTTGGAATAGGTAACATAGGCCCTTTAGGAATCTTCTGTGGTGTGTAGTCCCCTCGAGAGCAATTGGATTCTCTTCATCTGTCACATTAACATTGCAGATTTGAAATTAAAATAATAATAAATAAAAAAATCAGGCTTGATTTAAAATTAGAAAGAAAGAAAGAAAAAGCATTCCACTTCATTAAATGACCTTGCAATATATTTGGCAGCTTTTACAGGAAGTTTACAGAATGAAAAAAGAAAGGAAGGAAGGAAAGAGGGAAGGAAGAGAGGAAGAAAGAAAGAAAGAAAAACAAAAAAGAAAAAAAGAGAAAAGAGAAAAGAAAAGAAAAGAAAAGAAAAGAAAAGAAAAGAAAAGAAAAGAAAAGAAAGAAAAGAAAAAGATCTAATGAAGTTAGACATGAGTGTTTTTACAAACTGTTATTCTCTCTCTTCTAAATCTCTAGCATCGCAGGTGAAGCATTGTGTGGCTGGTATCTTTACTTACCATTCGCTTTCAGGCTCTACAGGGAGTGTCAGACCATCAGCACTGATGTTTAGAGCAAAGCTGTGAAAACAAACCGCAGCAGATTAGTTGGGCTGATGACCAGGTTATTTAGTGCTAACAACTTTGTGTGCCCTTACATCTCAACCAAACAATTACTATTTTCCATTCTTTTATTTGTGCACGCACTTATCAAGAAAAGCAGTGTTTGCAAGGGGACATTTTATTAAATAGGGTGATTAATTTAAGAAGTGTTTCTTTGGCTCTAGAATACCAATATATTCTACTCTTTAATTAAGAAGGTAAACAACACAAAAGAAAAATATCAAAATGCTAGTTATCTGAAATACTGGTTTGTCTGAAAGAGAAATTAAAGGCAGTTGTAGAAGTGTTGGAGCCTGATTCTGGCATTTTGAACAATTGCTCTTATAGTAATAGCTTGGTTGTTTACTGTAAGGTCACTCAAAAAGTGAGTGTCATTTTGTGAAAAGTACTATTGTTGTATAGCCTTTAAAATTAAGATATAAAAAAAATGAGGTAGATACTTCAAAGCTGAACATTTTCCCCTCCATTTATTTTTTTCTCACCTCCTAGAAATGTTTAAAATGATTTGTCAGCTTGATTTGTCCCCTTTTATAACTTAATATGTTTGTGGTTAGAAGTAATGGCAGATGAATGAAGTAGAGCAGTCATTTCCAGGGTGAAATCACAGGGAATTAAAGAATTGTTGCACAGCTTTTATTAAAGGCATCAGAGATCATGTTCCCTTAAAAGAGAACACTATGCAATGTGATTTGAAAATCACTTTCATTTTTTTTTGGACATTTTAGAACTACAGTACTTTCTAAAGGGTTGTCATTTGTTCTTAAGAATTGAGATTGAGCATCCACTTTTTATTTAGTGCAGCAGCAGAAAACATTGAGCTTGCCCTGGCTTTGTTGTGAATGAGTAGATGCTGTCAAGTTACTAATGCTTCAAGAAATTCTCTGAGTTATTTATTCTGCTTTTGCTGCTTTAAGGCTTATGCTCTTTATAAATTTTTTTTCCCTGGGGTTTCTGTTGAATTGTATACAGATAGTACTTGCTCATAACTATCCACAGAAAACCTTGGCTTATATCATTATTAATTGCTCTCAGGAACAGTGTGATTTGCTATTACCGCACACATATATGCTACAATGTTAATATTTGTGACAAGCCTGACCCAAGATTAATAATTTGCATCTTGTCCAAGTGATTGATTTCAAGCTATCTTGAAGAATGGAGAAGAAAATAAAATCCTACCAAATGCTTATCTCAAACTCTGTACAAATGGTAGGTTTGTCTTCTCTGTGCAGAAAAATTGATATAACAAATTGCAAAAAGATCCACAAGAGATGTGTACCAGCATTAGAGATTCCATTTTATCCTTTTCCCATTTTGAAGAATTAATTTTAATCTTTTGAACAGAGTATGCAAACAGGAAGGAGAGATTTCAACAGGAAGAAAGGCGTTAAAGAAGTATACTGAAATCCATTCCTAGGCTGCATAAATATCATTGTGGTTAATTCCTCCATTTTTTTAGACATTCTTCACTCAAGTTATTTTTACTCATCAAATTTACACTTCATACTTTTAAAGAAAGGTTGAATAAAAGACTCTTGCTCAAGGCTATCTTAATGAACCTGAGATACAAAGTCTAATTTTAAAAGGTAGATACTTTGACAGCACTTACAAAGCCAATCCCTTACACACAGTCCTAGCTCAAAGCAAATTCTCCAGGAATAACTTGTTTATTGTTTATATAAAAGCTCACTTCAAACTATTACTCCTGAGGTGGAGAGCAGCTGAAATAGGAAGAGCATGCATTAGTTTTCTCTCTTTCCAGTGAGATTATCTCAAAGATATTTCTCCCCTTCTCCTTCTTTGCCCTTTTCACATAAAGCAGAACTAAGCACAGCTGTTTGGGAGCAGGAAAGGTGAAACCCCATCTTTATGCAAATCTTTACCTTTTCAGTAAACTAATTCACTTGAATCAATGCTAAACTCATGCAAACACTCTTATTTAGCTTAGAACCATGTGATTTGCTACTGCCTTTACCAGACTGGAACAAGTGTATCTGCATAGCCCCTTAGTCCTTTTTAAAAAGGTAGGTTTTAAACCATCAGCAAATCCTGAGCCTTACAAGAGTCAAAGAGAACCAGCATGCTCCAACTTCTTTTCTGTCACACTAAAAATCTGCCAAATGAGTGAAGGAATGTCTGTTATTGCTTGTAGAGTCTGCTGGAGTGGTCTCAGTGGACTGTGAAGTCTGTGTCTTTTAAAGGTAAATTTGCTGAATATTAGATTAGAGTCTGAATTTCAGCTTTACCATAAGTAAGTTTCATGAAGTTTCTCTGTCTATATGATTAGAAATTACATTACTAGGTGGTTTTAGGAACTCTTTCCTTATCTCCAGCTCTATTGGAGAATGTATCACAAATGCAGTAACTCTATCAAAGCAAAACACATGCTCTAAATATTCTGGATGATATCTGGGGCACCAGCACACAGCTAGGTGAAGAAACAGTTCCTCCCCCACAACAGGGACTTTCCTCTTGCTCTACAGTTGGCCTAAAAAGAGGAATACTGTGGAGATGAAAAAACATTTCCATCTGCTAGCTCATTATTTTTGGCTGTGTGGAAGTAAGTTTGTTGGGAAACACAGAAGGACACTCAATCTATGGCTCACCCTCCCCAGCCAGCCATGCCTCCTGGCTCTTCAGGGGCAGTTGATGGTCCAGGAAAAACTCTTTGCTTTTGACTGCCATCTTTTCAGGAGCCTAATGGTGTCTCCTCCAACATTTTAGACTGAGGCTTTTTATGATGTAAATTCACAGCCTGCTTTGTTCCTCTTCATTAAGGCAGAGTCTTCAGGAGGTTTTCACGTTAGAGCACTAGGACTTTAATGACTTCTTTGTTTTTGAGGAACCGTTTTCTTCCTCTGTTGTTCAGACTGATTGGCTCTCTAAGGGAGAGACTGTGTGACTGCTCATGCTCTATCATAAGACAAGAGATTTGGTTTTCTAGATGGGTATGTTCTTTATTGCTGCTCAAGGGGCAGTCTTACATGTCAGCTGTCCAAATAACCTTTCTCGTATAAAACATGAGAGAATTATAAAATCCCTCTGCCACACTGCCCTGGAAGTGGCAACTTTTAAGTTATGAAGGTGGGGAGAGGTGTTGAGTTTCTGCCCAAGTATTATGAGAAGCATAATAGATGTGTAACATCTGATTATTCAGTACCAAGATCCCACCAAATCTTGTATGGAACTTTTCCACCTCTTCAAGTGACTTTGCACATGAGCAATTTCTTCCGGTGTTGAAGCCTTTCTACGATCTGTGTCAATTAGGTCTCTTGTATTTACACCAAAGATTGACTGAGACAACTGTGTGCACAAGCCAACTCAACGTTCTATCTCTTCTGCAAAAACCTGTGGTTTGTCCAAACTCAGGGGAAAATGTGTGAATTGTACTGATTTGGGTGGGGCAATTGCTAAGCTGTTTTTTCAGTCCTGGGAGAAGAAGTTGGAGCAAGGTATCAAGAAAGTAGGCTGGCATGGAGTAACATCCTACAGCACATCCATGTAAGTTAAACAGAGTGCATTTAAAAGAGAGATTGAGCAAATATTGCTGTCAGTTGCTATCAGAGAGGATTGGGAAAAAAAACTGAGCATGTATCCTGATTGCAGTCACCGTACAGTCTTACAGGTGGCAGATTTATATGACTGAGGAATCATCAGAGCATTGTGAGATATATCCCAGGAAACAAATGTGGATAAACACAATAAAGACCTCAGATCATTCTGAAGGAAACCCAAAATAAAACAGAACAGGCAAGACTTCCTGAATGCCTCAACATTTGTAAAGGGCCTCTAAGTGCTTCTTTAGGGTTATGGCAATGCTAGGAGTCTTGCTTGAAGAGGACTAGGGCTGTTCTCCTGTTAATTCCTGTCTGGAAAATTTTCATGCATTAAACCCAGGAAGACATTTTGCAAGTAAGGTAGTGAACATATGCCTTTCTGAGGCAGAGCTATGTCTTGGGGAGTAAAAATGTGTGTATGTGCACCTTTATGTCAAGTTGGCTGGAGTCATTATAGCTCTGTGATGCCTATCTCTAAACACCTCTTCTGGATTGTGTCAAACACTAATGAAAAAAGATAAAATAGTCTGTCTGAGGAACACATGTGAGATTGCTCACAGATTTGGCTGAATTTTGCTGATGGTTATTGGGATGGGTGTAGGAAAAAGAAGAGTACAATAGAAAGAGCAAAGGTGTTTGCAGGAATTGTCATTCAAACCAGATTTCACATTGACATAGGAGATATGCAGTTCTGCTCTAATGATGAAATTAAGCCAATAAGGAATGCATTCTCTCAGAGGACTACAACACAAGCTTGTTTAGAATTGCCATTAAATTTTGGTACACTTCACAAAGAAATAGATGTGAACATTTCAGAAAGCAGTCATCAGGCACCTTGTTGTTTGCCAAGAAAAATAGGCAATTATGAACATTATGTCCAACTATGCATCATATCGACTCCAGTCAAAACCATTTAAATCCAGTCAAGCATTGCTTTCACACATAAAACCCTACCCAATGCTTGATTATACCTCAGAATACCAGGTATGCAGCCTAGGATGTTGGCCAATAAAAATATTCCATTGTCTAGGAATTTTAATCCATGCATCTATATTTGTAAATGTCATAAATTTGATTGCAAAAGATTGCAATTATCAAACCCTTACTGTTTTCACTTTTCTGTCCAAATTTGTTAAAAAGCCTTTAAAATCAAAAGCAAATAAATAAACAAAGTTTGATGAAAAGGGGTACTGTCAAGCTTTTAAGTGAAAAAACTGGACATAGAAAATAACTTAGCTTTTCTACAGTCCTTTACCCCTCCCCAGGTGATCCTGCCTCTCAGCAAAGTAAAATTATTACATGGAGAAAATGGTTTAGACTGCACATACCCAGACTGAGAAAAAATTGCTTCAATATAGATATATTAAAAACAAACAAACAAACAAAAAGCCTTTCAGGCACTTTTGTGGTCTCGCAGAAACAGTGATTTCTATTCCTCCTACTGCTCTGCTGAGGTAACTAATTAGCTTTTTCCCCCTCCCTTATAAAAGCCCTTTATATTGGAGACTTATTCTAAAAATGTGTCACTAGCTGGTATGCAAGCACCAGGTCGTCTCAGCAAGTGTCAGTAGCACTGGGAGTCTTAGCACAGTAGAGCAACCTGTGCTTTAACATTATGTCAATTTGACCTGCTGTGAGCATGCTATTGAATTTACAGCTCTGACAGACTAATTGAAGGAGGGCTCTCCATACTTACAGGAACTAGAACTGAGTCACTATTAGTAAACCCAGGAATTTTCTGCTTACTAAAACAGTTGCTCAAGGATTCAGCCTTCTGGGTCTATGCTGCTCAGCCATCCACTGGATGAGTATTTCCTTTCACCTTCTCCATCCTAATTTGTGCTTTTTTTCCCTAGCACAGCTTTCAGTGGGAGACACTTGCCTGATTTCATTATAAACATGATGGTTAAAATATCGCTGTCAAAAATCTTCCCAAGAACAATGTTGCTGTCAAACACTCCAGACAAACTGTGTGGTTAAATGCTTAACTCTTGAGTACAATGACCACAGCTTAACTGAAAGTAAGCTTTTATCACTACTGGTATTAAAAATGGCATGTGCAATCCTAAACAGGAAAATGGAGGGATCAAGTAGCTTTGGTCTGTCACTTCATGACCAGACATTCCAGGAATCTTTGAGAGACCTTTAGCCAGTGAAAAGACACGTACAGTAGCTGACAAAAAGTATTTTTTTGGATACTATCAAAGGTGAATCTGCACAGAGGGAGTTGATTTCATTTTATTGCAGCCAGTTTTGGAACGTACATGCCAGAAACAGGAATGTTTCCTTCATTTCGCCTGATTTATCATTACAAGAACTAACAGAGCTCCTTCATAAACTACTGGAGCTCAGCTCTGGCACAGGTCCAGCAAAGTTACACAACTTACTTAACACCACAAAGAATATAATGCCTCTATTTACCCCCCAAATAATGCCCACCATTTTTCACAGCATTGTACCAAAATTCATGAATGAATTCTGACAACATATATTGACAAAAGGTATTTCTTTTTCCCAGCAGAATAAAGAGAATAGAAACTATATTTTGAAAGCCAACCATGACCCCAAAAGTTCAGGTAGGTACCTAAGATACAGTGTAGACTCTAAGCTGAATTTCTTGAAAGGAGTGGTAGGCACCTAAATACCTTTGTAGTGTGCTGTCAATAGACAGCTGAGTTCTTAGGTAAATATCTAGGCATGAGCCACTCCCTCTTCACACCCACCTGCTGAATGACTTACACCTCTACCTAATTTAGATGAGCACTATTCTTTTCTTCCCTTAGGGCCCAAGAGAATTTCCCTGGTTATTTGCCCTGTGTAGGAGCTCCACCTTCAAACATCTGTGGTCTAGCCTTTTTCTATAAGACTCTTTCGCTGTGGGTGCAGGGTAAATTGATATAAAATTGGAACCTGGGTTAAATAGGTTCTGTTGGCCACATTTCACATGCTTTTTGTATATCGTGTGTGTGTGCAAGGGGAACGTTAGTGTTATGCAAACAGTTATAATGCGTCAGCGCTCCATGACTTTCTTGCATTTAGCCTTGGTTTGCCCTCCATACTTGACTCTGGCAACCTCACTATTTTTCTTCTTATCTTTATGCAGTAGCTGAGAATTTGCACTCAGAAAGATATCAAGGTACCTAAAAATTAAAGTTGTCTAAGTGCTTTTGATTTTAGCAGGAATTAGAAAACTAATTAAGAAAAGGATATTTGACTATATTTGTAGATCTGAGCGTTGACAAATGGTTAACAGCCATCTCAGTTTGTGAGAAAAATAAAAGATTTATAACAGTGGTTTTTTGAGCAATGTGATAAACTGCTACGAGTGATGTGAGAATCCTAATATTAGTGCACAGGCATTAATCTGATTTCACTTTTCAGTGTTGAACTCTATTCATAAATACATTAAGCGATCAGCAAACCAAATGCTGAATGTTATATTAGTTCAAAGCACAAACTAGGCGCAACATAAAAAAATGAACCTTGAGTGGTTTTTGCTTGAACTTTGTATGTAACCATATTAAGATGCTGAATATTTCAAAGGCTGAAAGTATTTATAGCTTTTGACTTTTAACCGTATTTTATCCTTTGCCTTATTTCTTGTCCTCAGCAAATGTCAAGTGGGTGTTGTGTGGAACTGAGAGAGACCAATCTTGAGAGAACATCCGCCTTCAATAAGTGGAACTCCAGATTACACAAAGCTGCAGGCATAAAAGCAGCTACGAAAGAAAGTTCACTCTGAAAATGAAACAATTTTCTCTAGAAAAATGAACATGAAAGTTAAAGTAAGGACTTAACTGAAATCATCATGCTTTTAGAGAGTGTACTTTGTATCTAACAGTATTTGTTATCAAATTAAATCTGTGATGAAGGTTTTAGTTTTAAAACTTTCTATTTCCTTTTCCTGGAGTTGGTATATTTATACAAAAAAAGCCAGTCAATTTTCACTCTGCTTCTGAGAATTATGATCTACCAAGTAAGCTTGAATTTCTGAGAATTATGATCTACCTAGTAAGCTTGAATTTCTCTGTAAATTCAAGTCATTCTTTTAAGAAGAGCATATAAATACTCTGAACAGGATGTTTTTTCAGAGATGTAATTCAAATCCAAGTGGCTGGGGTATCTGACTTATCTCATTATAGAAGAGACCAGAACCAGGGCTTGCTTTGTAATGCATGTACAGAGTGCAGAGTGCAGGTGATGACTTGAGCTCTCAAAGCTTGTATTCTAAAACTTGCACCCACACATTCTGAAAGCTCAGCCAGATTTATCAAGAGGTTAGCTAAAGTTGTGAACCTTTCAGGTAAACTTATGGTTAATTTTGAGTGAATATTGACTGATTTATAGTTACATGTATCTAACATGCTGAGGTTCAGCTTTTTTTCTTACTGTGTTACACTTGGAGTTATTTTGGTTTATTTAAGCCTGGAGTTCAAACTGAGTTTCATGAGAGACAACCCCCTAGAAACTAAATCCAAGGACACTGATAAAAATCTGAGGATGGAAATTGCTGAGTTTCAGGCAGGTCTGGATGCAGCAAAGCCTCCTTTTCAGCCTCTTTGCAATCCTGCAGTCTACAATGAGAATACAACTGAGCTGTACTTAGGGGAGTTTTGACAGAGTGGAATGATTGAACCTTGGGAAGAGAAGGGCAGAAGAAGCAAACAAACACAATTTTTTAAGACGAGATGCAAAATAGCTGTATATGCTCTACGTCATGTAGTAAGATAAAGTTTCTTCCTAGTTTCCCATGGCATAGTTCTGTAGGAAAACTCAGGACACAGTACATCCTTGGATCCAGAAAACAGAACCAATATGTGTAGGATACTCTTATGTCCTGCTAAGCTTGGCTACAACAGCAAACAAAGCACAGGTGTGTAACCATACTGTGCATCAGGCCCGGATCAAGTGGCATCACTTGACAGTTTGTCTCTTCTTTTCGTGTAACTCCATGCTTGCTTTGGGCCTGGCTAGGGTATGAGAAGGCAGGCAGAGGGTCTATATGGCCACACAGATGCTCTGAGAGATGCTGCACTGTGCTGGTTTTGCTAGCTTTGAACCCCTCACATAAACCTGTGTGTCTTCTGTGAAAGCTGAAGCAGGGCCTCTGCGAGTTATCTCTCCTACAGAGCCAGCAGGAAGGTTGAGCCTTCACCAGAGGCCAGCACAAAGCACCTTGGGTTCTGCTGCACAGGAAGGGGAGGGAGAACAGCATCCCTCTTTCCTTTCCCCCATTCCTGGCCCCCATGCTCCCTCCTTTTCTCCCCCCCACCCCCCCCTTCCCGAGACAAATGTATCTGGGTCTCCTGGAAAGTGAGAAATGCTCCCAGTTTTTGTAGCTTGACATAGTTTGGTTTTATTGGCTTCTACTCTGAATTGCTCTCTGGAGGAATCTGGCAGTGTCCCATGATAATATGCAGATCCCAGGGGGACCTGTGTTTCTACCTAAGTGTATAAGTAACATGAGAGCTGGTCTCACTACTCTCCTTTGCTTAGTCTGTTACATAGCTTTGCATAATTCTGTTGCACTACTTAAGTAGATTACACAGATAATAATACCTTTGAAGTCGGGTGTGACAACTTTCACACTAAATTCCAGCTTCATGTCCTGTACTCTGGTCAGTCTATAAAAAGCAGAAGTGAATATATACACAACATGGAGTCTATTGTTTCTTGTCTTCTGGAGTATGATTTTTATTATTCTAGGTGATTACTTTTTATGTCTAGCTTGAAATAGAGTTCTTGTAATTGTATTGTTTACTTCTCTGGAGAAACCAGTTTGTTTTCCTATTCTCTTTTGAAATTTAATTAATTCCTTCATGAACAGTTAGGAACTGAATAGAAAAGGTCTGCTTAGGGGCCAGATTCTTCTGACTGTATAAATATAAAGGTTCCCACAGTCTAAATATGATGCTTCTACTTCCCTGCAGCAGCATCAAAACGTAAAGATAAGAAACAACCAGGACATAGAGAAAATAATTACTAATTATTAAATAACTACTACTATTAAATCAAGTACTTTATACCAAAAATAAGCTGACCCTATGACAATCTATTCTTGGTAACTGGTAGTACAGATAAAGGAAAGAGATGGGGCTAGATAATTTATTAAGAGAGTTATAAAACCAGCTAGCAGATAGTTAAATGATGACATTATCTTTCACAGTATGAACAAATGTCAGGTGTATAATGGAATGAAAACCAGCTATGTTTCAACGTGGGTTTAAATATTTGGAAATGAACACCTTCAGTATTTTCTTAATGTACTTTGTTAATTAAGTCAGTGGGATGTGTACTCCCAAGTCCCTCAGGCGTGGGTGTGTCCCCCTAAGTGTGTCCCCCTAAGTCAGGCTGACAAAATTTATTTATGTGATTCAAAAAGCATATCAAGTCTTACCTCATGATTTAAGAACTCTGTTAGTTATTTAAAGCTACAAAAATAAATAGCAGGATATGCACCATCTCTCTACACCATTCTTCTTTCTGTCCATCTCAAATGTCTGTTAAAACAAGGAGGTCTGCAGTGCCACCTCAAAGGCACCATGTCTGAAATACTTAGCCCAAAGGCATGGAGGGCACACTACTGCAGTGACAGCAGGGTGGGTGGCACCAGACTGTTGTGGGAGATGCAGGGGTGTGTGGTGAGGCTGAGATGGGGCAGGCTTTCCACTTTTGGGCTGAAGGCTGAGGAAGTGCTAAATAGGGCACTGTAAAGGACTGTGGGTTGGATGTGGTACATGATGGCACTAGGAGAGGCATAACGAGGGCAAACCTTGACAGTGTGGAGATAGTTTAAAGTATGGGTATAGGTGAGTTTTACCAGCTGGAGAGGTTTTCACTGGGTGTTAACAGACATGTAGCTCAGACCTTTCAAAGAAGTCCTATGCAAATAGGAAGCTTCTGACTGCAGTGGAAGGATCATTGAGCCTGAGTAGATTTTTGCTATTCCTGCAAAACTGTGTACTGAAAACTCAGTGCTGTTTCTGACACATAGGCCTGTATGGATGTTGAGTCCATACAGGACTCTGAGGGCACAGGTAATGTCAAGTCCCATTTAAAAATCCCTGAGCTCTTGAATATGGCAATTTGGTTGCGTTTTTCATTTTGTGATTCTGTATCACATTCTATTTGGTCAAGTCAAAATATTTGGATGGACTGTGACCTCTGTCACAGAAGCTAATAGAGCGACTAACAGTTCTAAGGTAGTCAGACAGTGTGAATTCGAGGTAGAATATTAGAAACACAGAAAAAATAGCTGATTATGAGGTGCTATAATCATGGCTCCTTTTTTTCTTTATTGCAGCAGCTATCCTCACCCTTGCCTGGAAGATCTGAGAAAGAAGGTGGAGAGAAAAGTATCCACTCTTTGGTCTCCGCATGGGTGACAATCACTGTAGGTGGGGGACCACTATACCAACTAATAGAAGTGCCTGAAAATGTTCCCAGGCTCTGCTGCTGGGCCAGAAAAAAAAACATGTTCCTGCTAATAAATTCCATCATTCTCTGTAACAAGATGGCTGTGTGAAAAAGTGCCTGTTGGAAATGATCCTGGGAATATTTATACTCCCAAGCTGGTTTGGGATTTTTTTGTATGAGTGCTGGATGGCATGTGTGCCAAAAGTGTGCCAGGAAATAGTTTGACAATTTAGGAATTGCCTAGATTAGGAAAAAGGCCCAATAAGAACAGATCCATGGCAGAAAACATCTGGTGTTGAGGATCACATCCACATTGACATTCAAAGTCTTTGTATTTCAGAGAGTTTTACTGTTTCCTAGCTCTAGCCCACTCCCGCAGACAGAATGTCCATTAGCAGTCAAAGTGCATTAGATGCCCTCTGAGACTGCTCCTCCAGGTTTATTTTTATCTGAAAGGAATTCATTTTGCACATTCCAAACATGATGTGAACCAAAGTGCAGGAAGTGAGAACTACTGGGAGATTTGCTTCAGTAGTGCATCCTGATCTGAACTATAATGCTACCTCACATACACTCAGAGGCAACTGCGTCTCTCTGTTTGAGAACATTCCCAATCACAGTTTAATTCACCAGTTCATCCAGTTCAATTGTACATAAAAATTGTGTGAGGCTTTGGCATGCTAAGTGGAAATTGGATTTAAAATTTTATTGCTAAAATTGAGTAAATCTCTACTGAATGTTTGAACTGTCATTCTTAGAGTGCCTAGAATAAATTTGGGAAAGTTTGCAAGTGGATGCAAAAAACACAACTGTTATATATAGACTGTGTACATGAAGTGTTTTAACTGTGTCTCGCTAGTGTATCTGAGAAAAGAGGAGGGAGAGAGAGAGAGTGTCTGAATGTTAAAGGGAAAGAGAAAGGCCTAAAGAGTATTTCTTCTTCTTATAGATTAGAAAAATCTTCACAGTAAATTTACAGCCAAAATTTCCAGCCCTGACTAAAACAAGTGATGTTTGGCATGCTGTATCTGCAGGTCATGAGCTTTAATTACATCACATTATCTTTCACTGTAAGATCTGGACTGCAGATGCCTTTAGGTTGGAATCCAAACTGATAAGGAGCTTTTTATCACTACACAGTACATCAGACATAGTTTGTAAGGAACAGATAGTCATCTGCTCTACCAACCTGCCTATTCTAGTTGAAGTTGCCTCCAGGGAATAGATAGCAGAAACTTTACATTTAGAACACTTAAAAAGAAAGATTCCTGGAAAATGTGATGGCATAAGTGGTATTTAAAGAAAAGCTGTGTAATATAACACCTAAATAATTTTATAGTCCTACTGCTATTTTAGTATGCTGGTAGGATATCTGAACCACTTGCTCTTGACTTGTACCTTGTTAGTAATGATGTTATGCATAATGCAGCAAAGGAATTCTTCATTCCTGAGCAAGGGAACAGAAGTGAACAGAAGTGCCTTTTACAACTCATCTCTTATGGATCAAAGGAAACGTCAAGCTTGCCTTATCATGTAAGCGAGTTTAGCGTCCTTGAGCTTACATGATATGGGCTAAGTTACACATATTTAAGCCCATAGTTTTTACTATGTTTGCATTAACTGAAATTGTATGTTTATGGATTGTACAGGCTTGATTTCTGCTGGTAGTTAGATGTTCAGTGTGTCTATTAAAATTACATATTTTCAGGACTTACTGTGAAATATATGCAGAAATTATTAAAAAATATGAAGATATTTATTTTGGGCTAAAATAATCTAAAAAAACCCCAAACCCAATTAATTTAAAAAATAGTCTGTGAGGGGAAAGATTAGAGGAAAAGAAAATCCCAATAACTGGAAAATTATTCTTTTTGTGTACATTTATTACAGTTTTATTTTAGTAGTGTTTGTGTTTCTGTATTTGTAAAACACAACTTAAAAACAGTATAGATATAAAGGCTGAAAGCTGGGAAATGAAACCTTACTGTGGTCATACTGTTAAAATGAATGAGGGATTTTGTTGCTAACGACATGTTTCTGTCTGATATGTTTCATACCTTCATTTTATATTGTGTAAGATCCTGCTCTATGGTGAGCTTGCCACTGGCTGCTGCATGAGAGGAGCCCTGAAGAAAAGATACAAGGACTCCCTGAAACAACATCTCAGCCTTGGCCTTATTGATCACCATAACTGGTCTACTCTGACCTCAAATTGGGAGGCCTGGAGACACACCATCTATAACGCAGCTGTCTCCTTCGAGAACACACGCAGGATCACTCTCGAGGAAAAAAGGCAACGCAGAAAGAACCGTGTCTTGCAGAATACACCATCTAAGGAGTCTTTCTGCTGTGCCTTTTGCAATCGGATATGTCTGTCACGTATTGGCCTCATAAGCCACCAGCGTGCCTGTAGCAAATGTGGATAGTGCCTTCCCAAATCTTCGTTCGCAAAGCCTAGCCATGAATGAATGAATGAATGAATGAATGTGAAGTACAAATCATATAAGTGATAGAGTAACTGCTTTACAGTGTTAACCAATCCACTAAATGCTGTTCTAAAAACAAACAAACAAAAGGCACTGTAGTGTTTGACCTTAATGCCTTTTGGTGGGGATCTAGTACATTATGAGTCTGAACAGCATTGCTTGTCTCATTTAGATTTCAAGGTTTTTAGGGCAAAGGGTATGTTCCATCTGGGTTTTGTGTCTTGCTGAGCAGTTTGACAGTTTCTACTAAATCATAATAATTAGAACAGCAAAAACTGTATTTGGTGTCTTTGAGAAAAAAATGTCTCATGAAGCTTCTCCCGTTGAACAATCAATACAAACTTTCTTAATTGAAGAGAGCCATATTAACCAAGAAAACTTTTTATTCCTACTCATGCATTTACCCTTTCCCATCAAATCTATATCATACTCTTGTTGTGGGAAAACTGTTTACCTGGTTGGGTGGTTGTGCTGCTGTTGGCCTCGTAGCTTTCAAGCCTGCAGCTACTATTTTTTTGCTAGTTCAGCACTTCTTCAAAAGAACACTCATTTTCCAGGAAAGAACGCCATAGAAAGGATCCTGAAAATGCACCCTGGGTGTATTTATGTATTCAACTGTATTCTACTTTCATCTGCTGTTTTTTGTAAAGCAGAAAGGTAGGAGCCAGTTTTCATCTCAAAGCCACGTAGCTATGTAAGAAACTCAGGTAGAATCGAGGTAATATATCAGGACTTGCACTAAAAATATGGATCTCAAAGAGCTCTGGGGCTGGAGCTGGTGTTCTTCCTGCTGGATTTGGACTCTTGGGCAGAAATAGTGTGTGACTGACTACACAGAGATTCTCCATGACTGGCTTACTGTGCTGGTTCCAACTTTCTATCAACTTTCAGGTCTCTTCTCCAGTGACAGAGCTCTGGGTTTTGGTGCTGAAATTGTGGTATTCTCTTCTTTCATGGTGCTTAGAAAAGAAACAGTGGTTACCTACCTAGATATTGATGTTAAATATTTACTTAACATTGCCAAAATTAGTGAGAAAAAGAGAATCTTCAATGGGAAACCTATACTGGCAGTGAACTTTGTTTGTAACAGTAAATCAATTTTTGTCTTACCAGTGTGTACTGTCTGGTTTTCTTTTTCTGTAAGCTTAAAGAGGCAGAGGTGACTAATAGAAAGTGCAGAGTAAGTTTTAGCTCTCATCTAGAATAAAATGTCACAGACTTTGGTTAATTTTGTCCATGGATAGCCTATTTGTTCTTTCTTGAAGTCTATTTGTTCTTTCCTTCACTTGACTGTACTGGGGGTTTGAACCTGTGAGCAAAAATAACTTTAAAGTAACTTCTAAGTCTTATTTTGGCATTCAGCTACTCAGGCTTTCCTTTGAACGCTACCCCTCTTTGTAGCAATAGGAATACTCCTTCTATGGTTGTGTTCTGGCATCATTAACACTTCTGTGAGTTTTGTTGTTGGTAGAACACAGCCAAGATTTCACCTTCACTCCCCAAAGAACTATGCAAAACCCCTCCAAGTTTTCATTTGCTTATTTGTGTTTTTTTTTAAAGTCTACTGAACATGTTCAGGCTGGCATAAACATGGGGATGCTACAAACACCTGACTGGTTAAGGAAAATGTCTGGGCTGACATAAATGAAATATGGTGCATAATTTGGGTCAGAAGTCTACAGATTTCATGGTATAGAAGTGATGACAGCAGCAGCAGTCCCTCTCAGCTATGTACAAGAGCAGGAGAAGGTATATAACTGTTTACCCAAAATTCATGTATGCTGCAGTCTGAGAAACTGTGGGCTAGATATTTCACTTAGAGATTTCTCTTTTATGCATTTCTTCAACCTGATCTAAAAGTCTTGGTATTTGTGTGAATATATATATTTATATATACATACAAACAATATTCTCTGAGCAACCCACTAAATGTTCAAACAGTTTATAAATCTTCTCTTAAAAAAATAATTTCCTTTCTTAATAACTTCCCCATAAAATAGTTACACACAATTTCTCTATGTTGATGCAGAAAATAAACTACATTGTGATGTCTATGTAGACTTAGATCTGCTTCACACAAAAACAACGAACTCAACTCTTTCATATATAAAATACTCCAACATACATACTAGACAAGCACTGTTCCAGTCTTGAGTCATTTTCTTCTCAGGACAAGGAGTGAATGCATCCTGTAGTTCTGTGTTCAAGTGTTTGAGAGGTGCTTAATATTAAAGTTTAATGACACAGGTTCAACAATTATCATTACTTTACAATACATTGAATCCAAAGACTTTGGAGCAGGATCTGGTAGAGTGCTCTTTACATTCTTGGCACCTGTTGTGGTCTTGAATCTTTTTGACTTTGGCTGTAATTTGATTGAAGAGTACTGCAGAGGAACATGAAGTTTATTGAATTCAGGGTTTTCCACTGTTACTGATTATGGGAACAGCAACTCCAGTGATAATTAGGCCCAAATAAATTAAGTTCTTGGTGGATTCCATGGTGTTTCTCTTCAGGAATTAAAACCTTGACCTGAAGAGATATCCCTTCTTCCCTCATCCTCCCTGCCAAGGATAAATGTCAAATCAGTTATAAGCTTTTATGCCTGAAATTATGTATGAAATTGCTCTCTTCTTTACATGATTAATGCTATAAACTTCAGGAGCAGTACTGAATTAGTGGGTGAGCTGGATTTTTCTGTGTATGTATGCACTCTGTGTTGTGCATGATAGATAGATGCCATCTCTTTTAGCCTCCGTATTATTTTATTCTTTTCCTGAAGTGTCTCTCTTTGTCTGAGAATCAGTTATAGCAGGAATCAGATGTGCCATCTCTGTAGCAGCTGCTATTGTCACTTCATCACCTTTCCAACTTCAAAAATTGTACACAATGTAACCTTAAACTGTGCTTTAAAAGGTAATGTAGATGTGCTTCTATTATTTTTAAAGATATTTCCTTTGTGAAAGAAACAGGTTGAGCACCTGCTTTCATTGATGTAAGATATAGTCTTTTCACTCATTTCAATGGGAGGAGTGTTGGGCCCATGATATAATTTGATGACTTGATCGTGATGTCACTGTCACTGAACCTGAGGCCACTGACTGTACCAGTGACTGTTGCAAATGAGCAATTACACTTATTTCACATAAAGAATGTAACAGAATGGCTGATAGAACTGGGGTTGTTTAGCCTGGAGAAAAGGATGCTCAGGGGAGACCTTATAATTCTCTACAACTCTCTGAAAGGAGGTTGTGACGAGGTGGGGTCAGCCTCTTCTCCCAGGCAACTAGTGACAGGACAAGAAGAAATGACCTCAGACTGCACCAGGGGAGGTTCAGGTTGGACTTCAGGAAGAATTTCTTCACTGAAAGGGTTGTTAAATGTTGGAGCAGGCTGCCCAGGGAAGGGATGGAGTCACCATCTGTGGAAGTGTTCAAAAACCAACTAGACGGGCCACACAGTGCTATGGTTTAGTTGATATGGTGTGGTGTGGGACTCAATCTTGGAGGTCTCCAGACTCAGTGATTCAATTATTCTGTGTGGGAGAAGGTAAGGAGGAAGTTCTACAATACAGTATAATATTTTGTCTTATTTTTAATACCAGTTATTTGCACTTCGAAAATTACTCCATGAATCATGAGTGATTGCAGTGAAAGTCAGTGAGTAAGACTGGTGCCTGATGATGCTGAGTTCCTTAATATAGACCTGATCCCAGGCTTATTTAAGTCTTTTGGAATTTTTTCATGCATCATGAATATAGAGTTGATCTCACCCTGCATCAGGAATCTCTTATTTCCCCAATAAGTACCAAGGTTTGAAATTTACCATGTACAGAGGGGTAACATAGCATTTAAGCACAAATAACTATTAGAGCTTAGGTGGGAAGAAAATGATGCTGAGGCCTTTTGTTGGACTAATGTGTGGAGCGAATTGTTGTGAGGATGAACCTTTATCTATTTTGTCCTGTCTTCCCATAGCTTTTCTACATCTTTCTTGGTAGCATTATCATTTTATTAATCAAAAAATTGAGTATTTTTCCTCCACTGTATCAAGATAAATACATTTTATCTTTCACTCATATGTTGGAACTTCTGTAATCTACTCCCGATTAAAAAAAAAGATAATGAATAGCATGTGGTGGTGGATCCTTATAAACCAAATTTGTATCTCAAAACCTTTTTTTCAGGTTTCTGATTTACTGTTATAAGACATTATGACTATTTCTAGTCCTGTTGATACAAAAATGTCTTCTTTTCCATGATGGCAAAACGCGATTCACAAATGCACTTAAAAACCAGCTATCATATTAAATGAGACCCCTACACAATGAAAGTTGGTTTCGTGCTGTCCCACAACACGCAAATATTTCCATTATTATTTCTGCAAATATTTATACTTGATCATCATGGTTACCACAAGATACCTTCTTGCATAATCTGACGTTTAGTATCTTGTAGTCTAAAATAAATATTTTTACTTAAAAGGAAGGTAAAATCAAGGCAAAGACTCTTAAAACCTTGGAATAGCAAAACTAGTTTTAAACCAGCTTTTGTCCCTCCTCTGCTTCAATCCACTAGCAACTCAACTTTTACGCTATTCAGGGAGTTTTCTTTTTGTGAATGGCTTAGGTTTGTCAATTAGCATGAGAATGCTCCCTCCTTGCATATTGTCAAAATCACCATCTAAGGAAACCCAGGCTTGCAAAATTACAAAAACGTGCACAAATGGTGATTTACTTTGGTGGGAACTGGTCTTTTAGAACATTTTCAGAATAAAAAATGTAAAGAAATTTTGTTTGTTTGTTCATTTAATTTTTGTCAATGTTTACACAAAAATAAAGGTGACTTCCCTGGTATATTATTGATAGAACTTCAGCATAATCAGAGTATGTAGTGAAGATGTTGTATGCATTGTTAAAATGTTTAAAATGCGGAATGAAGAAGCTTTTACTCTGGAAGGAAAATGAATAGTCTAGTAAGTTTTCACTTTCCTTCTGCAAGATATTTTAGCTTCACTGATAGAGTTGCAAACCCCCTAAAATTTATATAGACTGCTTATGGTGTTAAAGCAAAAATTGAGTTTTTATTGTCCTACTAAGAAAGCAGCTGCTTCCATCTATGGAGAAGAAAATGAGATTTTCTAATAGGGAAGCACTCTTCCAATTGCTTCCAAATAAAATCTGAATATGTTAGTGAAATAAGAGACCTCAGAAAATACAGATATTTGGAATGACTGCCACAGTAGAATAAGTAAGTCCATCTGCTCGCTGATCCACAGGGTCTGAACTTTGGATTCACTCTCCCCACTGCAGAATTAAGTGAGATTAAAGATATGCTTATATATTTGGTATGAATTAAATTAATCTAAACTTATGGGGGTCAGCAGTAGACCTATAGACCCTCTATATCCTAAACTAATACATAAGTGCTACGTGGCTCTGGCCTTCCCCCAGGGATAAATTGCCAGAAGGGTCACATTACTCTCCTTGGTTTACAGTGAGCAGACAGGCCAGAGCAGATGAGAGATACACTGAAACCCTCTTCTCATGCTGGGTGGTGATTTCTACAGAAAAGCCATGGTGATGGCTCCCTTCAAGGGCCCTCACATCAGCATTGAATATCCATATCGTCAGCTTACTTGTGATAGGAGCACACAGAGCGATGGGGAGGATTGGTGGCTCCTTGCTCCCCCAGTCCCCTGTATGTGAGTGGGACATGCAGTGTGACCACCTGTGCAACACACACTCTCCTGGCTGGAGTGAGAGCAGCAAATCACTGCCCCTAAAGCCCTCCTATAGAACCTATGGGTATGAAATAAATTACCATTAGGACAGTAATGCAATTTACCCTTTTGTTACCATACTTTTACACATTTGTTTTGCTTTTCCCTTTGTTCACCTTTTTAGTGGACATTGTCTTCTTCTTTCTGTTTCCTTATCAGTTGTCAGCTTCTTTACTTCCTCCCCTTTGTCTTCAGGTTTTCATGACAACACTCTCCAGACCTTATTCTCTCTTTTCTTTTTCTCTACTCTTTCCTTTAAATGCTTTTGCTCAAACCATATAAAAGTCTTTCAGTTAAAATATCATCTATAATTTTAGCTTACATGTCTAGCATGCCTTTTTTTTTTTACAACTGGTTTTGTTTCCAATTCCCTTATATTTGGTATAAATAAATTGTACTTTGAAAAGCCCTTATGATTAGTTATGGGTTGAAAGACATTATTAGAGGAAAAAGGGGATTAAATACATCCAGTAACACACAATGGAAAAAAAGGGGAGTGGGAGGGTGAAACGAGTTGTGCTGACAGGATGTCTGAGGAACTCTGCTCTCCCCTAAAGCAGATGTTAGCACTGTCTGTGAAGATTATGGCTACCCGGGTTAGTAATGTCCTTCCCTATAGGAAGCACTCAAAGTGAAACAGAGTATCTGAACTTTGAATGCAGAGAAGCATAAACAGGCAATCAAATCCAGCTATAAAAACATCTATACATAATACATTTGAACTCTAGCATATTGGATGCTTTTTATTATAGTTATTAAGAAGAGTCTGTGAGATCTGAAAAAATAGCCTTTCCTTATCCTAAAGGGAAAAGAAAATAACACTCTTTATTTGAAACCCTTACTTACTGTACCACTTTGGAGGGGTTAACTGCATTGTCTAGCATGCATCATCTTGGCATGCTAGTTTTTCACAGGGGAATTCAGTTATGCAATTCACTATTTTCAGTACTTACTGGAGTTACATGCTCTATAGAGGGGATCACAATACGGACTTCTGTGCTTCACGCACTTAACAATAAACATATGGAATAAATTACCAGGGAAAAGCAATCTGAAATAAAGAATACAAATGGGTCAAGTTTGTTTCTGTGGAAGGAAGAAACAGACTTGTAATCCAACAGCAGAAAGCCTGTGACTGAATGACACTGAAAATCGGCAGGTAAGAGCAGGCAGCCCCTTCTTAATCTTGTAACTGCATGCATTAGAAGCTCTCATGTGTGCCTTTCATATTAAACACCACATTTGTGGGCATAATTGCTTATCTATACTTGCATATGTCATCTTTAAATTCTTTAACCCCAGTGTTCTGAGTCTATGATCATTTCCCAATTAATCACCGCAAATTGCCTGACAGCCTTTAACAGCCACTGTGATGAAACGGGAATGCATCTACATGTTCTGTTCCAGAGGACAGGTTTCAAAACCCCTTACTTTACTTTTAGCAGATGAAGGCAATAAAGATGGTATGACAACTTGCTAAGATACCATTTCTACACTGTTACTAAAATGCTAACTTTTGTGGCCAGAAAGTATCGCAGCTGCTTACAGGGAATGTTGAGAGCTCTCATGACTTATGAGGAAAAGACAGAACAAGAAGCAGGCCTCAGTATTCTGTGGGAGGAAGACGAGTGGTTTAAGGAAGTGTCTTAGGTAAAATTTAGTAGGAAGTGCCGATGGAAGGAGACTAGTGTTGCTAGAAGGAAATATCAGTGACTTGGTGAGCCTAATTGTGATTAAAAGATTCAAGAGGTTTGTTACCTCCTAATAAATCTGGGAAGAAAAAATGTTGTGGTACAATGTTTTCCAGAAATACAGAAGAAAGAGAAACTGATTTGAACAGAGCAGTGTGTACAGTAATCCCATCCACCCATACCTTAATTTTATACTGTCCTGCAGCTTAAACAGAATTTGCATGTTGTGTAAATCTGAATTTAGTTCTTTCTATAGGCTTGGTTGTCATCTACTGTCTGTGCTTCTGGTAGGCTTTAACACGCGATTTTAAGACACATGGTAAGGATTCTGTGATTAAAATTATGTAGTATTTGATGAGGCATTCTTGCCAGCATAGGCAAGAGTATTATTACTCAGAAATCTCTTCTTGGTATTGGATAATTTAAGAGACTCAGATGGTCCTTCTAAAAGATGACTAAAACCAATAAAATAATTGTTTTGAAATCTGTCCCTCCCTCAAGCCCTGAGGAATCAGATATTACAGACTTTAGCATACTTGCTGAAGGAACTGTATTTCCTACAAAAGGAAAGGGGGTTTTTGGAGGTTCTGTCAACAATGTAAATTACTTCTCACTCCTAATTGAGGTGAGGAAAGAGTGTGATAGGTAAGATACACAAACTCACAAATGGTTGGTATCCAAAATCTGTAAAAAAAGCTTTTGATAGTGATAGGATTATAAAACTACAACTATAAAATACAATTATTATGTAGCATGTTATTTTGGATCCCACTGGTGATTATTATTCTTCAATCATTTTGTTTTTAAAAACTATATAAAGATGCAATATATTGCTATGGGAAATCACATTCTAAAATATGAGGAAATTTAACTTTTCTGACATTTAAAGTGAGATTTTTCTTCAAAGCTGTCCCATGAGCTTTGGAGACACAAGGAGACCTAGCATTCAAATCCTGTAACAGCGACTGAAAATGTCAGCCTAAAGGCAATGTTACAAAACATAGTAGGTCAAATTCTTTCTTTAAGGAAACTGTCCAGTGCTATCAGCATAATATTGCTATGTTTCCTTAGCAGAGAGTTTGTTTCAACATGTGACAGATGCTACCGAAAAAAAAAAAATTAGAGAAATTATTCTCTGCATAGGCTACAAAGTCAGTCAGACCCTCAGCACTCATTATATTTCTACTGCCTGGCTGCACACATGTGAAAGAACTTTCTCTGCTAAAGCTACTTACTAGAAGAATGTTTCTTTCACAGAAATGTCCAATCCCACAAGTTCCTGTAGTGCCTCTCAGCTTTTACTAGTATTCTTTTTGTTGCCCTTGAGAACTATAAGAAGATGCTGAGCATCTGTGTTGCTGGTCCTAAGGCTTTGGGAATGCTTACTGTGTAGTTATCCTTAAGGTAAAACATCCTGTGACAAAAAAACAAAGGAGGAAACAGAAAAGCTCTAAATATAGACAATACTATTGCAGACATTTTACAATCAGATGAACTGGGAAACAAAGCACTCAAACGTGCACATGCTACCCTCATCTCTTATCTGTGTGTCAGATTATCCTCTGTCAATGAGAGAAACAGAATCTATTAACAACTGACCTGTTGCTCAGCTAGCTATAAAAAAATCATTAACCTATAATGATGCACACATGCTGTTCCAACTGGCAGGAAGATGTTTCAGTTTTAGTTTTTGACAAAGATTTTGAGAGAAAGCATGCTCAACAGGATGAAAATCAACTGAGAATGATGTAGAATTCTGTGATTTTTTTTTTTTGAAGGATGGTTAAAGTGATCTTTAATAAAAGTAGCTGAGTAAAGTGTCACAGAAAGAAATAGACTTACGGAGGACTTTGAGTACATTTGTGAGAGAACAATGACATCCTTATGTTTCCAAATGAAGTAAGAATGTGGTGAGGCTGGGCTGAGAATGCTGGAATAATGAGGCTTTATGAGGAGGGCTCTTTTATTCCAGAGCAACCTTTTCACTTGCCTGGACAAGCTTAAGGCAGCAAGAGGTATATAACACACTGCTCCATCCTCTGACAGACTGCTATCATAATTCAAGGGAGGGTCTCCCTTGTCTTATTGTTCAAGTGCTTTGTGTTCATTTTCTCAAACTCCTGTTGGTCCCAACAACTCCTTGTTGATCTTTTTTAGTTAAGTTAATTCTTTTCTTGTGCTTGCAGTTGATCCAAAACTGGGAAAGGTGGATGATACATCAGGGGGTTGTTATACCTTTCAGAGAGGCCTGTACAGCCTGGACAATTGAGTCAAAGGAACCTCATGGAGCCAAATCGTGGGAAAAGAGGAGTTCTTCCTCTGGGAAGATATAAATGACAGCATGTACCAGTATGGGAAGCGGCTGTCTGGAAAGAAGTTCTGTGGAGAAGAACCTGGGGATCTTGGTGGACAACAAGTTGAGTATGAGGCAGCAACATGCCCTTGCAGAAGAGAGGGCCAATGGTGTTCTGAGCTGCACTAGCCAGACCATTGCCAGGAGGTCGAGGGAGGTGATGCTTTCCCTTTACTCAATGGTGGTGAGGCCTCAACTGCAGTACCGTGTCCAGTTCTGGGCTTCCCAGTACAAGAGAGACAAGGAAACTCTGGAGATGGTCCAGCAAAGGGCTATGAAGATGATCAGGAGACAAGAACATCTCTCTTATGAGGACAGGCTGAGGGAGGTGGACCTATTTAGACTCAAGAGGAGACAACTGAGAGAGGATCTCATCAATGTATATAAGTATCTGATGCAAGGATGTCGAGAGGATAGGGCCAGACTCTTTCCAGTGGTGCTCAGTGACAGCACAAGAGGCAATGGGCACAAACTGAAACACTGTACGGTGAAAAATACACTGTGAGGCGCAAGAGCACTGAAACAGCACTGGGAGCCTGTGGAGTCTCCTACTCTGCAGATACTCAAAACCTATCAGGGGATGATCCTGCACAACCTGCTCTAGATGAACCCTGCTTTAGCAGGGGAGTTGACCTAGATAATTTCCAGATGTCCCTTCCATCCCCAAACATTCTACGATTCTGTGATTCAGTGATCTCTTCTATGAAGGAAGGCTGGAAGTGTTCAGCCTGGAGAAGAAAAGGCTCAGAGGAATCTCATCAGTTTATACAAATACCTGATGGAGGGGGTAAAGAAGACTGAGCTAGACTCTTCCTAGTAGGGCCCAGGTACAGGACGAGGGGGTACAACATTGAAACACATGAAAATATTCTTGACCATAGAGAAAGACCTTTTTTACTATGAGGTTGGCTGAATATGGGTAAAGGTTTTCCAGAGACATTGCAGAGTTTCCATTCCTGGAGATACTGCAAACCTATGTGGACGCGACCCTGAGCAAACTGCTCTAGGGTACCTTGTTTGAGCAGGAGGGTTGGACTACATGATTTTGATAATTTCCTTTCAGCCTTATCCATTCTGTGATTCTGCTATTTGTAAAATTCTTCTTAGCTTAATGTTCTGTTTAAATAAGAGAGAGTTACAACAATTCAAGATCAAAAGTTTGGCCTCAGTATTGATTACTTAAATTTAGAATTAAAATAGAAAATGAAGACAATGTAAGAGATATATAGAGGTTGTTTTATATATGGTATGTGAAAAGAGTTATCCTAAGCGTGGAATTGAGCTGTGGATTTCCCTAGCACAATAAGAAACTGTGCCGTACTCATTCAAAGATTCTGAAATGAAAATTTTATTAATTTTATCATGTATCATAAGGACTGATGAGCACTGTATTTTTGTTGGAGTATCAGAGGAATATTTTATATGGATAATTGGATAACTTTCACAGTGACAGCAGACAAAACAAGCAGGGTTCTGTCAGTCATTTTTAGAATCTGCTGAAAAAGTCCTCAGTTTCTAAAATCCAAACCACGGACAAAATAGAATATTGTACCAATTTTATGTTCAATTTATCAGCATAATTAAGTATTTAAGAAACAGTACAAGACCAATACAGTCCTTAGAATAAGTTCTAAGAAATGAGGGGATGAGCATTGGGACATATGATGAGCCATTAGAATTTGGTGATGTACAGAGGCTGCCACTGCATACTACAAATTGGAATAAATTTAAATACATTCATAATCTAAGAAGCTGAAAGAATCTCTGGGGCACAACTAGAGAAGGGTGACAGTCATTAATTTTCTACCTACAAACTATAAGTGCATCAGAAAGAGTCCACAAGTATGTGTACTTTTGGCTCAGGAACTCTTGTGTCATCTGAGACAGAAAGGTGGTTTCTAATTCCCTGAAAAAGTATGGGTATTTTAAACAAAATTTAAGTGATAAAAGCCCCACTTTTCTTAAGCCTGAAGTCTTTAACTGTAAGGCAGAAGAAAGTACTTGGTAAACCCCAGGATTTTGTTGTGAGCTAAATGGACTTGGTATGTGGATTAACTCTATGAGCAAATAGCAGTCTGGGAAATAAACAGTTTGAAAGAGTATGATTAAAAAATAGCATGTTGGTTCAGAAGTGTATGATAGCTTAAAAAATGGTGTCAGATTTTCAAGAGAAAACATGAAGAAGAATTGAAATTATTTAGTAAGGTTAGGGATATTTTCAATAAACTACAGAACACAGATAAAAAGACTCAACTTGTCCATAGTCATACCAAAAACCACTCCATCTACCTGAAGGCAGAGGTTAAGGAAAGTAGATTGTAAGGTTCAAGAAAGATAAGAGCAAGTATGCACACTTGCTAGTCAGTGTAATGTATAATATTTGCATATGTAAGGACCCCAAAGAACTAAATAACTGTATTGTAAGGGAATATTTTCCACTACCTATAATGGGAAAATACTTCAAAAGGCATTTCATTTAAAGTCTTCCACTAAGCTTGATTGATAGGAGAGCTTTGGCATGTATCTTCAAGAAAACTAAGTTTACATCTTTGCCTATTCAACCCTTGCTTAAAGAGATGTTATTTTTCAAACTATTTGTTTGTGCTTTGCTCCTGAGACGCGTCACCAAAATCTGTTGAAAGAAAGTTTGATGACACAACAGTTGTTAAGTCTGATAGTATTTTACACTGTGGGGAAACAGTTCAAAGAATGGTAAGAAAGAATGAATTACTTTGCAAATATTCAGAACATAGGTTAAGACTAGAGAAATAAAAATTTTAAAATCTATTTAGTAGAAAAAATATACCTAGTGAAGTTAGCACAGAAAAGATTAGAGCCAGTTCACTATAGGAGGAAGCCCTCAAAGATGCTTGTTCTCAAATAGAGGTATGGCAAGCAAAGGTTTCTTTGGACTAGTGAACTGTGGAGGATGAGATGTGCCCAATTTGACTGCTAGCAATTTGAGAGTGCTCAGGTACAGAAGTATCTAATAGATATCAAATCGGTATACTAATAAAAAGTATGAGGAACTAAAGGTATCATTTCTGAAATAGTTGGAAAGTAAATTAAAGAGCAAACTGGCTATAGATGTATGTAATAGGAGGCCTAATAGAATTCCTTGAGAAAATCTACTTCAAAAAGAAAGAACAAGGAAAGTTTTCCATGTAATGAGCTATCACTAAAATTATTTGTCAATATGCTCAAATGAAGAAAAAAGCTGTGGTCTTAGTCTGCTGAAATACAAGATTTCATGTTTTTTTAATGGAAATTCTGTCTGAGTGAACAGAACACAATTACTAAAATTGTCAGGTAAATAACAGAGTAAAGTTGTAGAGATTTATTTATTTATTAGGCACATATATATGATTTTCAACCTGAATAGTAATCTGGAAGAGAAGCTGTATTGTAAATGCATGCTCCAGAGATTTTTGTGTAAAAAGACAACTGAGATAGATTATATACATGTCAATCTTTTAAAACAGTAAATCTGTTTGGTCTTCCATGAAATATGGAATACTATTACTAGAAACATTTAAAGGGATGAGACATGCTAAAGAAACTATGGAAGTCATAGAGTATGGAGAGCAGAATGAACATTTGTAAAATCTCTTATCAATAGAAAAGTAATACCTAAGTAAAGAATTTTTTTGGAGGTAACTGGTTAGTGATTCCTAAAATACTCAAGTAAAGAAAATTTAGTTGGTTTTTTTTTTTAAATGTGTGTTGTGAGAATAATTGAAGTTCTAAAGTGCAGAAGCAAGGATGTTCTACATTTCCATAGTGTGATGCCTAGGTTAGTACAAACAGGTTGGAGTTGGCCTGGCATAACAACCTTTATCTGCATGACCCGAGAAAAATTCCTGTGTCTTTACCTTGGGATTTAGAAATATCTTGTAAGAGAAGAGATTGGATGTTTTCCATGCAGGACATGGGATATTATTTGCTATAAAGCCATCTCAAGCTATTAGGTGTTGTCAGTTGTAGCATGGCGGGTACTTTACATGGTAAAGAATGATGTACGCTCCTTGTGAGGTGGTGAGACAAAGAGCTTTATTTCAAATTCGGCGCGTCCCTTTATACCCTGATATCATGTGACCTTCTAACCAATAGGGTTATCTATTTAGACGCATGCTCCTTTGGGCTTCTCAGCCCTGGCATGTCTCCCGTGTCTTGTACACGTCTCCTACAGTCAGCAGCCTGACTGAATGATGGGAACATAAGAGGTACTGTCCTTACCTCCTGTGTGAGAAGATTGAGCTCTATAATGTACAATTCAGTATCAGGGAAACTACTCTGCATTTTGGTTGCAGTGGGTTAAGCCTGACTTACTGTCAGGTGCTCACCAAACCACTTTCTCCATTCCCCCTCTTTCATGACTGAATTTGGTGTTTTCATAGTTGTTTCTTTCATGTTTTCTCACTCTTCTCTCTCACAGTTGCTGCACAGCCTTTTTTATCCTTGTTAAAGCTGTTATGCCAGACTATATAACTGGTGGACTGAACTTTGGCCAGTAGTGGGTCTGTCTGGGAACCAGTTGGAACTGACTTTATCTAACACAAGGGTAGTTCCTGGTGTCGTTTCACAGAAGCCAACCCTGCAGCCCCCCTGAAACTAAAACCTTGTCCTCTGCACTCAAAACACTGTTCTTTCTACGTCTCACAGTTCTTTAAGACTCAAAAATATATGTTAGTTTTGAGGCTCATTTATGGAAGAGAAAAATCTAGTCCAAACCACATGAACATAAACTGATGGTCCAGCAAAATATGACCCCAAATCAATACAGTTATCTGTTTATTAGCCAAAAAAGTATCCAGATTCTTAAATACTATGTTCCTTCTCTGAATCAACCCTATGTGAGACTTGCAGCACTAAAGAAGACATCAGTACAGGAAAGTTCATTTCTAGTAGTGATACATCATGCCTAACAGAGCAATATCTAACAGAGAAGTACTCTTCAGTGATTGGGAATCAGAATGCTTCCAGAGAAATATGAGCAAAGAAGCTTGCTGTTTGTGCTGCTGCAAACATGTTTGAATTTGCAATCAGTCTTCTGCAGTCAAAATAATAAAATACATGAAGGAGAAACCAGACCTGGAAGATATTTGTTACTGCTGTATTGTAGCACCAATCCAAGGAAACCTGGATGGTGTCATCTGCTGATATTTTGTGTAAGACAAAAATAAAACCAAGTAGGCCCTTCAGAGGAATACTTTTAAGTTACAAGTCCCTCTAAGTAGAAATTGTAATTTAGGTTTTTGTAGTGCTTAGTCAGGCAAGTAAATTTTCCACATAGTGCCACTGTAGTTCTCATCTCAATGAATAAGATCTTTTTTTCCTCAGAAAACCACAAAAATAGAAAAAATTAAAAAAGAATAGTTAGTAATGACACAATGACAAACTTCATCATTTTCACTTCATGTTCTAGATCATTAATGTGACCACAGAGAGTAATGCAGAGAATAATGTCAAATAACACTATTTCTTTTTAGAAAAGATGGTAACTTCACAACATTCTGTGGAGCACAAATGGGTCATCCCCTAGAGAGGAAACTTTTATTCCTTGGAATTACTTTAAAACTAAAGAGGATATTTCTTTTATTTTCTCTGTGTTTTTGTGTGCAACAATAGTAACATTGCTTGTTTGCTTTTCCTATGCAATAAATGCCTTCAGCCAAGGAATATTAAAGACTGCAAGCAAAAATATGATAGGCCTCTTGAAGAATTTTTCACAGTCTTTGAGCCACAGGTTTAACTCATACTAGGCTGTAATTTTTGCCTGAAATCTTTGCTGCAATACACTTTGGTTATGGTAATAAGTTTGGGTATCTTTATTACGCTCTCAGAATGGGAGAAATATTGAAGTTGAAATGTAGTTTTTTTAGTAAAAGAACCACTCTTTTCAAAAGTGATTCCCAAAATCTTGATAAGCTTAAATGTTAGAGCTATTTGAATTCAGTGCTTGTGAGCTTTACTTGGAATAGATATGTTTTATGATGGCAGAATGACATACTGGGGAAGTATTGTTAAGCCCTTGCTTTAGACTTATGAGGCCAATCTTCTCACGCTCCTTCCATGGAGAGTGGGTTCTCGAGGGAACCGATGGGCTCCTCAGTCTGGGAACCTCTCACTAGGGATGCCTATCTCTCTTCATGACCACAGAGGGTTTCCAAAGAGCTGAAACTTTTAAAGCTAAAGTCAGCATGAAAAAAATGCTTTCTACCCTTGTCAAGTCCAATAGACTTTCATTACAAATTCAGAGAGTTTCCTGGTAAAGATAACAATTTTTTCCCCCCTCTCACTGGTCTCAAAAAGTCAATATCTGTTTTAATATATATATGCATATAAGAATATATAACATATATATAAGTTATATAATATTTATGATTTGCTTCCCTCAGCTTTGAATAGTTTTTGCATAATAGGTTTGTGCAACTATTTAAGTGATGAAAATTTGACAGGATTTGCTCCTGTGGCTCTAAAAATGTATATATAATTCTTAAAACCAGTATCCAAATCTTAATACACTTGGCATTATAAAATGCAGTCTATCAAGTATCCAAAACAATGAAACTGGAAAACAGGAAGACACAGAAAAATGGTTGAAAAACACTGTGACTTATTAGTAAAAGCAAAACTAATCTCTCTGTAAGTTATTACAGCACTGAAAGCTTAATTTTGATGAGTGACTACAAAATGCTTTTTGTCCCATAATCCTGTCTTATATGGTGCTCTGGAAGAGCAATTGTTTGAATAGTTATTTGTCCATGATACTCAATATTCATGAGAAATACATATGTTTTTAGTTGTTCTGGTTTTGCTTGTTTAATAAACAGGGATTGTAAATCCTGAAATAATAATAAAAAAAAGGATTCGCGTTTGCATAAGCAAATGACAGGTTGAAAGGAAAACACAGTTGTCACCCATAGCTTTTTCAGAGCTTGCTGAAATACCAGTAATTCTATATGTAAAAGATATGGTGAAAATATTTCTTTTTGTTTTAATAAAGATTTCATTTTCAGTAATTAAGGAAACGAAGTGAAGTGAAGAAGAAAAAAATATCAAACTGCATGGAAGACATCTAAATCACAGGGAGGTAGGCTAAAGTGGAAACTTAGTGAGATTGAATGTTCTATGTGTATGTACTTTCCTAAGTTTATTGACCAGGAAGACTAGAGCAAAAAAAATAATTCTTCAAAATATGAAGCTATAGAAGCAAAGGATTAAGTCCATAAAATTCAGAAAAAGTATATTAGCATTTTTGGGTCATGTGGTTCCTAGTTATAACATTTAAACGTCATTTACTAAAAAATGGCAAGTTCTGACTGTTGCAACAGAGAATCATAGAAGTATATTGAGTGAGATCTTTGATTTAGAGGACAAATATGTCCTCTTTCCACATTTTCTGCATTAAATATTTCTGAGCTCACAATCAGATGGAGGTGAAATTTAGATTATTCACTTAGAAGTTGTTGATTTTTATGGTTATTAAGCCTAAACTGAGTACGAAAACTAAACAACTTTATTGCAACAAATCAATTTTTGAGCCCGAGTGGTCTTGCAATTGTAAGTAAAAGGAGACCCAAGAATTACAACTGAAACTGAAAAATTAAAATGATTGTCCTTCTCTGGCTGAAAATGCCTGAGCTAAGAAAGTGTACACTTTGGGAGAAAAATGTGTTTTCTTTTGCTATAGATCTGATCATGTCAAACACTATGTGCTATTTAGACCTTCGCTGAGAATGAGATAAATAATTGGCAACTGATGGTTTAGCTTTCAAAGTCTCTGTTGGTACCTAGCTCCTACCAGTATCTCCCACTAATTTTCACTTTCTGTCAGAGTTATATTTCTAAGTGTGGACTTTACAAAAGGTACCTTGTTTTGAATATTTGAGAACCTTGTCTCTGACCTGCTTATAGTATTAAGTCTGAGATCCATAAAGAAGCTAAGTCTCTTTTCTCTGAAATAAAATCCCTCTCTTCTCTTTTAGCTTTCTCCCTCTGTCCTTCTGGGTAGACTTGATCTTCCCTGCTAACACAGAAATAAAAAAGAAATGAATCCTTTGACCACCTGTTTCTTAAATGGAGCCTTCTCCATTCTTACATGGTTGGAAATTTGAAAGAGAAGTGCCAAAACTATCATATGTGAAGAAAAATATAAGTTACGCAGGACAAGATTTCATTAGTCCTGAAAGATGCAGATAATACTGATCATAAAGCTAAAGAAAAGCTTTCAGTGGATCTTGAGTACACAGATTGGTGACCAGACCACCCTTAATTTTTTCTTCCTAAAATTCAATGTCTTGCTTAATGGTATGTCTGTATTTGATCCATTTCCAAAGGAATATTCTGCTCATGTATGACATCTGTTCCATCACCCTAGATTCTTTTTCTGTTTAATGAATCCAGTTGAATATGACACACAGGAAACAAAATCCTACAATCCAACATATTAAATATATCTCAGTGTTTTCTCGGTGATTTTCTTTGTGTCAACTCATAATGACTACAAGCACAGATGTTATTTTTTCCAATAAATTAATTAATTAACTTTTTAATGCATGAAAATTGACTAAAGCAATCTATATCAGAACGTGCGATGGTTAAGAGGAATGATTTGAAGTTATTTTCTGTTAATTTCTTTGTATACTTCTCCTTTGTCTAGGACACAATTTGACATCACTGTTGAGAAGGAGAAAAACATGGAAACAAAAAAGTTCAAGTCTATATTGGCAAAGTAGGTTAGACTTAGCACAGTTTTTAATTATAGATATTATTTAAAATCGGTCCTCTATTTTTTTGTTTGTTGTTGTTTTAAATCAGAATTTTAGACAGCTTTTATAAAATATATAATTAAATTTTGAAGGTACTAATTTTTCATTTACAATTTCCTCTTATTTTTATTGTGTTGCTGAATACATAAATGGGATGATTCTCATGTTATTGACTAAGGGAATTCAAGCTATATACACTTGTTAATATTTTAAAACAGATCTCTGCAGAACTCACTCGTATTGAAATTTATGACAGACTGGAGGTGGCTTTATTTCCCTCTGCATTCATCCATCCATGTAGCAGTAACAAATGTCCTGACTGAATAAATGAATCACAGTAATGTCATTTCTGTAGTTTCATCTTTAATTATGCAATCTTTAGTAAACCAAGGACTGAACTGCAGAAATACATCTTGTTATGTGAGAAAAACTCCTCTGTCACATGGCCAGTATTCACCTGGAAGGTGTACATACCAAAACCTGAAGGCACAACATTGCAGTATATGTATTACAAAAAAAAATACCACATGGAAGAGAAGGAGCAATAATGAGATCAAGATGTGTTTACTTGCTCTATATTCTGCTCTCCTCCTTTAGAGATCACATTGCTTAAACCTAAAATAATTGACGTTAGCATCTGTGCATTTTTTATAGCTGCTTTGCTCACTGTTTCATAATTTTAAGACTCCCGAAACTCTGGTGGGATCTTTCTGGCAGGTCAGCAGATGTGGTCATCACTTTACTGAATATTCAATCCTGCTTCAGGGAGCGAAGTCCAGCATATTTTTTCAGGAAGTGTAGGAAGGGGGCAGCATGACGAAGGATGAAATTGCAGTGTTCAAATAATACAGAACTTTTCCTGAGAAAGACTCATCTTGATTCTTTATGTTTCTTTGTTTTTGGTTTGTTGAGGTTTTTTTTTGACTAAGATAACTGAGGGACTTCAAGCTGCTGCTCATTTTTAAAGGTAGCATAGTAATTTCAGCTAATTTGCTGAAATTAGCTCAGTTGGTTAGAACACGATGCTAATAACATCACGCTTGTGGGTTTGATCCCTGTAGAGGGACTCACTGATCCTTGTGGGTCCCTTCCAATTCAGAATAGACTGTGACATATAACAAAATAAGATTTGCCCCAACAGTTTTGTGGCCATTTTATATCCCAGACTTAACCATTTTGAATAAAATTTAATTAGTTACCCACCAGTCTCATACAGATGTGGCACTCATGGGCAGTCTAGGAGCATTGATTTGGTGTTCTTCTAACTGGTTTTAGTAGTTTTTCAGTGTTAATTAGAAAAGAAAGAGTTTTGTTTTAAAAGATAATATATCTAATAACACATGTACTTCAGATATAAGATTTGAAGTTTAAGGGAGGGTAAAGCAGAGAGGATACTCGCATTACAAAGAATAAAGAACAAGTAACTCTTATCTGTTGCTAGCACATTGCTTTCACTAACACATTCTGTAAATACCTTCGTTCATGTCTGGACCTGACACACAGTATATTATCTTTTGCTTAATTTGTGGCATTTTCAGTCTCTTTTCTACTTCTTCCACCGTGAAAATTCATGTCTAAATTTTATGAGATGTCAGACTTCCTCTAACAGTGTGAAAAAACAGCTCGAAGGCTCTAAGTAAAAGGTTTTAGGCCATGATTGACACAGTATAGTAGGTCATATGCTCCCTTGACAAGCAGTAAATTCTGAACTATACTACAAAATACAGGTGTTTCTAAGGAAGATTCTGGACAGATAATTTGTGAGCATCAGCCTATATATCAAGTGTAGCAGAATGTAAATGTTTTGTGAAGAATCTTTCTCTGCTGGATGTGCCCAGGAAAAAGAGGATACTGTGTGTGTGACAATTAATTATATATAACTGATAGAAATGGGGATTACAGATTACACTGATGAAAAGTACAACCATCAGTCAGACAGACTTTGACAGGAATTTCCAATCAAAATTCCGTTTTCTGGCCCCGGTGGATTAATTTACAGACATGCACACATGCACAGAGTTTGAAGCCCTATAGGTGAACAAATAACATCTTCACAAAGAAACTTGACAAAAAAAAAAATCCTCTTGGAAATGACTATTTTGTAAATGTAAGCAGCCTACGAGGTGACAGAAATGTGTTTGCACAAGACAAGTTGTAACATAGTACCAGAAGACTTTCATTGACAATTATGATTTTTCCAACCCTAATATTCTAATAAAAAGATATTTTGATAGCATGAAGATGTGGTAGTTTGTATTTTCCCAGCTATTTCATGGCAGTTAATGGTGGATAGATATTGTCTGCTGGTTAAAATTTTGAACTACCTGTAGTGCATGGAAACTGTTTCTCTGTATCCTGCTTTTCTGTGACACACATTTTCTACTTTCTTTTGCTGTTCTGTATAAATACAGCTATTTGCATGAAAAGAGAGGATTGCAGAAGGGGTGGACTTAGAGATCCACCTACTCTTGCTGTTTACTCTTTGCATAAAGTCATAATCCCTGATGAAGTAATCAGCATTTCTGCAGTAGGAAATCATTAAAGTTGCACAAAGGAAGTCACAATTCAGGGATTCTTATCTGAAAGGATTCTGAAAGCTGTTACCTGGTGGCTGACTTCAACAGGACCTGAAGACAGCCAGCATGTCTCACTACCAGAACTGCCTTCCTTGAAGACAACTAGTAAAATTGCCATTGTTTTCAATGAAGCAGAATTATACCCTCAATGAGAAAAAGGAAATGAATATTGAAGAAACAAAGACGCTTCTTTCATGCAAATTGCTTTACTAATAAATAAAAAAGGAGGAATTAGAACCAGGAAATACAGGAGATAAAGAGAAACTGTTGTCTGAATTAATGCCTTTCAAATTTTCCAACGAGGCATTTAGCATTTAGTAGCAATGTTCATTATACTTTGATAATTATTTAGAGCTTTCTTCCTCACAAACTGGTTGTAGTGAAAGACTGTATCATGGTTCACTAGTTAGGGATTCTTTTACACCATTATACAAAAATGAATAAAGAGCGGTTTTTCTAGGAATAGGGTTGGGAACCTGTGAAATGAAGCAGCTCAATTAGAGAAAACCTGAAGTTAATGGGAGTGTTTTCTTTAGAATATGTATATTTTAAATTAGTGTATTCTAAAAAAATAATCCAAATTTAATTAAAACTGAAAAAGCAGCACCACCACTCCACCTCCTCCAAGGCAATACTGTAAAGTCCTTCATTACTGTCTGTCTGCCCACCACAATATCAGCAAAAAGGAAACTCAAGTAAATTGGATGGTGTATATCCAGTGGATGTTGTAAAAGCCAATGCTTATGAACTGTTACTGTGTAGTAAGGGTAATGATACTTGTCTTTCCTTCAATTTCTCTCACCACAGCTTTTTTTAAGTTACTCAAAGTTTGTAATTTGTAGGAAAACCTGAGATTGTAACTTTTTGGAATACCAAGTTCTGCCTCCACTGAGTTAATTTTTTACATTGTACTCAACTTCTGCATGTATTTAGTTAATATGTTGCACTAATAAGGTGAAACAAACACAAGCAAATAATACTGATCAAACTGTATATATCTAAATTACTGACAAAGTAAAAAATGGTGCATATATAAAGCTCAGTGTTTAGTGCCTAGTGGGAGATTTTGGTGAATGGTACTTATTGAGACAGATTGATTTTTTTTTCTATACTTTTATAAGAATGTACTATTTAAAACTAGAAGTCAAGTCAAGGGGAAAAAAAAGATTTAATTGTGTAATATTCTTTTAAAAATCAGAATATGCAAAGAAATATTTTACTCCCTTTCTTTTTCTTTCCTGTCACTAATTTGTTCAGAGCATTTATTAAAGTCTACCTATTTTGTTTCAACTTGACCCAGTCAAAGCAGTTTGAAGACATTTACAATGATGAAGAGGGAGCTTCAATTAACCTTCTTGGCTGAGATATTTGATATGCATGAGTTACTATATAACAACTTAATTATCTAATACTCTTTGTAAAAGATTTCTAATAAAGAATGGAATTGATTTATATATTATGAGAGCATAATAATTTATTTAATTTCTCATCAGATTTCTTTTGTCAAAATGTATGTAAATTAACTACCAAGCTAAGGGACCAAGACCAATAGTCAGGACCTGACAACTTTCAAACTCTCTGTGTTTTGATAACTTTACTTTGAAGGAGAAACAAAACTGCTGATAAAAATAATCAAGTTCTACAGAATTGCGCTGCAGGTCAGAACTTATTAGAGTTGTAGACATGTATTTTAATTTTTATTCTAGAGATCCATTGTCATACTTTTTACCACAATAGGTAAAAAGAGGTAGACAAAGAGGATTTTTTAAATTCACTTTACAGGACCTAATTGATATTTCTTATATATATATTTTAATGATATTATTTATCCCTATTATTTTTGTGACATTGGAATTAATGCATTCATTGTCTTTGATAAGAATATAAATATATATGTTTTCTTAAAATTGCATACTTGTGAAAAAGAACATAGGAGTAGATTTGGGCTTGACCATAAGAAAAAACAGTCAAACTAAGTCCTGGTTTATCTTAGTCCTGATGCAATCCAGGGCCATTTTTAGCATGGAATAGTCAGATTCCTTGGGTGCCTGGTGGCCTGTTACGATAATACTAGTCAAATACTGTTTGTCTTTACTGGATCAACTGTCCAGGCTTCTTATTGGAAAAGATAATTGTCATATTAAAAAGGAGGAAACTGAGGGACTGAAGGATGAAATGATTTCTTGGGGGTAACAAATGGAGCTGGTAACAAAGAAAGGCATCAGAATTAGCATTTGATTCCTCAGTTATCATATTACTTGCATAGAATTTGCAACCTCAGTGTTGCCATATCTTGGTTGTGGCATTAGGGAAACTGCTATCTAAGAACTGTGGTTTTAAAAAGGGTTTTAAAAGAAAATAAAATAGCCAGGACCACTAGTCAGTAGATGAAAAATTAAAACAGCCAGGGTGAAATACCTGCTGAAGTGGATGTGAAATTTGTCCCTGTCTTCTGTGAATCAAGAGTTTTACTGTAAAGAGAGGGAGTAAGAATTAAATCCTCAAACAACAGAAAATGGTGGTTCAAAGGTGACTTTTATGAAGAAGTTTGGGAAGTGAGTAAGGAGTAAAAAGGAATTCAGTGCTGTAAGCAAGAGTAAACTTGCACAGATTTCTAAAGGTGGAAATAAATGAAACAAAACAGTCTCTCATCACTAAGAGAAGGTGAAGATTAATATTTTTTTGCATGAGGGCTTATGTTTTTTCACTCCTTTGAACTATATTTTCCTCTCCAGTAATAAACATAAAGATAATAAGCATAAATCCTTGGTAAGACAAACACAGATAAGCAGGTTTTGCTAACATTGATCATAAGTGACTAAATTTTCTAGAAAAATAGGGATTTTTTTTATTTCGTTATTTAAATATTTTACTTAATTTTTAAAAAAATGTTTCATCAAAACCCTAGAATCTCATCTTGTTTACAGTTATTGTATAAAATATCGCCATTCCCTTTCTTTCAAGAGACAGTGTTCATTATGATTTGACCTAGTTGCTCCAGGTTGTCTCCACACTTTAGATTCCTTCAACGAATGTCTTAAGTACCCTTTATGATCAAAAAAGAGAATTTCACCTCCAGCAAGCAGCCTGTCTAGTTTGTAAATAGGTATGCAGGCTAGGAAGTGTGATCAGAGGTGTGATGAAGTTTCTGCCTGGCTGCTGGCAGGAGATTGGTGTTCTTTCAGGTTGCAGGTAGAAATGATCTACTAGCACAATGTCAGTGTCCTACCCAAAATTTTTGCTATAAGATTCAGAAGCTCGAGTGATATAGGAGACACAGGGTTTGTTTTCTTTAGAGTTTATATATATATATATATATATATATGTCTGTGTATAATTTACTTAAAAATTTAGGCATAATTTCTTTTTCAGTTACATTTTGATGCTCAAGCATCATCTTGGATATCACCTGAAACTAAAATAGAGACTACAGACTATGCTTTTCACTCGTATGTCGTAAGGAAGGGAGGTGATTAACTCCCTTTTATGAAAAATGAAGCTGTTAACAGTAATCATTCTCAGTATGGAACCAAAATATTAGGCATGAACTAGGACTTCTTTGTTAGAATGTTTCAAATTGTATTTACTGTATGATGTTTTTTCTTAAGCATTTCTTATGTACCTGTCTCTGTTACAAGTAAGAGAAAAATAATGGTCAAGTTCTTAATTTGTTGACTGGGGTTAGAGTTTTCCAAAGTGTATTGATAGAACAGGCAGGCTTTCTGAAAAAGAAAAAATTGGTTAGTGAGTCAATGCTTCAGGAACAGTATAAATCTGACACACTTTTGTTTCCACTGGAAACTGACCCACAAAACTACGGAACAGGTTATTCTGACTCAAAGTAAGGAGCAGGAAGTGCTCAGGGTATTTACACTGCTGTAGTGAAAAGTTTGAGTTTACAAAGGCAAATTCTAATGATCTAGGATGGGAATTGTAGTAATTCAGTCCAGAAGTGTCATTCCTAAACTAGCCAATGAACACTACTTTAAAAGTAAATGTCCATGGCATCCTAAACTATGAAGTAGGTCGCTGATACCCACTGTGGTAATAAAATCATTATAGTAATTGTGAGTTTGAGAAGTAGGTTTAAAACAGAATAAAGGTTTGAAATACTGAGAAAATCATCCAAGACCAGCTGAAAAAAAAGTGTAATTTTTATTAACATAAACTTGATTTAAATTTGAGGGTTTTTTAAAGTTTATTTTCCCTACAGTGACTGGCTCCCTGAGAAAAATGTTCCAAATATTTTTAATAAGTGCAGCCTTTTCTCTATCAACTTTCAAGTGCAGAAATAAAGCATGAGAAACAACTGAAATGAAGCACCAAAAGTTGACGGAAAAACTTGATGGAAAAGGAAAAAAGAGTCCCACTGAAACTGCTTAGAAAAGCTTTTCTACCACCAGAGTGTCTCTACTTTTAAGCACCATTTATATGTTCACTTTACCTACTTCAGTATACCCATATGCTGGAACTGCTTATCTTTGGAGGCCAAGAGCATATGATATAATTAACTAAACTGTTATGGAACTAAGTTGCTTTGTTTTTTTTTTTCCTCTCCAAATTCAATTTTTTAGTAGCCATAAAAGAAGTAAAACCTTATTTGCATAATGAGCCCTTTTCTATCTCTCTTCTGATGATATAGAAAGGGATGATTTTTTTTTCCTTATAAATTACACATTCACCAAATAATTATCAGTTTTTCCAGTAATTCTAGCAAAATGTGATGAATTTGTGTAAAAAACTTGACAAGAAAGAAGAAAAAGTATCAGTATATTGAAATATCTTGGGTTTCCCATGTTGTTACAATCATCATGCAGGTGACTGAAATGGTGAGAAAATCATTGTGTTCTTGTAGTTGAGAATTTTTCCTTCCCTGTCATTGCATTGTGTCATACCATGAAGCTTCACAATGCTGATACAGTTCCTGAAGGTTTGCTCAATGGTAAACATGTAAAAATCACTCAGCAACAGCTTAGAAAAAATATCAAAAGGTCTTTGTTTAGTGGTAGAGTTAAGTTTCTCCTCTGACAACTTGAAGCAACAGGAATGCAGAAAAAGAACATTCTCAGTCAGAACACTGAGCAAAGTTTAGGCACATCCAGGTATGTTCAGAATACAGAGTTCATTTAGCAAGATAAATGGTAACATTACAGCAGATACACAAGATAACAGAGAGAAACTAATATTTTGGAAATCAGAAATTTTTTATTGTAAGTGCTACAGTACTTGACACTTGTTGACTGCTGCTGGTAGGAGAGGGGGAAGAAGGGTAAGGAGGAGTGAAACAGGAATGAAGAAAAGCGTTTCTGCTGTCTTTTTATCTCTCCTGAAAATCCTTGAGGTTATCAACCGGCTTATTATGATGTTCTAAGAGTCTTGTCCATAGCAATAAATTACTTTTTTTCCCTGTTAAAATGGTGCTGAAGAATTTTTACCTGAGTAAGAAAAACACCCTTTCCAAGAACAAATATAAAACTCGTTTTCTTAAACAAAAAGTCAAAGTGTATTTCCTATTTTTAAAAATAAATTTCATAAATTATTATAATTAGAGGTAAACAATAACTGATCAGTTTAAAAGGAATGTATGCAAAAGCCTGTAAGTAACAGGCAAGTAAATAACATCATGAAGCTGAACTGTGTCTGTTCAAAATTTCCTCTTTTCTTGCTTTTACCACTAGCGTATATTGTGTGCATACACACGGTCTCTACACACTTGTGTGGGTGGAAGTTCTTTTGTGAGCTCTTAATGGAGAAACAGGACTCATTACATCTTGCAGAAATTCCAGCACTGCCTTTGAACAAAAGGAGAGGAGAATTAATGCAAACCCCAAAGTAGTCACAGAGGGTTGCAACTTCTTTTGTGATTCCAGACACTATGGCATTGTGAACTTTAGTGTCCAGACTATACTGGTACCTCTTTCAGTATTCCACACACCTAGCTCATTCCCAGGAAAAATGACAATTAAAAAGAATAAAATAAAATATCTGAGAACCTCATATAATTTTACCTTTTAAGCCTTTTGCCATGGGATATGAATTTCAGATTCTACTTAGACCTGCAGATGATTATAAGTGTTGAGCCGCAGCTATTACATGTGGCCTTCTCACCGTCTCTGATGAGAAGTGTAAGATGCAAACAGCATCTGTCTATATGTGCAGAGACATAGGATGAGGGGAAGCCATTTGAGGAGTGGCTGAGGTCACTTGGCTTGTTTTAACCTAGAGATGAGGAGACTGAAGGGAGACCTCACTGAGGTCTTCAGCTGCCTCGTGAAGTGCAGGGACAGGAAAAGTTCTCTTCTGTCTGGTGGCCAGTGAAAGGACAGAAGGGAATGCCATGAAGCTGTGTCAGGGGAGTAGCCACAGCACCAAGTCTCTCAGAGTTCAAGAAGCTTTTCGACAACACTCTCAGGCACATGGTCTGATTCTTGGTGTGGTCCTGTGCAGGGCTAAGATTTGGCCTTTGATAATCCTTGTGGATCCTTTTCAAGTCAGGATTTTCTAAGATTCTAAAGTCAGAAAAATGATAAAATGATAAAATAAGAAGCATGCATATAATGTGATCTTTCCTCATAAATACCTGGCCATCTTCCAATGATTAATTAATTAGGCACCTCCAGAGCTCTTGCTTTTTTCTTCATTAAGTTATTGAATCTCTTTTTGAACATGTGTATACCTTTAGCTTTCACACTAACTCTCAGCAAGGATAATTAATAGAATATCATATTAATCAAGTGATTCATCAGATGTCATCTTAAAATCATTGAACAAGCACACATATTTGTATCCCCCACCTAATTTGTACTTGTCTGGATCCCCATTCTAGTTGTAGTGAGGCTATTAGTTCACTGGGTTGCCAGCTGGAATAGGTAATTCTTGTTCGTAAACAAATAAAATAAACAAGCACCAAAAGAGAAAACATTGTTGTGCTTGTAAGAGAAGGGAAGACCAGAGAAACAGAGAAACTCACAGAGGGGACATAGCACAGCAGTACACCGAACCCAGAATTGTTTCATGTCTGCTGGAGGAATATATTTCCTTTGAGCTTTTGACTCGCAAATTTTAGCTGGTAGTGTGGAGAAAAAAAAAAAGCTGCAACGTTAACAGTGTCTTTCAGAAATCCGCTTTGTGCCCCAAACCATGATTCACAATGTGCAGCCCCATCTTTTCTTATTTCTCTCAATCTTACCCCCCCCACATGCTTTCTTTCATCACTCCTGCTCTCAAAATACATACAGTCTGACACATACTTTTGTGTAATAGCTCCCAATAATTTCTTTTTCTTTCCAGTTGAGAGCCTTGGAGTTAGGGATTTACTAATTGACATGATTCAGTGGTGGTTTGGCATATATATTTTTCCTTCTTTAGCAGCTAGTTAGCTGAAAAATACTCATATATTCATCATAATTTCTAAACAACCACAAGTCAGGGATGTTCTGGCTGTACTCACCATTCCCAAAGTACAAGGTTGTTTTCTTGGAAGGAGCAACAGTATTGGAGCAGTAACTGAGGGATGTGATTGCATGTAGTCATGTGAGAATTTATCCTTTTAATCCACTAAATAAAATAAATTAAACAAGCATTAAATGGTTTTTATGAAGGTATGCACTAGCATCAGCAAAAGCTCAATGTGTCTCTAACTTAAATCCTTAAGGAATTATTTTTATAAGCTCTAACACACCCCATTTTGAGGAGAGTATATAATCCTGCTTGAAAGCTTGATAATAAACTGAATATAATTATGAAAACATATGGAAACACCATCTATAATTTTTGTATTTTGGTATACATAATCATATGGTATAGAATTTTTCCAAAGTGTACTCAGTCTATAAAGTGAAAAACAGGTATTCCTTTAACTACTTCAGTCATTAAAGATTCAAATTATAATCCAAGATAAACTAACTTCAGGAGGTCAGGTTTACTATGGGTTTTATTATCCCGTGTGAAACAGAAACAGAGTTGATAATTTTCTTCAGGGCAAGAGTCCATTAGTAATTGACACTAAAAACCTGTTTATTTCATAGTCTTGCTCCAAACATTTTAATCTTTCTCAGCTGCTGTAAAACAAGTGCTTTCTTTTCCAGTGCATGGTGGAGCCAAGTATCCAGTCTTGATGAAGGTGAGTTAATCAACTGAAAGGGAGAGATGAAACAGACTTGAGAGGATGGAATGTAAATGTGTGTGATAGTGAAATACAATGTAGCTGTTAGTCTTGAGTGTGTTAATTTTGGTACTCTCTCACTGGTCCTCTAATTAGTTTAAGCACATATATGTTTTTTCAGTCTTGCAAGGCCTATAGGTTCCATGACATTTAAGTCAGGAATGGACTTTATTCTATGTGCAAACAGCATCTAATAAATGGATGTTGATGTCTTTTCAGAGCTGGTGGATGCTATTCATGTGATTACCTTAATTTTTATTGTACAAGGTATGATCATAAACTTTAGAGAAAACAGATCATGTATGCTGTCTTCTGCTTACAATGGAACTTATATAAAGGATTATAATAAGAATTGTTATCCCTTATTATTGTATAAGGGATCTGCTATTCTGACTCACCAGCTGGTAAACTAATTATGCTGATATGATTCTATTCTTATATGGATCGTAAGTTTAATTAGTTGTCAGGGTGCATAGCACCCTTGCATATAGCTACCCTTTGGTATTTTAAATATAAATAACTCACGTGCACCACTCATATTTGTTGCCTAATATCTCGTTACCACATCTTTGAAATTTTGTTTTGCATACCAAGAAGAGCTTACCTCTTTCTTCAATTTATTCCTTAGTGATTGTTTTGCAAGAAACAATATTATAATCAAAGCCCTTGGGTATATTAGATCTTAAAAGCACGACTGAGTTACTGTACATGGACTTATACAGAGCACACTTTAAGTCTGAGAGAAAAGAGAAATAGATTAACTTAGTCTGACTTTCTTCAGCCCTGGTTTAATTCGAAATTACTTTCACAGAACCAGACAGAATCACAAAATATGCTGAGTTGAAAGGGAACAACAAAGATCATCGAGTCCAGCCCTTAGCCCTGCACAGAACCATCCCCAAGAGTCACACCATGTGCCTGAGAGTATTATCTAATTGCTTCTTGAATTTCATCAGGCTTTGTGCTGCGACCTCTTCCCTAGGGAGCCTGTTCTAGTGCCCAGACAGCCTCCAGGGAAGAACCCTTTTCTAATATCCAACCTAAACCTCCCCTGACACAACTTCAGGCCATTCCCTCGGGTCCTGTCACTGGTCACCACAGGGAAGCGATTAGTGCCTGCCCCTCTTCTTCCTTATACTTGCGGTGGATAAAGAACACACAAAGTGTGTTATCACAGATGAAATTAAGTTCAGAAACTTTTCTAAACTACAGTATTGTCTGAACCCTTGCTGCTTTTATCATCTACAGCTATAAAGCCAACCATTTGAAGATATGCTTAATTTGAACATTAGTAATAAAAGCTCTCACAGGTTTTCATTTCTGGAATGTCTTATTATCTAGAACAAGGTGAGAAATAGAACAAGGTGAGAAATTTACTTGTCAGCATGCCAGTTAATGAAAGAATGTTGAAACAGATGAACACAATAAATGGGGAATGTATTTACTCATAAAAAAATTTCTCTCTTCCTTTTAACCATAACATAGGGGTGTCTTTTGATTTTTTTTTTTTTTTTTCCTGAGGAAGTTGTGGTCTAGAGGGTGGGGCAACAACCCACACTACCTTACATTCCTCCTGGCCCAAACTTGGCGGTAACTCAAAGCCTGGGCTGCAAATTTGCCTGATTGTGAGTAGGAAAATCTGTCACTGTGGTAAGCAGAAGAATGTTATGGAATATATTCTGATTTCACTCAAATTTGTATTGACATAACGCTGCTCATTAGTCTTCACAATAGGGTATACTAGCGACCTATCTTCACCTTATGTGAAAAAGAACACTACCTAAGTGGAGCTGCTCATTTTGTTACAAATTAACTTCTAAAAAAGACTTACAGTAGTTTTGTAGTTTTTCCTTTCTTTTAATATATATATTATCCAGCAAATTGATTGGTCTGAGAAGTCACTCAAAAATTTAATAAGACTTCTCCAACTGTTTTCTAATTATTTGTTGTCATTATTGTTGTTAAATATATTTTTTTAATATGTATACAAACATGATTTAGAAGCCTGAATTCATTAAAGGAAAGCCAGAATGGAGAACCTGACCTGGAAACTCATCCCACAGAATACACTTAGTCATTACAGATATGAAATGCTTTGGTTAAGAGTTTTTGAGCAAATATAAATTCCTAAAGATTTGCTTTAAAATATAACTATGTTCTCTTCTGGAATCAGGACGATTAATCACATAGATAAACATGAGAACACATTTTTGAAAAGCTTTTGATCTCCCACATAAACAATCTACACTTCTAATGAAAAAGGTTACAAAGCATTCAGAAATTCAATGTGTAAGAATATAGAAAGCTCTTCAGTATAAAACTCTCTTTTAGTAAGCCTTCCAGATCTTGATGCAAGTGCCATCTTTGAGTTCCAGATTCTAAAAATTTGGTAAAGACAGATTTGTATTTATCAAGGACTATATGAACATTTTCAATAATCTAAGCTGAGGAATAAGGAATGTAAATTAGATTTAGTTTTTTTCTGTAAGAGGAGTACCTATCATTATTGTTTCACAGTAGACTTTCTCTTACCAAACTAAAGCTAAAAAAAAAAGAAAATCCATTCCAAGTGTCATTTAAAAAATATTAGGGTGTATGTGAAAGAGGTCTGTCTATAATCATGGAATACGTGGCCAGTGTTATGTGTCTGTGGTAAATTGACACACGTGTGTAGAAATGTGTTGTTAGACACCTAAAGCAACAGTCATTTTAATTATAGATTACTCACCAAATTGTCTGGGAGTGGAGAAGAAATGCCCCCAAGGCATTACCTACCCAGATCAGATCACTTTCCTGAGAAAGAATTGGTTCCTTTGCAGCCAACAGATATGAATATCTCTAGAAAACTGAAGAAATTTGTGCGTGATATATAAAAGAACAACAAAAAATAATTTTATGGGTATGTACGTATACATGTTTACTTCTTGCTTTTACCCAACACAATTGAAAATGCAGAGGCAGGCCTTTACTCTTGAATAGTGCATGAAAAACACATCGTTAAACCCCCATGTGACTCTTTGAAAACATACCCCATGGTGATAGGCTTTCATTGATCAGCTTCCAAGGAGGCTAAGCCTCATTCAGAAACCCAAATTATCAATTTCTCTTGTTTAGAAAGCTTGAACACTTCGGGGAGATAAACATACTTCTGACCCATTGCCTAGCGATGCCTATTCTAAAAACTTGTCCTCTGTGGAAGTCGCTGTGAGACAAAATGCTATGACACTTCAGGATTGTGTAGTTATGGACTGAAGTTATATTTCAGGCTCTGTGCTCTAAGCTTGCAGAGCACCAGCTCACCTCATTTAAATCAGGTTAATCCCTGAAAAAGCGAGAGCAGTCAATGGCACTAAAGCTTCAAATATGACTGATCAAGAACATGTGGGGCTGTTGAAGAATATCGTCTCAGTGGGAGGACTCAGGGAAGCGATGATCTATAATCCCTTGAATGATTGTCCTTTTTAAGGAAAATTGCTCCAAATACCTCTTGGGATATATTCTTAGAGTCAAACCTTTATTTTGTCTTCTTATCTTCAGAATGGACAAGTAGGAATTATCTTTTCTTATTCGGTACAATAAGGAAAAAGAATCAAATAGTCTGAAGGATTATACTCTTGAACTCGATTCCCAAGAAAGTTACAAATCTTTTGGGTTTGTTATCTTGACCACCTCAAACTAAACCGCTTTTATCAATGTTATTGAAACATCAGGGTCAAATATACAGACAGTTCATGTCTACATATAGTCTGGTAATCAGTATAGTTTGTTGGATATTCAGTGTTGGATTTTTTTTTCCCATTATCTTTTTGACTTTCTGAGTATCTGCATAGGAAACATATTGTGATATTATTCTCTTAATTCTCTGTGGTAACATCTACAGAGAATTTTTAAAACTAGAGGATGAAATTTCCCTTGTAGATCAGGAAAGGAACTTGTTCCACTTCCTTCTCTGACACTAAAGAGAATTTGATGCATCACATTTCTACATTTTGTGAAATTTAAATATTTTGCCCAGACAATTCAGAATTTGATTTTATGCTGGGTTCAGATTTGTTTAGGAAGTCTGGTGTTCTGATGCTAAAGTGACAGACAAAAGGAACATCTGGGAAGAAAAATTATTTGTGGTCTAGATTATTCTACCCCACATGCTTTTGGAAATGGATTTTGATCAAATTGGTTGAGGAGGTTAATAAGAAATGACTTTTGGTGCTGCCCTTCTACTGATGAACAAATATGTTTGGCAACTCTGAAGCCATCCGTCAGCCAGATAGGAGAAAGCTCCATGGGGGAGGTGTCGCTTTGACAGATGCCTGCAGCTCTTGCTTGAATTGAATGGATTGTACATCTGGCTGCCTACAACTATATCACATAACATGGCAAAATCCCTTTTTCTCCCTGCCTCCCACACCCTAGCTCTCCACTCCCTATTAATTCTGGGTCTGATTCTGCAGCTGTAACACTGCCTTCATCATACAAATGTGGGTAGAGCCTCCCTCCACTGCCTGCTAAGAATTGTTTTGCAGAAATGTGGCTGCTGTCCAGACGTCTGTTCATGTCTCATCTTGTACTTCTGTTTAGACCTTTTGATCTCATTCCTGCCTCTGTTGTTTTGTTTGTTTTACTTCTTGTCCCAGGAATCCTGTTGCTTTTTTTGGTCTCTGAAGCCTTTCCTTCAGTTGCAAAGCCAATCTTTCTGTTTGCCCAAGACAAGGCCTCCACCAGGCTGCAAATGGGTTATCCAGCTGATAACTGCAGTTATCCATCACACCAAAGAATGACTGTGGCAATATAGCCAATGACTGGGAGGTCTCTTCGACTCCCAGATTTAAGACAATATTTTGTGTTCAGATTTGACCAGCATGATTAGTGTCTTCAAAGTGTTATGTACTGCCTGGAATACTCTGTTTATGGTGTGATGGCTCTTTGTTAAACTTCTTAAGTATTTTAAGTACTTTACTTTATACTTCTCTTTTTTAACCCTTTAGCCCTTACACATTTTTAAGTGGTATCCTGTGGAATATTTGCATTCTACAGTCCTTCCCTAACTGGAAAGTCTTTAGGTTTTGTAGAGTCTAAACCATTGAGATCGGTTAGTGAATCTTCAAAAAACTTACCATAGAGGCATCATATTCATGTGCAGTGAATTCTAAAACACTGCAGACTTTGAGAGGGTTTGTTTGGTTTTTTTTCTTTGGTTTTTTTTGTTTGTTTGTTGTTGTTGTGTGTGTTTGTTTGCTTTGGTTTTTTATGGTTGGTTGTGTTTTTTGTTTTGTTTGGGGTTTTTTGTTTGTTTATTTTTTTTTTAAATTTTGTTTTCCTGGTAACAGCATAATTTCTAATCACCTTTTTTCCTTCTTTAAGAAAGTGTGAAGTATTTTGCAGGAATAGGTATGTAGGATCAACTTTGGTGTTTTAATGCAAAATAAAACAATCTGTTTTTTCATAAAACGATCCACTAAAACTTAAATAATTGTAATTATTCGTAGGTGACAAGAAGGTTACTCAAGATTTTTTTAGTTTCAGTTTTAATTTTTATCTCAAAATGTGTGTGGTAGGTTGAGTGACTGCAATGAAGTACTATTGGAAATTCTGGGGAATCGATGAAAAAATCAATTTGAGCACAAATGGAAAAGAGCTGAGTCTTTATGTACTTTATTTACCAAAACAATACACTCAGTTTGAAGGCATGTGCTGTGTTGACAGAATACTACAATATTTTCTTCAGAATATATTACATCAGTGCAACAAGGGATAACACCACAGTGAGAGTAATTGGCCAGTGACAGAAAGGAGAGTACACATAGTTAAAGAAATATTAACTGTTCTCCTGCTGGACTGTCTCCTAACTGTGCATGTGCACAGCCCTAGTAAGAGACATTTGGAGCAGCTTGTGATTTATCAAATTCACATTTTTTTGCTTTGCTTCCAATTAAAAATAAGAAGATGTAACAGGGCTGTCCCTAGTACACACTTGGGAAAATGAGGAGAGAGGAGAAGCATTTTCCACTCTGGTTTAGAGACTGGTCTCTTGTGTGAATCCTTACAAGAAGGGTCATGATTGCTTCTTGGCAATAACATTATTTAACTCAGATTCTGAAAAACAATGTTGTCTGCAAAAATCTCACTCTTTCATGTTGTCAGAACATTGGCCACAAATCAATACCTTTGTGCAGACATACCACTCAGTGATGCTTTTCCTTGGCTCTGTGCTACACATTTGTACAAGCAGAACTATTACAGGATCTACAGTTTAAAGATGCTTATTCACAGGGCAACCTTCAGTATAAGGTGGTTTAAACTTTCCAAATCTTAAATTTTGGCCACAAATTTCACTGAAATGTTGCATCTTAACAGTAGTAGCAAACAAATATAAATCAGCAGTCTATTTTCTAACCAGCTCTACATAAGCAGAAATTTCTGAAATATCTTTAGTGCTTAAGATAAAGTAAACAGAGTTATACTTTTTCCTCAAAAAGTTTAATGAGCAGTTTTATGCTCTTGTAGTAAGGGCTGTCCATTTGTTATTGGTTTAAGAAAATCCATTACGAAGTGCAGACATTGTCTAAGCTATATGAAAGACTCTTAACAAGTTAATGTAGTCCACAAAAGAGGTATGACTAAGCTTAGTGATGAGTATATGTAGAAGCTGAACTACTTCAAAAACTGCCAAATCAGATCCCCTGGCTGTTTTTTGTTCTCTTCCATGGAGCTTGGGATGTTTTTGTGAAGTTTGTAACGTATCACTTGTGCCTCTCAAAAACAAATTCAAAATTGATCCTTTTACCTTCTCTACTGGGAACTTACAACCCACTTTCGGTGCCTAGTAATAAACAGTATATGAAGATACAGAAGAAAAAGGAAAGCAAAAACCAAAGGTAAAATCATTAAGATTGGACTGCTACTGGATGAAGGCAGTAACATAAACTCTTCTGTCTCTATGTCTAAGGATTTATGCTTTTTAACTGGTGTTACCACTACTCCAGTTTTGACTCTTTTAAGCTTTTTGCAAGTTTTCATATGTTTAATTGAACAATTTTATTAAAGTGAGGAAGTGGATAATTTTGGACAACAAGCAAATCTGTTTAAGAAGGGAGGCAATAAATATAATAATATTGGTGGAGATGGGACGACCTGGAATGGCCAGTTCAGATACGTTGGTAGAAGAGCTTGAGACCTTTAAAAAAAGGGCCAAAATTTTTTTGAAAGCATAGTCAAAGTCCACTTATGATATTAATGTTAGGGAGGAAGTCCCAGGGAGGTTAGCAGTTGTCACCATCTCTGAATTGCTAGTACATTAGAGCAACTAGCTTTCATACATAAAGTCTGATCTCATATGTATGTATCATCACAAAATACTTCACTGTTGGACATAATATTATAGCTGACTGTGTCATAGAAATAAATTATCAGAGAAAATTATGAAGGGTGCATGTGCAGAGTGTTCGATGCATTCTATTCTAATGACAATGTCTTACTGAGAAAAAGTAGATTCTAATGCATTTCTCAAATTAAACTACTGCAAGAACCAGTCATTTTGCCCCTGTAATGCAAAGTAAAGGGCGGGTTGAAAGATCAACAACAGCAAGCAATGGTTTTTTGAATAACAGGTACATCAAGAAAACTCAAAGATAGTGGATTTATAATGGTTTGCTAGGTACACATAATCCTGACATTCATGATGTCTGGGTGAGGGAAAGCGTATAGAAATTCATCTGGATTACAATATATAAACAATTGGGTTTTTAAGACTTCTTCAGGACAGCTTGCCTGTGTTCAATTTTTGTGAATTGTTTTATTCTGCATTGTTATTACCAAAATAAGAGACATTCCAGGTCAGCCAGACTCCACAGACATACCTAGCTGGGATATGCCTCCCTGAGAACAGCTCAGCATAGAGTTTGTCTTCCAGAGAGGTTTGTACCTCTGGTACAAGCGGGACAGAGTTCAGGAGCCACATCTGCTGCAGTGAGTCACCTCTTTGCATCTCATGGCAGGGTCAACAGCTGTTAGCAGGGCAAGAAGAAAAAGCCACCAGCCTGTTACATGACAATAATCTCTGTGCACATTGTAGGGCCTAATCATAAGCATAAGATTGCAATAAAGTGCAATACCTCTATGAATCTGTCATCTGAAGGATATGACTGGAAATGCCTGTATCTCACCCTTCTGTGTAAAATTCCTAACTCAGCATTATCAGTGAATTCAGAAAGCCAGCACTTACAAAACCAGCAAGTATCAGCAGAGTCAGCTTTTGGAAGTGCATGCAGGTAGGAATTCTTTCGTGGCACTTTTGTTTATTTTAAATATCACACCCTGTCCCAGACTGAACATTAACCATTTTTGTAGATTTTCTTATTTCCTTATCTATTCTGTAGATTTTCCCAGTTGTTCATCAGGTTTTTTCTCTCCTTTGTTCAACTTCACACTTTCAGTACCCTATTTGTTAAATTCACTTTGTGGCTTAATGCACTTTGGAGAATGATTTTAATTAAACTATGATAGGTAAGGTGCATGACATTTCCTGAAGATTAAAATTCTGGAGAAAGTAGTTCTTAGTTGCATCCTAAGCAGGGAGATGCGACTCATCAGTATTTGTCAAAAATGCTTTTTTGTTTACTGAATTGCTTTTACAATGGAATATCAGATAAAGGAGGATTTTCTAGTGAAGTGTGAACTTTTTATCAGTTTTGAGTCACAGCATATGTCATATTGATGATGACTTCTGAGTTTAATAAGCTCCTGAATTTTTCCACTTGCTATACAAGGCTACTCTATAAGTGTGAGAATAGATATCTGTTGGAGGATACAGTGGCCAGGAACATAAGGCAGGTGCAGGGTGGAATGCTGTGTGTAGAGGAGACCCCAGAAATAAAAACTGAATTCACTTACCTATGTTAAGTGGCTTTTGGGGAAAGTGAAAGACTGAACCCAATTTGTTCATTAATTTAATTCTGGGGTGTGAGATTAGCAATACATGGTAGTATTTCCAAAGATTAGAGGCTGTTGAAATTCTTGTCTTAAGCAGAGGGATTTTTGTTGGAATTGTCCTTGTTTTATGGAAAGACTGAATATGGTTTGTAATATCCTGTATATTACTTAGCTGGCACTTGAAAGCTTACATTGTGAGGGTGTATAAATGAATCACTTAAAAAATCCCAAAAACCTAGAATACTCACCTGGCTTTGATATTTGGATTTATATGAACTTTTTAATGCACAGGTGTAACATAAATAAATGCATATAAACTCAGTGTGAAAACTGATAAATAGCATAGTTATGAAACTTGATCCAGTATTAATGATTGCTGATGAGCAGTCAATTACCATGACTTGATCCAGAGAAGGATCTTACATTCCAGAAACCACTTGAACCATATTTAGTCAGACACATCCAATAAGAGTCTATTCAGCTCTAGTGCTCTTTAGGTTGATTTCCTATGGAAATTCTCCAGTCTGCTGTCTGATTGGGTGGAAAACTGTAATCTCTGAGACAATTATGTTTGAAAGAGTTTGCGAAAATTGTGACTAGTGGAGGAGGATGACATTCTAGGTTACCCGACTGAAGAAAAGACTTCCAGGTGAGTTCACAGCTTCTTAGAGATTCCCCAGTGATGAAAACTTTCTCAGTGTTTGAAGTGTTGCTTTGAAATAGAAGGCATGGAAGATTGCAGCTACCTGCCTTGTCTCTGTGTCAAGCTGAAACAGTCCTGTTTCTCACAATCCTCTGGTCACAGTGAGTGTGGCTCCTGAAAGGACAGAGCAACCCCCTTCTAAATTGGAGGAAAGTTATGCAGCTGGGCCGCAACTGCTGCCATGTAACTTGGGAGCTTCTGAACCATAGAGAGCAGGTGGGAAAAAGTCTGCTAGATCCCTTAAGGTCTTGGCCCCCAGCCACAGTATGTCTGCACCTGACGCCGAGTACTTGGCTCCTAGGACTGAGACACAGACGCACAGGAGATGAGGCAGCACTAATTCCTCTAATCAGGGAGGCATTTGTTTTATCACACTTTGCTGCAGAGAGAACAAGTCCTGCAGGGTCAGACTACTACCATTTGCCATAGAAGAGCATTCAGAGCTCTTAACTCCAATTGTGCTCCTGTGGAGTCTCCATTCAGGCTTGTCCTGGAGAGTTAGAGGGCAATTTAACCTGTTATACGGCATGCAAGAACTTGCCTCATGTAACCTGCTACCAGTTAATGGCTCTGTCTTCTATTAACTAACCAAAGAAATTCAGCAATTAACTGCAAAATGTAAATTAAAAAAAAAGAAACATAAAGGAATAAAAATATGTAGGTGCTTAGGGCCTTGGGTTCCCTAGTGTAGGCTGGAGAATGAGACAGTGACTGGTCTTAGTTCAGGCACTGTTTATCATGTAAATCAATTGAACCAAGTGGAAATAGCTCTTAAAAACTCCTGTCTAGCAGAAATGGAACTTGATGGTTTAAGCTTGTATGAACATATTTCAAGGCTGTCTGGAGTTTAAAATACTGATCCTGTTGTGAATTGGAATCTTTTTTTCTTGTAAGTATTGTTAACTCCTTAGTGTCACCAGATAACGACTCATATAGTCTGATTTTTATCTCACAAAGTTTTGTTTGTTTTCAGGTTTCCACAGCTTCCAAATGACACATTTATAAAGCTTTATAGCTGTCATTAAAGGATGACCCTCTCTAGGGTTCATCATGGTGAAACCCTGGAATGTAAAATAAAAGAAAACCTCCCTGTATTTTGGACAAACTCTAATCACAATCAGTGAGTTATGGGAAATGGAGGCTTTGTAGCACAATGGAGTTGATCTGTCCAGTGCCCTCATCTATCACATTTCAAACTTGGGACTGAGTTAGGTCCCTCTATGAGGGAGCAGATGCCTCAGCTCCATTTGACCTATGGGGTTTTTTCTCTCTTTTTTCTTTTCTCTTTTTTTTCTTTATTTTTTTGTCTTTCTGAATTAAGGCCCTACTTTTTTCCTGTGACCTACCAGACACTGGTATTTGCTGTGAACTTTAGTTTCATAATGATACAGCAAGGTAATCGTGTTCAGATCCGTTTTAGACCTCTATAATGAAATTTGCTTCTTAAAGTAGCAGGGTGTAATTTCCTTTGTTGTTCCAATGATACAGAAAATACAAACCACCTAATTATTCTAGTCATTCGTTTTACTCCTATTGGTAAGACAAGGTATTTGATAGCTATAGGTAGAATTTTCAAGCTATTTGGTTAACTCTCTCCCTTTAGATTGACCAATTTAATGGGTACACTAAAAAGTAAGCAGATCTGGTCTTTTGTTCTTTCTCAATTTTCCTCAAAAAGTAGATAGTAGATGAGATTGTGACCCATGTAAATACCACAGTTCTCATGCAAGGCAAGTTTTGGAAAATTTAGATACATCCTGTCACACTCATATTCCACATATTCCACATAAGAAAGGACCTTATTGTCAGTCCTATCAGCTGCCCTTAGCCTCTATGTGAAATTAAGCTAAGCAGTGAAAGAAAACAGGAACTCTCACACTTTGTCAGCTTGAAACATGTTCTTGTTTCAGCAGGAAAAATTCATTCCAGACATCTGAGGTGCATCAAACAGGTTTTCTATTTGCTGAAATTTTAAGCACATATTTTTGCTGGAAAATTTCATAGAGAATAATTCAGACGTTCAAAATAATGAAATGACTTGCAGTTTTATGCATTCATTTAAGAAACTAATTTATGTAGTTCCCATCATATTATATTATTAACTTGATTAAAAAATGTAGATAGAGATCATAATTCAATTTCATATTTAATATTTCATTTAGGTAATTTTGTTTTAAGAACAATGGGAAATTCCCTGAGTAAAGACCAAACAAATGAACAGAAGGAAAATAGTTGTTCATTTAAAAGAGAGCTCTCTGACACATCAGTTTGAATGGGATACAAGAATGAACTGTTTTCTCTTATGTAGAATGTCGACCTAGATGATCATAAATGGTCTGTGGCATTAAAAATCTTATTGATTTCATAATATAGATGGACCTAGATGGGATAGGCCTAGAAAAACAGAGGCTAAAGCTATCTAGAAGAAAACAATTTAATAAGGAAGAAACATAAAAATAATTATTACTTCCTTAAATGAGACAGAAACATATGAAATCATGCTCTCAGAATTTTTCTATTGACAATGCTTGTTTGTTGTCTGTAATATTCAAGGAATGTTCTTATTCCTTTCTATTTATAACTTACTTTGTGACCATAAATTTATAACGTTTTGAGCACTTACATTCCATTCACACTATATTGCTATTTTAATGCAAATAATGATTTTCTACTTAAGAAATAATCTCCATTGTTGCAGGATCTACCTCTGATAATTGAATGTGACTAGAACTGTGCATCCAGAGCAGAAGGTGCAGATGTATAACAGGGATCAAAATCAATTATTGGGCTACCTTGTTCACAACAAAAGCGAACTACTGCCATCAGTATATTTTTTCTTAAAAATAATAAAAAAAAAGAGATAATTCATGATGTTTCTAAAATGAAAACAAAAAGTATACTGTGAATTAATTTTTTCAGGTGACCCTTAATCAGAGTAAAAGTCAACCAGAGTAATTGTTTTTAAATAATCACTTTATATTGTTTCTATCAACTTTATATTGTATCTTTATGTTGTTTCTATCAACTTATTAAGCATCTCTGAATGCAGATGGGCTTGTGAGATGGAGAGATGAGGGTAGTTGTGAGCTATGGAAGAAATACTTATTGTCGTCCGAGCAAAATTTATGACTTGAAAAATGATTGACCTCACAAGTTACTTCCACCAAGGAAACTTGACATGATTTGTGCACTTCTGTTTCTACAGTTTTCTATCTTTTAATGCACACAGAGAGGCATGTATGTATGCACACAGGCACACAAGTTTTCATGCAAAATACAAAGAAATAATTTTGGAGATTTAATTCATTTTACTTGAAAGGCCAAGTATTTTTGTAGGTTTTTTTTTGTCTTTTTCGTATCACTTTCTGTTACAAGGCACATGCTGCATAATCAGCCAACTACTCTGTAATTACATTGCAAAGACTATGTAAATACCTAATTATTTTCATGCAGATTACTTGATAATTATACTACCAGTTACAAAGTAATTCAAAGAATAATTACCATGTAACTTCCACTTTTTAGATGTGACGATAAGGCTTTGTTTTAAAGATATAGAGAAGTGCATAATTATCCTGGGGTTACATTCTACTCAGATTGTCAATTATCCTATATTTACAGTAGTATTATATGGCTACTGGGCTCAGTATTATGTTATCAAAATTTAAAAAAAAATCTTTGTTCTTTGCTTTATAACAAGTATTAGAAAATACCAATATTATTTTTTTCTACTTTTCTGTTAATGGAAATGGATTTAAGATTTTTTTTTAACTGTGAAGAAGGAACTATCTTTTTGTACTAAAGTGTACTGTGATTTTTGAAGAAGAAAGTGACATGGGCCCAGATTCTAAAATGACACTTGGATACAAAAAAGCTCCATTAAGCCAAATGTAATTTTTTTAACTTCTGGAATGGATACCACAGAGTATAGTTTATAAGAAGAGTGAGGTGTCCCAGTAAAGGTACTTCCCTCTTGTAGGCTAGACTAGAGGGAGAGAGGGTGGTGAGTCTCACCTACTTTTTTCAGGATGGAATTGTCTTCTTCCATTTGTGATTGCATAAAATAGATTTTGGATAAAATGTACAGTGAGCACTTTGCAGTATATGAATCATAGAATCATAGAATCAGCTGGGTTGGAAGGGACTTCAGAGATCATCAAGTCCAACACTTGATCCACTACCGCTGCGGTTGCAGGACCATGGCACTAAGTGCCACACCCAGTCTCTTTTTAAAAATCTCCAGGGACGGAGAATCCACCACTTCCCTGGGGAGCTCATTCCAATGTCTGATCACCCTCTCTGTAAAGAAATTCTTTCTAATATCTAACCTAAACCTCCCCTGGCACAACTTGAGACCATGCCCTCTTGTCTTGCTGATAGTTGCCTGGGAAAAGAGACCAACCCCCACCTGGCTACAACCTCCTTTCAGGGAGCTGTAGAGAGCGATGAGGTCTCCCCTGAGCCTCCTCTTCTCCAGGCTGAGAAGTGGTTGTTATTTCATGAAGCTAGAGATTAATGAATTTGTTACCAGTCAATCTTTCATTACATTATAGAAAATGAAACTGCTTGAATAGCAGAGGATGAGATTGTTCTTTTTCTTCTTCTGAGAAACCTGGTATCTTGTTTGTTTACTGTGATCAGTGAAGAAAGAATAGGACATACAGTGTGATTTATTTTATTAAAATGTTCAAATACTCTCCCAATTATCTTGATGCTGAATTCAGTACAGCACACATCAACATGGAAGTAACAAGGCTGCCTATAGAGAATATGACCCCAGACTATCTCATAGTAAGAGTAGCTGAACAAAGGGTTGAATCTCCTCCATAAGACAATGAAAGACCAACATTAGGCAAAAGCAAAATAGATTATTGCCTGGAGCAGTATGTTGGTGGAGGGGTTGAAAATTCATAATCTGCCAAAGAGGATATCTGTGGAGCTTTGCATTAGTGATAGCAGCCTATGACTACCAGATACCATCTGAGTAGCTCCTCCGGCATTGCCATTGCAGGAGAAGCTCATCTGTGGAGCCTGGACAAGGTCTCTGCTCCTAAGGGGAGATAGTGGTACCAACACATGAAATTTCATTTTTATTCTGCAGGTTTCCACTCATGCAGGTAGCAGGCGGCTATATTGCTGTGACAAAATAAGGAGGGAACTGGTGCTTCCTTTTTTTTTCCTCCGCTCATCTGACCATGCTATGTTTAACTGATGAAAAATGGACATCATTGCCATTGCCTTGTGGTGGTGCATCCTCTTCCTGACCCCTCCTCAGGCTGCACTATGATTTCAGAAATGCTTGTGAACATTACTAAGCTCCTCTTGAGACTATCAGAAACACTGTCTGCTCCCAGGAACTTACGAGCTCCTACCTTTCCAACGGCCTTGGAAACTCATTTTTCTTGCCTGAATAACAACCCAAGTGGAACAACATTTCTGTGACTGAACTTTCAAACAAAGTTATCAACTGAATTGCAACTAGGATGGAAAATTACTATGACAGAAGCCTCTTGTGACCCTATAAACAGCGGTCCTAAGTAAGACCCTTTGAGCTCTTCTGGACCGCAGGTTGCTGTGACCAGCAACCTCCCTCTGAGTGTGACATCTCTCAGAGCCAGAGAACTCTCAAGTTTGCTACACTTGGAGAACCACCATCAAATGATGAGATGACAGAGTCTGGGCTGATACTCCCACTCCTCAAGGCTCAATCATTTTCCTGTTAAGAAGATGCAAAGGCATCCATCGTGAGTACTGAACTCGAGGGGAATTTTTCACAGATATATCTTATACATATGCCTTTAGGTCTGTGTGCGTTTGAATATGCTATAGCATTTTAGATTCTTAAATATGTTAGATTCATAAGTTAAGCTAGGCCTGTTAGTGAGAAACTCTCGTGCTTATAGTAAATCCTATAGAATCTTTTGTAGAATTGTTTAAATTAGTCTATTGATTAAGTGCTGTTAAATTTATGTGCTGTCAAAACATTTAGGCCCAAACCATTGGTTGAGTACAAGGCTAAGTTTGGCAAGTGGGTCACCTCTCAACCTTGTGACTCAACAGGAGAATCTCCCTTATTCCTTTTTAACCTTACCCTCTCCCATGCTTATCCTTTTTCCATCCCCAGCCTCCATGTAGATAATTTTATATTGATTTCAGTTTTATATTGATTGATTTTAGATTTTAATCTGATTTTTTGTGTGCTTTAACCGTTACGTAAGTAGTGGAGTGAACATTGCTAAAGAACTTTGTCATGCTTTCAATTTTATATTAAACCTACTTTTGCTGATAACTTAGCTGGTCATTCTTTGAGTGTCCTAAAACACTCATTTGCACCATGACTGATGCAAGTGAAGCTGAAATGGAAGCTTGCTGAGATGGTTGATGCTTCTGGGAGTTGCTCTATGACTGCCACATAGTAAAATTTTACCAGTGGTAAAATTTGCTGGTGAAGGATGGCGAAGGATTATTTACATGGCTGTGAAACACTGAACAACCCTTGAAACTATTTTCATTAAACAGCTGAACGTGTTATGGTAGCTCTGTTATTTCAACTGTGATTACAATGTATAAAAATCTGTGAAAAACATCATAGTGGGCATCAGGATCTGTTGCATCTAGTGTAATGATTCAGAGAAAACTCTATGCATATCATCATCATCATGGCTAGGCTTCGCGAATGAAGATCTGAGGAGGGCTCTACCCACGTTTGTTACAAGCACACTGGTGGCTAAAAAGGCCAATACGAGATAGACGTGTCCGGTTGCAAAAGGCACAGCAGAAAGACTCCTTAGATGGTGTATTCTGCAAGGTACGATTCTTTCTGTGTTGTCTTTTCTCCTCAAGAGTGATCCTGCGTGCTTTCTCAAAAGCAGTAGTAGCGTTATAGTGTGTCTCCAGACCTCCTGATTGGAGGCCAGAGTAGACCAGTTATGTTGATCAATATGGCCAAGGCTGAGATGTTGTTTCAGGGAGTCCTTGTATCTTCTCTTCGGGCCTCCTCTCTCGCGGCAACTGGTGGCAAGTTCGCCATAAAGCATGATCTTAGGGAGGTGGTGGTCCTTCATCCTTGAGATGTGTCCTGACCAATGCAGCTGTGTTCTCAGTAACATGGCCTCAATACTTGTGACTGCTACTTGTTCTAGAACAGACATGTTAGTCACATAATCTGACCAGTGGATGTTTAGGATTGTACGGAGGTAGCGTTGATGGAAGTGTTCTAGGAGTCGCAGGTGGTGATGACCCATGATGACCCATGATTCGGATCCATATAAAAGAGTAGACAACTCTGTAAACACTAATCTTTGTACTTTTCTTCAAGTGTTTATTTCACCAGACTCTTTTATGGAGTTTTCCGAAGGCTCTATATGCCTTTGCTAACCTGTTGTCTATCTCTCCGTCAATCTTACCATCAGAGGAGATGAGGCTACCTAGATAATTAAATTGCTGGACTGATTCGAGCTCTGATTTGCCAATGGTGATATGGGAATGCATGCAAGATATATCAGCCATAGAGAAACTCAACAGAATTATCTGAGATCTGCTATACTTACATTTTTTTCACTCAGGCAATGAAACCTAGAGAGCCTGCTTCGCTCTCGCTCTTGCACAATACATGTAACTCTGCTGATATTACATCAGTGCTAGTTTGGCTTGGAGGGGGATTTGCTTCCGTAATTCTCAACATACTTTTTACCTAAAAACCTACTCAGGCTCCTAATCAAGGATTGCCGATGTATATGTTGTTTTATAGTTTGGAAAACAGAAACCAGTCTTTCATGTATGTGTGTGTATCTTTTTTATATCTCTCTCTATACATATGTATAAGTTTATATGTATATTTTGTGTCTGTATGTACATATCAGACAGTGGCTGATCTTAACTAGAAAATGCCCCCTTGTAACAGAAAACTTACTGTCAGACACCTTAGTATGGTATGTCTAATCACTCAAACTGCTAGACAGCATGTCCTGGGGCTCCCTGATAAGTTTCAACTGGTACCTTTCAGAAGCATCCACCTGCTGACACCCTGGAGCTGCTGAGATCCTGTATGGGTGACAAAAGGGGCCAAGGCAAATCTGAACTGCCAAAGAACCTTTTGGCTAATCTATAAGAATATAGTACAAAAACATTTTGTTTCATCAGACTGGAAGACAATCAGACCTAAAATAATTTTTTATGTGATTTCAGTGTTCCAGTTTTTCCCATTCTTACTATGGCAACAGTCCAATACTTCCAGTGTTAAATGTCAGTGGGCTGTCAGGATCACAGACACTGCATCTATTTGGCAAGATTTAGATATGGCTTACTGCATTGTTTTAAAAATCCACTTGGGTTGTTAATTCCATCCTTTCTTAACCTAGCTGTTTAGATACACCCTTTTTTCAGAATGACTTCAGCCAGCTGGTATAGTAAATGATGAAGAGCAAGAGTTGGACTTTCCTACTGTCACTGGATACTGTTTCTTTCAGAAAAAGCCAAATATATGAGACACATTCCCTGTGTGCTGGGGCAATCTGTCCCTTTCTGCACACCCTTCAAAGCCATGTGCACAGTGAAAAGCACAAAGCTGCACTGTGAAGTAGCAAGAATCTACCTATTCCCAAAGAGCAGTACTGGTCTCTGATTGCTGCAACTGTTCAAGTGATTCAGGCACTGAGAAAGCCATGACACAGAGCGCTGTTACTGGAGCAGCCCAGTCTCCCTAATGGTGAATGTCTGACTTACTAGGTAAGAGTTCTCCAGGAGATGTATGATGTAGGATATTGGAGAGATAGCACAGGATGTGTGTGGGTGTTACAGATGGCACAGGAATATGTGTGCAGGGCTAGAGCACATGGAGCCTTAGGGTTTTCTATGCCATATTTAACAACAACCACAAAAAAATAAAAGCCTTTCTGCATTAATGACCTGGTAACAGTAGCTTTGACTCTGTTCCCTTGTTCTCTACTGTGCTTCATTTTCAAACCTGGAGTAAAGGGAATGTAGTCCCCATCTTCACCAGAATTTGCTTTTAAAAGCTATTTCAAAAGCCTGGTTGTTGTAGCAGCAAGACAGTATTCAAGTGATGTAGCATATGTTCACGGTGTCACTGACTCTCCTGGCAGAATCAAAATCCCTGTGATAAAGTTAGTATTTTTTTCCACTTGAATCAACTGCCAAAATGAGAAAGTTGTACAAGACCTACATCTATGCTTCTGAAAAGAAAGTGCATTTTACAGTTTCCTTTGACAATAATTACCCAGCAAGACTTTCCAATGCTTTTCTAAAACAAGCTGTTCAAATGTTCACAAAATATTTCAAAATGAGAAATATTTTAAAACATTACTGGAAAACATGGTAGGAAATTCAGTGGCTTAGATGCAGATGTTTGGTCTGTAGGGTACCAGAGACAGCCACACGAGGCTGGAAGATACGGCAAACAAAGAAGGCCTGTAGTTGACACAAACCCTTCTGAAGAGCAGCCAGGATACTTTACATTTACTTTTGTAGTAGATACCTGTTTTTTGGCCACTGAATTTCACTTCTGGGTTCAACTGATGTGAATTGTCTCACCAATCCACATCGCCCAGAGGTTGTGTTACAAACAGCTTGCAGAAATCTTACCCTGTCCTCACCCTGCTCAACTTGTCCTCTCTTCCATGTATTGTGCATCTCTGGCTCCAGCTTCAGTTTAAGCTTGTGTTTCCATCTCTCTGTTCCCTTTGCTAAAATAGGCTGATTGTAAGAAGTCATCTGAGTTCTTGAAAAACTCTGGTGGGAGTTTTGGATGGATGCTGGAATAGCATGACAGTTTAAAACTTTCCGGTTGAAGCTTGACTATTCTGCCTGTTTTGTGTGTGAAAATCTTCCTCAGGTTATACATCATACTGGTGTTCTTTTTTGTCCAAACAAGACAAAACGTGATGTCAGTGCCTCAGTCTGGAAAGCCTGAGCTTTGCTCTTGACTGGACAGAACTTATAAAAGTGGGCAGAAATGTTAACTGATCTACAGAGCTGTGTGCAGCTAGAGCCTGCAACTGCCTCTGGGGATTTTGCAGTGAGGGGAATTGTTCTGAGTTACAATGAATAACCAGGGGCATGATATTTCATTGAACAGGTATAATACACTTGTGCACTCTTTTATTTCAAACTGTAGAGAAGATTCTGAGCAGGTAAATAAACCAAAGTTGTCTGGAAGCTTTTCTTGGCTTGATTTGGTCTGCCTGGATCCCTGCCTAAGCAGCTCCTGTTCAATACAGAAAAGTGGTCTGAGCACTTATCCTGTGTCCAAAACATAATCCTTTTGTGTGTGTTGGGATATGCTTAAATCCTATCTTACAAGGTACTGTTTATGTTTTTTATTTTGCTTGCAACTCTGGATAATATGGGTAATTTAGTGGATTCAGGTTTTTGGAGAAATATACCTTTATGCATTTATTTTTATCACACCAGCGTTGCATTTTGCTAAGTAAACATTACAGGGATGCTCAGGTTGCTCTCCGTGGCTATGAAGATGCATAAAGAACCATAAACCTTTGTGAAGAAGTGAATGTTTTGTGGATTTCTCAACTGCTTCTTGTACCAGCTACTTAATCTCATCATTTTCTCACAGGAGATATATTGTGTGATTCACTGAAGTCATTCACAACATTTTATATTGACTCGCAGCTTTGCAAATTGTATGAAATTCATGCAGTGTCAGAATTAGCTAGAGATTCTTAATACTTCCTGTACAACTGCATTTGGTATTTTATAAATGGATTTAAGATTCCTGGGAGATTCAAATGAAAAAGCTATTAAGCTTGTCTTTTCTTAAAAAATATAAAATTGCTGATAAAGCTTTTCTCTTTCCAAAAACACGGACACCTATATGAAGAATTTCCTTACTATTTTAAAGTAATGAAAAACTCTGGAATTATTTGATAAAATCCATTGTAGTTAATGTTGTTGAAAATGTCTACTATAAAAATATGATCCAGTTAACATTATAATTATTTTCAAATTGTATCCAGCATGACTATGTTGACATCTGCTGTTCCTTCTTTTTTGGGTAACATCCTTTTTTTTCTCTGCTCATGAAGGGAAGATTTCAGTCATACTTTGTAAACAAATTTTAAGTATACAATTGGCAGTGTATTTTTTTGTCCAAAACTAAGGTTCTATTTATGTGAAATACATAAAAAATATCTGGAAAGTAGTTGTTTTTTAAAATATTAAAGTGTTTTCAAATGTAGCAAAGTTTGTGTATGTAATATTCAAAGAAAATATCATGGGTACTTTTAGAACTAAACATTTTTCAACTATAATATTTGAGACAACAATATTGGTAGTCTTCCTGTAAGTTCCCTTGCTGGTTAATAATAATTTTTCTTTTAAGAGTTCTGTAGTATTTAATTACAAAATAATTTATATTTTGTTGTTTTACTAAAAGCAAAGGATCTGAACCCTTTTTCATGGAGTTCTCCACCTTGAATTGGGTTAATCCCATTCTCAAATTAACTAAAATAGATTTATTAAGTCAAAACCATTTCTCACTATATTGTAGTGTATGCCAAACCGTTTGTTTAGAATGACTCAGGATAGATTCTTGTAGAAACAACAGGGCATGTTGAAATCATCAGTAGTAAAATTTGACTTTATTTTTACTTGAATTATGTATATCAGGCACCCTTTTCGAGGTTCAGTCTAAAACTAAATTGGCGTTACCTCTGAGGATGCACAATAGCCAAATCCTGCAGTCACCACGGAATGGACTGATGGGATGAGTTCATAATGTCTGCTTCTGACATATCCCACATCTTTTTGAACCTGTGTAGGGGTTGTCTGAAGTATCTCACTGTGTGAGCAACATGGTCTTCTCTGTAAGTTGGATTTTTTGATAGATATAACAACTCATGATTGATTGTGTAAATTTTACAGTGCAAATTTCCCTCTCCCTCTCTACCTCTTCAACTTAAGAAAGAAGGTGAAAATGTTTAGGAACTGTTGTTTATAAGTATAATGCTCTTGTTTTAAATTGGTACTCCTTTTCTCAGCCACCTAACATAAACAAGGTGAAGTATCAGAATGCTGTGTGGTTCCTCTTCGTGGGTTATTTTGGGGAGTTGAATGAATGCTAAACATGTGAACACAATGAACACCTCAGGGTTGAAACAGCTTTAAATATATTATTTTAAAGAAAAATTAGCTCCTGGAATATAATCTCATATACCAAGGGCTGGCTACAAAAGGATCATTAATGTTAATGTACGGTCTCTTCCCTCTCCTTGAGGCTGCATGAAAATCTGTTCTAGCCTCTAAATGAGGTCACTGCAAAGTATTAATAATTAGGGGCAGAGGAAGGGAGATAAACCTCTTGTTTCAAAAGACTGTTATAAAGATTTTCTGAGGAGAAAGAATAAGCAATACCAGCCAGTCAATGAAAAACAAAACAAAAAACTTTCTGTAAGTAACAGTGGAAAACTTGGAGGAAAAACAAGGAAGCTTCACATTTTCAATGTGTGTTTATCGAGGGAGTGTCACTGGAAAAAAAATGGAAATCCATGGCACATGCCAAGCATGACGTAAGGAGTAGCAGTCCTCCTTGCCTGTCCTCCTGTTTCCATATTTACCAAATTGAAAAAACGCTTCTGCTTATGTTGCTCTCTCTAAAACTTAAAATGTCTTAAAATCAGATAACAGTGTCCAGAATAATCTAAACAACAATGTTTCCTATCCTGAGCTGTGTCAGCCTCTTTTTTTTCTATTCTATCTCATTGTTTGCCTCATTCTTTTGCTGAACATGTGTCTTTACTTATCTCTGAAGGCCAGAGTGTGAGAGGGACAGAAGAGACTGGACAGCACCGAGGTCTGTAGCTGCATCACAACATTAGAGAAAGCTTTCTACACTGGTTGTAGCCAAAGAGAGAGGAGACACAGGTTGATTCATGATGGAAACTTTTCAGGCTGGCATGCGTTTGTGGCGCCTGCAGTGATTCTGATCTTGATGAAGATGCTACTGCATTGCTTAAAAAAAGAAATAAAGGCACTGATAGCATTTTAGAATGAGAGAAACACAGCTAATGCATCAGAGGCAGTCAATTCTGCGCTGTGACTTTTGTCTTATATTTGGTTTGGAATAAATAGATGGAGATCTTGCTGCTTCTGTAACCTGACATTTTCAGTGCATTGAAGTTTCTGTAGAAAAAAAAGCATGAACTGTAGCAGCTGTCACATTGCAGAGACCAAGTGATTGAGGACCTTAGAGTGCCTTGCTAGATAGACCCTGATGCATCACTGATGCTTTTTCCGTTATAACAGATAGCCACTATCAGAAATGATACACAACCAAGAGGCAGCATTTCATGTCCTGGATAACTGTTTCTTTTGCAGGATGTGCTACTGGTTATTTAGTGAATAGGTACAGACACTCCTTTTCCCCCAGCCACATCTGAACCTTTTTAGAAGGTAATTTTAATATTTATCTGTAAGATTATAATTTATCTAGAGGGTGACAAAACAACATACATTTTAATATTGTTCATATGGAAAGGTATTAATACAAACTGATATCCTCAAAATGCAACTGAAGCTGTTAGATGTCACCTTTACTGTTTCAATTAGGTTCTGCATACCCTGCTGCTGGGAAACAATCATACTGTAAAGCTTTCAAAGAGGTGACTTCAGTTATGTGTTAAGAAGTAAATCAAACCACAGTTTTTACCTGCTGCATGTTAGAGGAATTGTTATTTGAACATTTATAGCTTTTAGATTGTGAAAATTTTAATGACAGCAATTGTCATCTTGTGTCTAAGAGGTTTTGTATCAAAGGAAGACTGTTGCTAAAGTGAATAGCTTTGATGCAGCCATTGCAGAAATTGGCAGCAAAGTGCATCTTGTGATTCAGAAGGGCTATGACTGAATAGACACAAAAAGTTAAACTAAACTAAACTAAACACAGAAACTCATTCTGCTAGTTGTGAGGATTAAACATCCCCTCACTTCTACCCCCTCAAAACCATAACAAGCCACCCAGAAAGCCCACTCAGAAATAAAATTAGAAATAAAATTAATTATGCAAATTCAGTCAAGAACTCAAGATAAAAATTGTAGGCTAGTGGTAACTAGTGAAATGAGTCTGTCTGGCTTTCCTCCTAGTTTAGGGCTTCAGGATAAAGAGAGGGAAGTGAAGACACACAGCATGACGGATTAGATGACTGGGAGACTTACCCATTGCCAATAGTAAAATTCTCCCTTCCGCCAAAGACAAGATACTGTTTAGTGTCTTGCATCAGAAACTTTTTTGAGGAAATTTTGAGGAATTATACTGCAGATTAGCCACTCTTATTACAGAGGGGAGTAGTTGAGTAAACCTATTTTGTTCAACCTCAGTTATTTCCCTTTCTATATATTATCTTGCTCTGTAGTTTTATTTCTCTGTACTCTGCATTGCACCATAAGAGAAAACGTTGGTGAGGCTGAGGTTGGAGGTAGGGAGGTAAGTAAGAGAGATTGGAGGTGGCATTCAGAAATGTGAGTCATGCACGCAGGGAAATACAGTAAAAATTCGTCATGAATAACTTGAGTTACGTGACTCCATAAAATTTTAAGTTACAGCTGAATTGGGGTGTATTCACATGCCTATATGACTCCACATAAGCTTCCACACCTGCCATAGATCTATATGCAGCCTTAGATGTAGGTTGATTACTGATGTATTGGGTGTGCTTTTTAAATTTCAGGACAAAATTCCTCTGTTATATGCAATGGAATGAAAATGCATGTGTTTCTACTTACCAGAGGTGACAGTTAGTTTTGTGCAAAAAGGTCTTTATTTAACCACTGAAAAGCTATACAACATTTCTCTTTGAAATGGTATTGTATTAATTTCTCATAATATCCACCCTCATATAATTGTGTTCACTTTATGCTGCCTTAGCCTTTTTTTGTATTATGTAATAAGAAAGTTCAATATTCCCAGGAAGTCTTTATACTGCTGGATGTAAAAGTCTTGCTTTCAGGAGATTAATGACGTTCCCTTGATTCTTCTTAGCCTTCCCTCCCTGCAGCTCTACACTTTCACATATTCATCCAGCTTTTCCTTCTTTTGCCTAATATGATATCTATATCAAATACAGGGGCAGCAGGATAGATTTCTCTATTCTTCATATTTCAGGAGCAGTGAAGTTTCCTTCTTTCTCTTCCCCCTTCTCTCTTTCTTCCTTCCTTCTTCTCTCTCTCTCCCCCTCCCATTCACCCTCCCTCCATCTTCCATTTCTTTTTTTCATTCTCTACAGCTGACAGTTCTTTTTATTACAGAAGGCATCTTCCTGTTTCCCCAACATATATAAACAATTTCCTAAGAAGTAGAAAAGTCTCTGAATAGGTTTTAGCTTTAAAGCTGTCTAATTTTCTTCTCTTTTACACAGTTTAAAGGATGACATTCCTTTTCTGTTTCATCTGGAGATACTAGAAAGAAAATTGTGTGCTGCAGTATTTTGACACGTAACTCCAATAAGTGAATTAAATAAACAGAAGGGGGAGAGGTGGAGTTGGCATTTTTAATAGTTTGGGGGAATAAGGTATCTTTCAGAGCTACTGTGGAAATTTTTTTTCTTTCTTATTCCAGGGAAGATTTATGGCTTTAAACCCTTGTTGAGCAATGTTGCAATAGTGATGTAACAGGCTTGAAGGGTGTCATGACTTCTACAAAAAGTCTTGAATTTGGTCTTCTCCAAGCCTTTTCTATACGTCTGACAAATTGTTCAAATTTTGGTATCGGTTTTCCATATGCTTTTTTATTTTCTGCTTTTAAAGCTGGTTTTTTATTTGACATCAACCCATTTCTTATACATACCTCTTCGAATGGCAAGATTTCACCTTTGACAATGACAAAGGAAGCAGAGTCACCAACTTAGATCCATACATCAAGGTACTTAAAATACATCTGACTATACCTATGACTGTTGGTGATAGTAGTAGAATTCTGACAGAGACATTTTGCAATGAGTTACAACAATACTGAAAATAATGTCAACTAAAGCAAAAGTCAGGGAAAAGGTTTTCATGTTGTTGAAAAAAGGAGAAGTAGAGAGAAGATTATGCAATAAAAATTGTTATAAACATCTCTCTAAAATTACCCACTTGATAAAGACCGTGTTTGAGCCTAAAAATTGTTGATTAAGAGATTCATAGCTTTGTACTCTATTCAGCTGATGAAGTGTAGAACTGTACATCATATTTTTAAAAGAACAGTAAACATAATTCTCCCACACCAATTACTGAAGGGAAATGAGTCAATATATTACTTTACAGGACAGTCAGGCCCTGAGGCTCCTGAGCAATTCAGGGGTGACTCCATGCCAGGATTCTGCATGTGACCAGTGGTAGTACTGAGCTAATAGGAGGGCATTAGGAAGAAGACATCAGTATTGCATTTGATATACCCATCAGAGGCCTTTCCAGCCTATATCCATTCTTCACTGGAGTGGTAGGACTTGAGGAAATGTCAGGACCTAAATGTGAACCACATCTAATGCTTCCTTAGCTCTCTTGGGAATGTGGTATATGTCTTATGGACATGTAAAATTTTTGCCTATGAAGCTTATATGACCAAAAAGAATAACAGACTAATCTTATTCACTTGAGAAAAGTCCCTTATAAAAATGTATTCAGATGAGTTTGAAGCACTTTTAAAATTGAAATTGCAGAGAGAAAGACAAAAAGAAAAAGCTGAATCCAGTATCTAGGACTTGTCACCCAAGCAAAGCAGAGGCAGAATAAATGGGAAGTGCTATAGCAGAAGAACAAAAAGCTACAAGAATGAATAATATCAAACGGGCTACAATAAATCCTGTACAGATGCTATAAAATGTTGGATTGGCAGAGCTGAAGGAATGGAGGACTCTGGTATATTTTACATGAAGTTTGTTTGCTTCAAAGTGTTCTGCCTTTGGAATTAGATCTCAAGCACATAAATCCATCTTTTCTTCCTCTATCAACTTCTTGTGAACATCTTTTTCACACGTTGCTCATCCTGGTTCATGTTCTCTGCCTGTCTCATCTTTTGAGTCCTGTAAACCTGAATGACCAGTGCTATGTCTTTTATAGGAACTGTTGAAACTGGCCTCAGGCTAGCTTTTTTATATAGCCTGGATCATTGAATGTAAGAGGTGAAATTGGATTCTGGACTTCTGCTTCCTGAAAGAGTGTTTTGACTACAGGGTTTTAACACAAGAAACATATTTAAATAGAAAGTAATGATTCCTCCATATTTTGTTCCCAGCTGCACAGTTTTAACAGTAAGTATACTCAAAGCTCAGTGACTGCACTGAGAACCCCATGGTCTCTGATACAAGGAAGTCTCACTGGGGAATTTTGGATTTATTTAGGAATAAGATTAAAGTCACACGTTCAGGTCAGCTACGATTATGGAACCAGCACCAGAATTTCGCATGCTTAAGTAAATTTGATTTGGAAATATGGTATGAAAAAGAGCATCGAAAATGATTAATTAAGGGTTTTTGGGTTATTCTATGATAATTAAGCACTTAGAAATGAGCTAACATAAAATATGGTGCTCTTCATCTTTGTAAAACTTATCTCAGAAAGTCCTAAGAAAGAGCGTGTTGAAAATGGAGAGATATTGATTTGATCTGAAAAGAATGTTCATAAGCTCACAAGGAAGGAGAAAAGATTAGAGTCATGTCAGAAAGCATTTGCGAATTACTCTAGAAGCACATAGGAGGATATAAAGGCAAGAACACTCACAGAAACAGTCAGGTGAAGTTTTAACTGGGAAGAATTTGCCAACTGATGTTTAGAAGCACGTTCTGAGAACCAGATAAGTGATCCACTGTGTTTCCAGCCACAGTGACTTTTAGGTTTAAAATTAATGCAGTTAACCACGTGGTACATCTGCCAGAAATGTACACTACTAGTTCCTCTAAGATCTATGATTTATTAACAGGTGACTCTTCTCATCAAACAACTAAAAATTACTGCTTATTTTTTAGTGTTTCATTTTGGGAAATTCAGAATACCTTGGCATGAAGAGGATGGTGAAGCAGTGTGCATGGAAGAGAGACATTTAGAACGGTCGTGGCACAGGGACTTCTTGAACTCTGGTATGATAATATATGGTCAAATAAAATATCAGATACTGGGAGGGTATCAAACACAGCTGAAAATCCCAAACATGAAGCCATGTCTGATGTCTGAAGAGCACATTTCTGCACACACCCAGTTAAGGTCAGGAATACTGTCAGTAAAGATATCAAAGGACACACCTTTTGATATTTTGCTTGGAAGTTTTGTTATAACGTGAGCCAGAAATCTGTTCCTATCCTCACTAAAAACACAGACACCTGGCTGCAGGAATGTAGCTGAGGGCATCAGTGAAAATACACAAGGTGATAGGGAAACACAAGGGGAGGGAAGGTTGAGATCTCCCTCCATTACAGACAAAAGTGAAAGCCATTATCCTCAGGTCATGATCCCAGTTCCTGTAAGCTGACATGACTGAAAGCAAGCAGGACCTCCACCCATTTCCACAAGGAAAGCATCGGGTACATTGGTCAACTTGGAAAAAGTGCTCTGTGACCATGAAAGATAACCTATTGTTTACTGTTAGTTAGAAACTAGTATAAGCATGTTGTGCAATGTAATGAATTTGGGGAAACAGAGTCAAAAGAAGTTCAGGCACTTAATATGCATCCATGCATGCATGCATCCATCCATCCAACCAGACTTTGGAATGAGGACTGCAGATATGTGAGCCATGAAAGAAAATTCTTGGGAAAAAATTAAGGAATTGGGAGACAGACAACACATTCCATGGCTTTATTTTACCTAGAGACACCAAGCTACAATTAGATGTGCTTGGAATGAAACATCGTCTTATTGAAAGGAGAGTTTGGGGCAATGGGGACACAGGGTTTAACATGCAACTTTGTTCTGGAAAACAGACATTTTGTAGTTAATGTCTGTTATTTTATGAAAATCTTATTGTTAATAAGAAGGTACTCCAAGAAACATTTTACTTTTAGACGCAATAAATATACCATTTAAAATGGAATTTGTAACCAAACTTTTCTAGGATAGTTACCAAATAGCTCAGCTATCTTACTAAAGTGTAGGAGATGTGGAAAATGAAGGATTTCTCATTGCTGTATTGTATAAATATAATATACTTATTAATTTACTTATATCTTATTATTCTGCAGGTGATGTGGGGCTAAATCAAAAGAAACTTCTATGGGGAAAATGAAAGGAAATAAAACAATTACAAAGTCAAGGAAAGAAATGACAACCATTTTCCCCAAAGAGCAAACCAAAAACTCTTCAGAGATATGTAGGTGAACACATTTTGAATAATGCTGTTTCATCTACTATAATGAAACTAATGATGTATTTTCTAGGGCTGTGAGGCTGGGGCAGGATTGAAGTCTGAAGGGACACCTCACAGCTACATATTATTTCTAAAGAGGGAGGTAGAAACAAAAAGAAGCTGAGTGAAATAACATGCATTTGTAGGTAGGGATGGGACCTTAGTCCATTCCTGTCCCTATTTGGGCACTGGTTTCTGTAGTGTGCTCACCCAGATTGTCTGACTTAAGTCCTGACCCCATAAATATGCAGCTCCCCAGTCTCAAAGGGAAGGTGCTGAGAGAGTGTGACAGCATTGTGTGTTTGCTGCTACACAGATCTGGGTGCAACTGAGGAAAGAGAAGTCCTTACCTGCTTGCAAACAAACTGTAAATTTAGAAGAAAGCACATGCAACCTTGCTATTTCAGTCCTTTTCTGTGCATATTGTTTGTGTTTGGCTGAATATAAAAGGCATTTGTTTTAAAGAACCTGTTCTGGGATTAGTTTAACTAATGGAGGGCCAGAGAGAAAGTTTCAGCAGAGTCCTCTGTAAGAGCTGTGACTGTTTGTGATTCTTTTGCAGTGATGGGAAAACTGCAAAGCAAAGTCCACTTTGAGCATGGTCAAATAAAATTTTTCTCTTTTGTAAGAAGTAATGCAAGTCTTATGACCTGAGGGTGAGGTGAGAGACAAATTACAGGAGAATGTAAAACACAGCTTGTCCTGTAACAGGAACACGAGAGGAGACACCCCAACCCCCCAGTGGAACAACTGAGGTGGGAGTGAAGCAACACATGGTTTCATTGAAAGGAGCCTGGATTGAACTGAGTGTGGCTTGGGCAGGCAAGGGCAAGATGCGGGGTTTGGCCAGGGAGTGGGTACATGTTTAAATGCCAATTAAGTCAGGCACAGGCTTCATTCTGGCTCTAGCAAGCAAGCTCAGATCAATGATAACAGCCAAGAGAGCTGAGATATTGCATACCTGTTGTCTTCTTGCAGTCATCTTAGATTGCCTTTCAAATGCAGAGGTTCATTGCTAGTTTATTGACAAGCAGCAACAAGTCATTACTTCTAGCTACCCCACCAAGCACTTTTCTCATTTATCTGTTAGTAGACCCTTGCTTTTCATAAGCTTGCAGATGAACATTTGGCATTGAAGCTATCCCTGGCCAAACTTCACGAATATGTTCCTACTTATGATGAAACTCCTTTTATACCTTGTTTCTACACCTGAAGTATTTCAGCACAAATGAGGGCTCAGTTCCCTGGTTGGTCTGGAAACTTGCCTATATGAATACAGGTTGATACATTCTTTTAAGAAATGAATTTTTCCAGCTCAGTACTTACTTTTATTCTCAGCTGAAGCAGGTTATAAGGCTTAGGTATTATTTAAGCCATGGAAACCCTTCCAAATACATTGACAGATAAATGCAGAAGCTTGTAGTTGGTTGTCCTTTGTAAAAATACTGTGTAAAAATAAGCGAGCAAAAATTTCCACAAATTATGTGAAAACTTTCTCATTACTGGGTCCACAGAACATACTGGCTTCTGGGCATCATCCTTAAGGCCTAAAGTCCGCAAATCCCATGAAGGCTGTGTAATGGAGGAGAATGCTTTAAAAATCATGGCACAAATGCTATGATCCACTTAATGGGTCTTGGATCTGTCTATGGTAAAGTTGGCACAGTGTGTTGGATTATCGTCCAGCATTTCTCCTCAAAATTACCTCTGTGGATACTTATAAAGAATGAGCAGGAACTATAGTATGAATGCTATTTTCCATACTAAATATAGTGTTTACATCTACTGTTCCTCGTCAGAGATTTTCGGTTACATGCACTACATTTTTAAAAGGTCTAAGTAAGCTAGGAACCCTCGTTGAAGTGAACTTCTGCTGAAAAAAAAAAAAAAACCAGGAAGAAAAAGATTTTTTAATATGCCATGGGGTCTTAAAAACTATCACTTTGGACTTTAACACTGGTACCTGAGGGGAAAATAGGTGTAGAAGTAAGTTGGGTCAGTAGGTAGCAGTGCTTCTTCAAGAGCTACTACCTTTTGTCCTAGGATGAGCGGATGGATAGATGGGTAGCAGATCCAGGGATGATGTGAAAGCATTAATCTTAGAAGCCCCTGATGATTCAATCTCTCTGACCACAGAGTCTCATATTACTTAGTCAAGATGAACAACCTTGTGGCTATTAGCATGATGTAGCCTCGTGGAAGTCATGCTTAAACTCTTTTCAGTGTTCCATAGTTACTCAAGAATTACTAGTTGTGCACGTAGCTGCAGCTACTATTCCAAAAGCAAGTAATATTTTTAAAGCAGGCGTGTAGATGGGGAATAAAGATCATTTGGTATTTACCTTGGTTACTCTGTCAGGTTAGATTACAAGCCATTATAAAAATTCTTCTGTAATGATAAAATTCTGCAAATAAGGGGAACCATATGTTTTATCACCTGTACGCCTACAAAAAAATCCCCTGAAACTCTGTATTTTATCTCTTCTCCTATGTGGCACATTTTTTCCAAAACCACATCGAATACACCCAAAGTTCGACTTAACACAGATATTTTTGAACTCAAGCAATTCTGTAACTTCCTTCCATTCTGATGCTATCTGTGGATTTTAAACCAGTACAACTGCAAAACAAAGAACACTAAAAGTTATAATTGAGAAAAGCAATTGCCCTACTTCATTAATTCCACCACAATTCCATGTGTGATTTACACTCATACTCCCACTTTAACTTCCTTTCAGCCCATAAAATGTTTTGAGGTCTAATTTATATTATTTCAGGTATTTCTCTGACTTTGCTGAAGACAGCAAATAAATCTGCCTCTTGTCTTTCTGATTGCTGGCATTCTTTAGCACATTGAAAAGATTTTTCACACTTCGTGTGTGGTGATTTTCTGTTGTAGATTATTGTTTTATATTGAAATAACAATATCAAATTAATTTGATCTGATCCCTGAAGCTGAATTTCAACCACAAGGCCACATAGGAAATATATCTTTTATTTATGATTAATTTACTACAGACAATCATAGTGGTAATTTCTTTGAATAAAATATATCCCAAACCTAAAAGCCTGTTACTATGAACTTATCATTGATATGACTTTATTCGCCTTACTGACTTGTTCTATCTTTTCCCAGAGTATTAATAAATATATTTTCCAATTATAATTGTTTTGTAAACATGCATGTACAGAATTGTTTTAAATAGTTCAGAAGTAGATGTTTCAGATAGAGCAAATAAAAGAACTATACTCTTTTCTAATTATACTCTTAAATAGACCATTATTCCTTAAAATTTAGAAAAGGTTTATCATTCTAAAAGTCAAATCTGCCTGGAATAATTTCTCTAAGGGTTAAAAATAAAATAGGCTTTTCAAAACTAAAGCAGGCTGAATAATAATAATCCAATTTTAACCTCACAGTTTTTTTTCTTTTGAATAGTGTAGAGTAGTCCTCCTTCCTTATCAGTTGGGCAGGGATTTCCTGCTGCTGAGCACACATTTGTGTCTTAGACAATGTAACGGGTATGTACATTGGCTACTCTGTTGCTCTTACAGTGCACCGCGAATAAGCAATAGAAAACTGTTTTATCTTTCTCTCAAAAGATGTTTTCTGCTGTCTGTATTAATTGGCATTTGAGATCATGTGGTGTCACTTTTACATTTTGCTAAGGGAAAAAATATGTATTACAGCTATTGTTGTTATTAATATAAAGCCTGACTTTCTTCTGGAGATTAATTTGAAATGACACTATGGAGTTTGACAGCTCTTGTTGGTTATTTTAATTTACTAGACAATTTTGCATGCTATTGGCATGGGAACATGGTCTCAGGAAACAGTTTTGTTCTATTGGTTATTATTCTAAATGAAATAAATATTGAAGCAAACAGTAAGCCTAACTAAAGACTAAATTACTATGCAAGATAAATCTCAGTAAACAATTATTGAAGAGAAATGTGATGATACACATAATAAATTATGGAATACTCAACTGATAAACACTTTATGCTGGATGATGGACTAAGGTGAGCACAAATTCATGGCATTTTTTCGGAATTTTTGAGGTGCTTATATACTGACTTTGGAGTGCATGTTATTCCTTGCTATGATTCAGTCCTTTCAGGTCACTTTAATATTACTTTTTCCATTTCTTTATTTTAAGGTAGTTGAAGATTATGATCAAAGCATGACTGGGTGAGCCTTACATGAATTAAAACGTGATACTGAATTGAAAATTGAATCTTGTAGATCAGAATTTTTTCTCTTCAGCAAAAACACAGGAATGTTACTAAAAACATCTGACAATCAACCAAATTTAGTAACTTTTCCAAGTCTGGGTACGTAGAAACACTGCTGTATTTCATCCTACGAATTGTTAGTTAAGTTGTTAAACTGGGATAGGATTCTAAAAATGTTGATTCTTTCCTCGAAATAAGTATAAAAGAGAGAATGTATTTGCTCTGCAGCCTTGGAGATCAGTAAATAAAAAAGAAAGTGTGGAAATATGTACTCCATGAACATGATTCAACTGGTTAATAAATCACAGGAAAAAAGCCTCTTTTTGCCTCAAGTTTGCTTTAGTCTCTGTAGTATGCATCAGTCTTATTCCAAAGAAGTTTTGCTAGGGTTCTTTGTGTTGGTCATGACTTTTCCACCTTACTTTTGTGTTCCATCTGCTGATCCCTTCTTCAGTTTAAGGACTGTTTCTTTGTGTGTGTATGTTACTACGGACCTTCAGTTGGTCAGCGTGAGCCAAATCCCCTCTCTCTTTCTCTCCTTCCTTTTCCTTCCACAGGTAGAGAGAAGAAAAAAAATCATAAAAATAAAGAGGACCAGTCTGACCTCTTTCCATACTTCGCAGACCTCACACTTCAAGCCCACAAGCACTCCAGAGCTTCCAGAAGCAGGTTTCCAGGAAATGACTGCTTTCTCCATGCTGTGTTGAATTCCAGAATTTGGATATGGGAAAAAGAAAACTCCTAGGTTTAAACAAAAGCCTTGGATTAACAGAGACTGGGAAAAAAACATCCATCTAGAGTCCACACAAGGATCCATTGATGTAATGGGTTTGGAATGTCCTACCTAAGCCCAGAGAAACCATGCCCTGATCTCACCAAACCTGTGCAGAAGATCTATTGTACCTTATCTCTCCCTTTGTGTTCCCTGGATCCTTGCATTCTGTAAACCCGAATTCCCCCAAGGTAAGACGGGTTTTCCCCTATGATGTATGTGTTGAGATCCCAGATTTGTTAATCTAGGTTTTCCCTTATGTCATCCCCTGAAACCCCCTGTTTGTAATAGTGACAACCCCCTGTTGAATGTGTAGATCCTAAACCCTTTAAATATGAACTTGTGAGCCCAATAAAGCATTCCAGTTTTCTGCCTCCACTGGGATCGTCGTAGTTATTGACTTACTACATGCTGCTTCTATGTCCTTGGTCTTTCTTATTCCGGGTTACTACACTCTGTCTGCCCTCGTCTTGCAGGTGACTCTCAAGCACCCTTTGCTCAGATCCTAAGATGAAGTAAAATTTTACAATTTGATGATAAGCCAAAGTCACTAGAATTTAATTTTCTTCATATGTAGAAACTCTTCTCCATAAGGGCATTTCATCAACGGTTGGCAGAAGGAGGGTCTTCTGTACAGATTGGCCTCCTGTGGCTGTTCTGATTCACAACGGGATGCATCTAGCTTTTATAAGTTAAAAGGCAGTTTTCTTCTTATTCCTGTAAGCTTTTTCTTAAGACTACTTCATTTATCACCTATGTGAAAATCTTCTATTACTAGACATTACTCATCCTACTAGTTATCAATGAACTTCAGGTAATCCAACCCCATGAAATTGCTTATATTTTATTTTCTTAGTTGTACTGGATCTGGTTTGCCAGCATCAGGTGCTGTAAAGGACTGTGATGTGTGAACCTTGCCTGGCCACTCGATGCCCATCTCATTGTTCTCTCAGGCCCCCTCCTCCACAGGACAGGAGATGAAAGTACTATAAATATGCTCATAGGTTGAGATAACAACAGGAAGACCACTCATTAGTTACTGTCACAACAAAAAAGGCTTGACTTTGGGAAATTGAATTTTTTTTGCCAGTTAATAACAGATGCAGATAGTTGGAAATAAGGACAAAACCAGAAGCATCTTCCTACCACCTGATTTTTCTTCCCAGGCTCATCTTCACTCCTACCTTCACTTCTACCTCTTCCCCCCAAGTGATTCAGGGTGATGGAGTACCATACAGTTCTTCTGGAATAGACTGCTACTGAAGGGTCACAGGTCATTCCAGAAAACCTGGTTCTATATGGGCTTCTATCCATGGGCCCCAGTTACTGCGAGGAGTCAGTTCCAGCGTGTTGCTTCACAAGCTGCAGCGTCAGGTCACTTCCACTTCTGCAGTGTGGGATCCTCCACAGACCTCCGTCTTAATAGCTGTTCCACTGTGGACCTCCGTGGGCTGCAGGGGGACAGCCTGATTGACCATGGTATTCAGCTGGGCTGCAGGGGAACCTCTTCTCTGGCACTTGGAGCACCTCCTCTCCCTCCTTCTGCACTGACCTTGGTGTTTGCTGGGCTATTTCTCCCACATATTTCTCACTCCTCTTGCAGCTGCCACACCACATTTTTCACTTGTTCTTAAATATGTTATAATGGGCTCAGCTTTAGCCAGTAGTGGGTCCGTCTGGGAACTGCCTGACCTGGTTCTACCTGACCTGGTGCCTTCTTACAGAAGTCACCTCTCCAGCTCCCACTACCAAAACCTTGCCACCTACACCAAATACAAGAGTTTTTTAAGCCCAAATGTAATTATGGCCTGTAGTGAATTCATTTAAACATAAAGGACAGTAAGAAGAATGTTAGACTTGTGGTAGGATCATGGCAAAAGAATATCAGTTTATGGTAAAAACCTAAAAGCTGACAATGTAAAGAAAATATGACTGTTTCACTGAGCCATGATTTTTTTTGCTGTTGTTTATTAGCACATATTTTCTCTTCTGATTGTCCTACTGTGATGACTGAAGATCATGGAGCTGAGCGCACGGTTCATAAATTTTCTTCTTTATTTCGAGGTATAAAGGATGGAATTCACTCCTGGGCAAGTGAAGCATTGTGGAACATAATGAGGGCTATGCTATGGGACAGCTATCATGCTCACTTCTAGAAAAGAGTGAAAGTCTTTTCTTTATATGAAATCAGTATTAAATCCCTGAAGTGTTTAGAATTTCCCTTTTCAGATTCACCCTGTTTGCATTTGTATTGATTTAATTCAAGATATTTTCTGAATTCTGGGGAAAATATATATATTTCTTCATTTGCTAAACAAAATGTAAATAAACTTTCTAAGACAACTCCCTTCACAGTATGATGTTAATTAGAAAACATTACCCAAGAGTTAATCATGCTATTTCATATTAAAAATGCTTGTCTCAAAAGATTCATAAATATTTCATTTCTTTACTGAAAAATGTTATTTTCATGGTTTTTTTAAATTTGCTTTTCTATACCTAAGGATTTTACTAACAAAAAGCCTGTTGAGAATTATATAAAATCCTTTTCTTGATGTTCATTAGAACAATTCATCGAATATTAAACATACCAGATATCCCAGTGTTTTGGTATCTATTATACAACTAGTTAAATCCTAAACAATCCTAAACAGGTCACAGGCCTCAGTTTAAGGTTGATTGTAATAAAAGCTCTCTTGCACCTGGCTTTGTGCTTTGCAAGAAACTGTTTTTCTCCAGGGTACAATTACATCAAGAATTTTTTTTTCAACCAGCAAGAAGAAAGGATAATGGGCAAAACTCAAGTTACATCAAATATTTAGTCTAAAGTTTGGTTTTTCAATCTATTGGATATTAAGCATAAGAGTTTGAAATCCCATGAGAACAATAGGTTACTATTTTGTGGATATTTTAAAAGGCTCTAATTTAGACTAAACTTCCTTTAAATTTTCAGTTCATATCAGAGGCTTAAAGTCAGGAGCATGAACAATGCTTCAACTAAATTTTCCCATTCCACCAAGAAAAAAGATAGTGTTTTCCTTAGTGAAGTTTAATATTACTAATGGTTCTTATTCTATAGAAGGGATTTAAGGAGCTAATTTGAATTAACTGGGAGTTATTATTATTCTTTCTAATCAGTAAAGTGTGTTCTTTTCTATATCAGTGCTCTGTTTTGTATGGTTGTCTTGGTTTGACCCTAGCCAGCAACCAAGCCTCATGCAGCCGCTCACTTACTTCCCCAGCAGCGGGATCAGGGAGAGAATCAGAAGGGTAAAAGCCAGAAAACTCATGGGTTGAGATAAAAACGGTTTAATAGAGAAATCAAAAGCCACATATGCAGGCAAAGCAAAACAAGGAATTAACTCACTGCTTCCCATGGGCAGGCAGTTGTTCAGTGATCTCCAGGAAAGCAGGACTCCATCACATGTAATAGTTACTTGGGAAGACAAATGCTGTCACTCCAAACAATCTCCCTCCTCCTTCTTCCTTCCACTTTACTTCCAATGGTGTCACATTGTTTGGAATATCCCTTTGGTCAGTTGGAGTCACCTGTCCTGGCTGTGTCTCCTCCCAACTATCCATGTAACTCAGCCTACTTGCCAGTGTGGCAGTACAGAAAGCAGAAAAGGCATTGGCTCTTTGTAAACACTGCTCAGTAATAAAAACATCCCTACATCATAAACACTGTGTTCAGCACAAGTCCAAAACACAGCCCTATACCCACCATTGTGAAGAAAATTAATGCTACCCCAGTCAGCACCAGCACAACAGTTCCTCCAGCTGCATGAGGTAGTGGTAAGGGAAAACACACTCCTGTACATGCATGTTTCAGAAAGACAGACTTCATGGAAAAAGATAGAATATCTTGGAAACCACTTGCAAGTTATAGTTACAGATTAAAACAGTATGGAAATAATCTACACTTACTGTTGCAGAACGGTAGCAATGATGACACTGAAATTATATTTCAACAACAAACCCTTTTGAGAATGTTGCCCAAAAAATCTATTGTCAGTTTAAGGAATTGTATGAAAGGAAGTGTGATTTCGCTGACAAGTCCATACAAAAAACCACTGTATAGAACCGATACCAGAATCAGGGTCTTTCATTACAGAAAGACTGTTATCTAATGCACTGTTAAGACTATATCAGTAGCTAGTGTGAGACACTGGATTAATATACTAATTATTGCTTTGGACCAGCTCAAGTGTGTGTGAGGGGTTGTGGGGAAGGAACAGGTTGAATTTCACAAATACGGGGTGGTGCCCTGGTCCATACACTAGCCTTTTGGAATCTCCTGAGGTGCCTCTGGGGCAACTGTCAGTCACTGGCACATGGGGAGCACTGTTCCATGCCACACCCCCTAGAACGCCTGATCCAGCCCCAGAATGTCTGGCAAACTGGAACTCTTGCCTGGAGGTGGGCATTGTGGCCACAGCAGGGCCAAAAAAAACAAAAGCAGCGTGCTTTCCATGGGTTTAGGCCTGGCCACCTTCTCCTCACAGCTGCATCTACACTGGACCTACAGGTGGTAGCTATAATTCTCTTTCTCTCTCTCTCTCTTTCTTTACTTCTTTTCCTAATCTCCTTAATATCTTGGGTAACTTAAAACTGGACAGGTTGGATTTTGCTAAGTTGTATGGGTTAGCATGTACTAAATCATTGCTTTGTGGAATGCTTTGTTTTAGTTGAATGTTGCCCTTTAGACTTTTACCAAGTTCCCTTATGTTCTAAAGTTTAACAGGAAAAGTGTGGTTTTGACCTCCTGAGAAAATATGTGTGGTGTCTTCTCCCTTGCACTATCTCAAGGTATCAAAAGAAGTGAAGGAACTTTTGAAAAATTCAGCAGGTGAATTTTTGGAGCCTAGTATATTTTTAAGTAAAACTGCTTCAGTGAGCTTCTAGCTTGTAGCCTGGAGTGTTACAGCTAGACATCACCTCTTTTCCATATTATGAGTTTTCTACTTTTGGAGCTGCACTGTTCCAAGAATTCCGAGAAGGAATGGATTTGAGTGAGAGATGACATACTTTATTAGATGAGCTGACATACTTTATTAGATGAGCTGACATAGATAAGTCGCATGTTACTGTATAATATTAGACATCTAAAATGTTAGTACGGTTATAGAAATGCTGTTTATAATACCATCAAATTATTTTCATAATTTCAGTGTTCCAGCAATAATAGACCATGTCTTCTATATTATTAGCTAGGAAGGGGGCATGGTTTAAGACCCTCCCTGTTGCAGGGAAAAAGCAAAGGCTTGGCTACAAACTGTAAAACTTCAATGTACCAAAGGTAGAAAACCATGAGTCTGAAAGCATAAAGTGTCTGTTTTATTGTCCCTGTCTTTTCCATTCGTTCTCTTCTCAATTCACTGTGACTGGTCCTTGGCCGTTAAAGAGGTTCCATTGATGTGCCACTCTGGTGAACATTGGGAACAAACCATTTCTTTCTCCACCTTTTCTTGATGTTTTCTTGTCTTCTATCCTTTGAATCTTTAATCTTTCCCTCACTTGCCATGTCCTAACCTTTCCTTTTCTTGGAACTTCAGACTAGTGAGATTATCCTCCAGGAAACAAAGAAAGGGGCAAACTGTTTCTGAAAGATATGACTCAGGTGGGAGTCATCATGTTTTAGATTTTGAATTTTACATTAAATGTAGCAAAGACTTTATGTACGCAGAGTCTACTGATATCTGTGCACAACAGAGAGAATCTCTACTTCTATATTTGTCTGAAATCTCTATTCTAAGTTATTCAAATGAGGGTTTGTTTGTTTTTAATCTTTTTCTTCATAAAATACTAATGTTTGAATGGACAAATGATTCTCTTCTAACTCTGAATTCCCTTGGTTTTCTGTGTATTTTAAGCTAGACTCCGATGTCTTTTCATGTAAGCGAAATACTTGAAGCTGAAGGATATGATTTAAATCTAAAGCATTAAAAAAAAAAAGAAAAAAAAAGAGGGTTTCCTTTTATATAGTCCCCAGCAGAAGAGTGTTCTACTTTCCATTCAGTAACAGTGCTTGGACTATATCAAATGCAGTTTTAAAAGTGAGGTCATGATGCTACGATTCAAAATTTGTCAGATGTAAAGCCATAAGGGATTTTTAGAAGATGAAAAAGCTAGACTTCTGATGTGACCTGATGCAGTCGAGTAACTCCCAAAGTCACAAGTCAGTTTCTGACTATAAAAGAGACATCTGATCAGATTGTCATGCTTTATGTTTAATGGAGTGTTGCAAGGACTTTGACACAAACCATTACCCACTATTTACTTATTCAAAGCAGAAACCTACTGGAAAATTGAATGAAATTATCCATACTTTAACAGTTTTGAGCAGATTTCAGTATGATCAAAATTTCTAAAGCATACCCCTTTGAAAACACTAGTATTAAATACTCTTGAATTCTTGTACTTTAGTCATTACATGTTACTAAATAATTTTTAACCTCTGGGTGCTAAATAGAAATGCTGTCAACATTGCAATTTATATCTGCTGTATATGGCCATGTTACAGAAAGATATTTATTGACTAGTTTCAAATGGTAATGCACAGTGAACCTGTTATCCTTTCACAGTTTGCTACTCTTGGAACAAAACTATGCTAGTCTATTTACTATTTTTAGTACCTTTGGGAATCAAAGCCATTGTAAAAATTACTAGCAATAACTCCAATCTTTGATATTGTTAAGAATTTGAAATTTCAACTAAAAGAAGATGCTCAGAGGAATCTTGGTCACATCAAATTGCGCAGAGGAAACATGCTATTTAATAATTGCTTCAAAATCTATTGGTTCTACTAAAAAATAAAATGCTGGTAAAATCACTGTACTTGTCCAGAGAGGGATGCTATTGTGAAACAAGTGAAACAAGGCATGATAGCTCTTTTGCAAATCCACTGTTATTACACATTAAGACAGTGTGCGATTAGCCTCTACTAGTTCTGAAACTTAGAAAACTAAATGATTTGAAGGCTCAATGAGGGTAATATAGACATAAAAAAGAAGAATGAAGTAAATATTCCAGACACTTTTTTTTCCCCTGTAGAACTGATCAGGGTTTTTATAATTATTCTCAAATGTGATTACCAGATGAGAAACCAGATAACAGCTAAGTAACCTAGCAAACAGATTATATTTTCATTCAGAACATTATTTTTATTGTTACAAAAAAAAAAAGAAAGAAAGAATTCTAAACTTCTAGCCTCCTTTGGAAATTATGTAGTTAATAGAAAAGGATCACAAATGGTACAGGGATTCTTCATTTTCCACTGACTGATATAGTGGTGCAAATCTTACACAAGTCAAAGTATTAATTTGCATTAGGTTAAATTGGTCACAAGCACTACTTATCTGCAAAGAAGAATTCCAAGTACTTCAGCATATACTTCAAAGCCAAATATATAAAATGTTAAGTATTACTTAAGAAAGAATGCTTTTGAACAAATAACTTTACAGGGTGAATCAATTTACTAATCTGTAACTTTAATTAGTCTTTTGCTGAATTTTTGTGTGGATTTTATTTCTGATGAATCCTATAATTGTAGAGATTTTTATCAGATTAAACTTCACCCTACAAGGCAAAGGATCAAATTGTTTTTCACCATCTAGCTGCATTAAGAGGACCTGGAGGTCAGCCATATCAGCAAAACATCTATCTGCGTCAGGGTAAGAAAGCTGACTGGAAAATATTTCTGTGAAGATATTGTAACTAATTGTCAAGCAACAGGTTCAAGTGAAGAGTTTTACATATATTTCAATAATCACTATTGAAACGCTTGTGTGGCTTCCAACATTTTAACCACATGCAAATGTTAATGAAAAGATGTGCACAACACCACATTTTTTTGAGGCAGAATGGCAGCTTTGTCATCATTCATAAATCTCAAAACACGTCTTCAGACCTGATTTTCACACGCACTGTATTTGGACAGTATTTTCAAGAGAACTGCAGTCCCTTCAGACAGATTTCTTTGAGAATTCTATTACAATTGCTGCCCCCAAAAGAAGTTGCTCATCAGACCAACTAAACAAAAATAATTGAACATCTCACAAATTGAAGAATCATTGAATAATTTAGTTAGGAAGAGACCTCTAGAGGTTGAATCCAACTTTCTGCTCAAATCAGGTCCACTCAGTTCAGATAGGCTGAGGACTGTGAAGCAAAGTTTTGAATATCTCCAAAGATAGGAATTCCTCAAAGTTTTGGGGCAACTTGGGGCAGTGTTTGACCATCCGTATAGTGAAAACAGTTTGTGTGGTATCTAACTGGGATTTCCTGTACTTGAGCTTGGATCTGTTACTTCCTGTCCTTCCTCTGTCTCCTTTGAGGGTCTCTGTCTTTTCTCTCTACTCCCATTAGGTAGTTGCATACAGCAATAACATTTTCTTTAACATTCCCTTCACCAGACAAAATCGAATTCTCTCCATCTTGTATGCCATGTGCTGCACCTCTCAACCAACTTGTTACTACACTACTGGTTTTACTGACATCTACTAAGGTCTGTCTTCTGCTGGGGAACCTGGAGCCTAAACCCAAGCAGAATACTACCAGTAGGGGTTTGCAAGTATAGGGGGGAAAGAATAATTTCCCTCAACCTCCTGCTTGTATGCTGTAAATGCAGTCCAGGAGGACCTTGGCCTCCTTTGCTGTAAGAGTTCACTGCTGACCCATGCTCAGCTTGTTGTACAGCAGAACCTCCAGGTTCTCTGGTGCAAAGCTGCTCCCCAGCCAGTCTGCCCCCAGATTATCTTGTTTTGTTGGTTCCGTCGTCCCAGGTGCAGGAGTTAGCATTTGCCTTGATTGAAGTTGGAGGGCCACTGTTCCAGTCTTTGACTAGTCTCCCAAGTTTGTTATCACCTGGGAACATGCTAAATGTGTACTACACCCCATTGCCCAGATTGTTAGTAAAGTTATTAGACAGAGTATCCTCTAGTATTAATCTCTGAAAGTTGTCACTAGTAACCAGCTACCTGCTGGACCTATGTGACTGATCACAATCCCTAGAGCCTGGTAGATAGTGAATTTTTCACGTCTGATTCTTTCACTTAATGAGACTGGATATTACTAATTTGGCCATAGGCATGTTACAGGACACAGTGTCAAAGGTTTTACTGCACGCAGCAGCCACTGCTCTTCCCTTGTCCAAAGCACTAATCAAATCATTGTAGAAGGTAACCAGGTCGGTCAGGCCTCATTTACCCTCCATGAAGTCCTTCTGACTGTTCCAAGCCACCTTTTTGTCTTCCATGTGTTTGGAGATGGCTTCCAGGAATATTTGGTCTATAATTTTCCCCGGAACTGAGCATGAGTTAAGGCTGTTAAGGTTGTCTGTAGTTCCTGGGTCCTCCTTCTTGCCCTTGTGTTACTGTCCAATGTTATTGTTAATGGTATGGAAATTCTTCTGCTGATGGAATGGTAATGGAAAATTCTAAAGGTAATGAAAAGTTTTTACCATCTGAGTGAAACTACTGCAAGAATTTTCTTATGAGAGGAAGTCCTAATAGATGAAACTTCATTATAAAAGAGTATTTTAGATTAAAAAACTACATCTCTCCTTAGAGTAATGTTAACTCTAAGACCCAAAGATATATCAAAATTGTATATGGACGTTTGACTACAAAGTCCTGCAAGTCTTTGTATTACAGGACTGGTTTAATAATGGTTTAGTGAACTACATTCTCTTCAATTTGGTATTTTATATGTAAATGATTATATATTTAATATATAAATTATTATAGAGATTTTATAAATATTTTTTTTCTGAGAGTGAAATTAAAGTACATAAGCGGAGTAAAAGAGGAAATAATGGCACTGAAAAGTCCCCTGGAAAAAGATAAACCAAGTCAAACTTGTAGATGAAACCTTTTTTTAGTAATATATCTGCCTTTTCTTGAAATACAGAACATGGAAGCTCTGTCTAACCTATGCAGAGATCTGCCTTTAAATAATTAGAGAATTTCTATGAAAGAAGGCTGAAAAAAGATGAAGAATAGTTCATATTTATCAAGAGTGAAAACACTTTTGATAACAATGATTTAACTGTTCACTGTAAGATACTGATAACAGCAAGAAAACTCAAGGTTTAAGTGACATAAATAAAGCTTATACAACATTAAAAAAAAAATAACTTGCATACCACAATGGTTTTAGTTTTTCCCAGTTTAAAGAAAATATTGATTGCAGTGCATATACAGATGCATTTATTACAGAAGATCATTTTCAAACAGAAGCTTTATTTGTAAGCTGAAAGGCTTGCAGAGTGGACAAAACTGATTGCTCTGCTCCCAGCAACTCGTTTGAAACATGTTCAGTAAATGTATAGCTGTCACTGTGAATATATCTTGCATTCCAATCAGAACCTGAGGCAGGGAAAATTCCCTCTCATATTAAGGTTTATTGGCATAGCCCATCCTTTTCAGTACTTAGGACTGAAATTACTGTCCTAAGAGAAACCACTGAAAAGATAATTGTTCAATAGGCCAGTCAACCTACAATATGTGAGGAATGTACTTCTAAAATTAATTTTACCTTGTCTTATTAAGTAGTTATCCTTTCATAAGAGAGCTGTTTGAATCTCACTTGACTTATTCCTCATTTATATGATGAAAAATAGGATCATGTAGGAATTTGTAAATCTGTTGAAGTGCAAGTGGTACTTCTGTAAAAATATAGTTGAGAAACAGAACAGTGACAATACCCTTCAAACATAACTCTCATAGCAACTGAGCCAAATAATAAAACTTTTGTAGGTCTCTGAATATACTGTTGATGAATGAGATGCTGCTTTTATCTTATCCCCCATTTGAAAAGATTTTGAAAAATGCAGAGAATATAGAAAAAAATTAAGTGAAAAATACCTGAAAACAGTGGGAAAAAATCAAGATGCGCAAGAATAAAGTAAATGAACACGACTTCTCAACTACTGCTAACTTACCAACAAGAAAACACCAGATTTTAAAGGGATCTTAGCTTAAGTGAGTGAAAACATAACAAGAAGTTAAAGACTAGCAAATCCAAAATAAAGTAACTATGAAAAAAAAAAAAAGGACAAAACAAACTAATAAAGATTGAAAAAGATGAAACTAATAGAGATGGATGATTGTTAAGAGAAAGTATGATGGGAAATGCTGAAAATTTTTTAGTTACTTAGTTTGCTTCTTTAGTTTTCAATTCAATCCTAGAAGGAGAAATGCATTTAACTCAAGCTTAGTCCATGGGGTACAATATAGAATAATACAGATAAAACAGCAATCACAGCGTAAGTACCAGGTTATGTGTCAGATTTTCAAGGTAAGACAAGGAGGTGAACAAAAATGAAACAAAATTGAAATTTGTTTAGGAAACAGGCCATGTTAAGCTAACCTAATAAGCTAACAAAATAATTTCCGCAACTGTGCTGCCTATACATTAACTGGACTTTTTGTACAGTTAGAAAAAATGTAAATTTTTGTTAAAGCTGGAGCAAGTTTCCTTTCAGTTTATTTCAAGAATTTCTGAAGTATTAATGGAACATACTTACTCTTGATTGATATTTAGATACCCACCCCTGGCAGTTAGTAGAAAAAACCCACATGACTTGATACAGTGGAGTTGTCTTTTCCCTAGTCACAATATGGCATTAGAATTGTTTGTCATGATGGCTCAAAAAAAAGTGTGGTAAATTTGTTAACGTACAATAACATCCTCAGGATGAAGAACTATATGTAGCTACAAGGATTTGAATTACCATTTCAAAGAATTTCACTTCATACTGGATCATATGAAGTACAGAAATGTTCTCGATAAGAGAGGGCATTTTTTTTTATTAGGTAAAACTAATTAAAAATGAAATAAATATCCAATATATATGGTTTCTCAAACTACTCTTATGCTCAGAGGTCAACAGCTGTAAAGCAAGATAGTGAGTAGAAAATAGCACAGGAAAGATTTCACAAAAACATCCTCAAAAGGCATTAAAATGTGATTAGAACAGCTGCTCTATTGGTACGTGAGAGATTTCTTCAGGAATAATGAAGAGCCTATGAGATATGATCAAGCTTAATTTGGATTGTATTTAAACCTGTGAGGCTGTATCAGATTTCTCTGCATTGAGTAGCAGTGAATGAAACTGAAATCTGTGCAAAGTGGAATGGCTGTGCACTGTATTCAAAAGAATTTGCTCACATTAAACACTGGCAAATGTAATTATAAAAATATCCCAAAAGAAAACAGAGGATATGCATAGATCACAGGAGCTTTGGATCAGGCATAAGGGACTAGTTTTACAGAAGGTGGAAAAGCAGATAAACGCAATAAGAAAGCCAATTGGGAACACAGACTGCTTGTACGGCTTCATCTAGGAATGTTTCCACCTTAGATCTTCTGCTTCTGCACTGAGTGTGGCTTAATTACACAGAGATGTTTGGCCCAATGATGCTGATACATGCTGCCTCTGGTAGCAGGATGGCTCCACTCTGAATTGGAGGGAAAGATGCCTCCTTCATCCCACTCCCTGATACCTGAGATTTTCCTTGGACTTTCTTCAGCAAAACACTGAGTAGCTCTGATCCTACTTAGCCTTTGTGATCTGAGAAGATCACAGCCTGAAGTGGTATGAATAGCTTCAGGTCCCAGTGTAAACAGATGTGTGACAACAGTGTGAAAGCAGATAGCAAACATTTCCAGTAGGTTCTTTTGGTTGTCTCTTTTATCAATAAAACCAAAATAGTACATAAACACCTTGAAAATATCTTTCTTTTACCCCCCAAAAGACTTCTTTCCTCAAAAAGTCTTTCTGTCACAAATTTGGAGAAACCGCTGCAGCCATTAATCACACCAAAACAAACGAAAATCCCAAATCAACCAACCCTCCCCTGCAAAAATCTCAACCAAACTAATCAAAAAACCACAAGAAAACAAAAGCCCAAGCAACCTGGAAAAGCAGAAATCCTACCAAATGAGGAAATACTGTCATTACCATTTACAGATTGTAACACTTGAAACTATTGCATGGTTCTCCAACAGATAAGAAAATCTCAGATAGGAATACATATTCAAGGGTTATAACTTGCTTTTGAGGGGAGTTCACAGTACTGCTGGGCAATGAATTCAAAGAGCACTACTGAGTTCAGTTACTCTATACTGAGAACGAAAACTAGAGTAAAACTGTTACGACTCATAAATAATTAATTTTTATAGAAGAGTGGCTTGGTTTTAAAATTAAATCCACAAAGCCTAAATTTTATTAATAAGTTAAATTGCTATCTCCCTTTCAGAAATGATTGGACATTCTCTGTTGGGACATGTTTTAAGTCAGAAAGCTCAGATTCACTGAATCAAAACGTGTTGATGTCAAGAAAACATTTGTCAAAACTCGACAGCGTTCTGATGAGGAAAAAAATACCCTGGCTTTCTGCCAGCTTGCCTGATTGCCTCCATTACTATATAGCTTCTTTCCCTGACATGGAATTTTGGAGCTAGACCACTGTATGTGCCTATTCTCTTGCATTAAATAGCATCAGCCCCTCCTCTACCGTTTCAGTTTCAAGATTTGCCATTGAAGAAAACTGAGTGCTCAGGAAGCGAATAATCTAGAAAAGCAGTCAGCCAAGGAGATTCCCTCTCAGCAACCTGGCAGTCAAAGTACCTGAGTGTTTATTGAATGGGGAGCCAGAGAGCCTGTAGAATTGTTAGGGAGATCAAGAAACCAGAAAATCAGGGTGTGAATTACCAGTACAGTCCCAAATTCACTGCTCTTAATAGAGAACTTCTGTACTGCAGAGGTGGAAAGCCCCGCAAGTTTAAAAACTTTTTGCACTGTAATTTCAGACCCCTCAACTATCTGCCTTAGATTTCTAGGCAACTTCTAAGCTTCAGAAACTAAATTTTAAGAAAGAATCACCATTTAGTCTGTGATTCCTGCTTAAATCACAAACATTGTCTGTTAAGCAAGGAATACAATAAAAGGTGATGTTTGTTGCAAACCCATAGTTCACTAAGGACCAAAAGCAGTGCCTGAATTCATGGGAACATGAGAAGCTACACTAGAGAAATGTATTATAGTCTATTTCTATGAATATATAAAGCTATTGTATAATAATTTAATATGAGATTAAACTGTGAAATAAAAATCTTAATTTGCATTAACTGTTATGTCTTTGGATGATAGTGGATGCTTATCTTCCCCAGTATAACTGTATGAAGGCCTCTTCAGTGGTAAAATTTAAAGTCTAATATTGAAAAAAACTATTTTATTGGCTCTGAATTTTTTTATATCTTTATTTTATCGTTAAGTAGAGTGACTAATATTTTAAAAAAATCTATCTCAGGTGACAATTCCATTACTATCACTAGCAAAAACTTGATCAATATTTGTAGACTGAATTTGGACTTGCCATGGTTTGAGAGCCTCAAAATCCAATTCTCTAGTCTAAACCCCCTCCCACACCTCAACGTAATGTGAGATGTTTTTTTCCAGACAATCACGCAGGACTGAAAATGGGGAAAAGGGAATATATTACAATGACTGTACAAATAAATACTACAATACGTTATATACAACCTTAGCTATCTCTACCATGATATAAGTATTTACAATGGATCAGATCTCTTCTCCCCTCCAAATAAAAGTCCAGAAGGGAAGAAGGAAAGATCCTTCTTCAGAGCAGCAATGTCTCTAAGGCAGCAGGTTCTCTTCTTCTCATGTAGCATCTGTATCTGGATTGTTGTAGCTGGATCTCTTTTCAATATGCACAAGGGGGTCTCCTTTCACCCCTTTCGACCCTTCGACTCCAAACGAAGGTCTCATCTGTGGGCTGCCAGCAGGGACAAAACTCGCTTCACCACGGGCATATCACGAAGTGCAGGGGCATCTTCGTGAAAGTCCCTTCCTCAGGGGTTTCACCCCTGAGTCAGAACATCTTGGGCAGCTTTCAGATGAAAGCCTTTGCCTCAAGAGTTCTACCAGAGCTCCTGTGCTCTGTCTCAGGCTGCCAGCTTGGCAGCAATGGTGAGGGGGGGCTAAGGTCACCCCCTCTGCATTCCTTCTCCGTCCCAGTCCAGCTTTCCAGGATGCTTTGAGCTTCTCAGCTCTTCTCTGCAGTGCATGTTGCACTTCACCCTTCCCTTCCCGGAGGTGAGGGGTCTCCAAGGAGTTTGGGGTTTTAGTTTCAGTTCTTACCCAAACATTCTCTGTAGAACTCAGTTCTCTCTCTCTGCTACCAGCTCTCTATCTCGACTCGAGCAACTCTGAGTCTTCCTTGGCTGCATGCTGTTTACTGTTCCTTCAGTTATCTCTTGGCTCTTAGCCACAATCTCTGGATGCTGCCACCGCTTCTGCTGCTCACGGTGGAGGGGAGAAAAACTTCCAGCCTCTCAGTCACAGAGCTCAGTTCAGTTTAACACTGTTTCCGAGTTTCTATGACCCTAGCCAGGGGCTGGGGGGCCGTGGCCCCCCAGAGGGGCTCTTGCCCCTTCTGCTCGTGGCTTTCACAACATGGTTACTCCTTCTAACACCAAACTACAACTATCTTCTCTTCCATTCTGGTTGTGATATGTTTATATTTTGCAGAAGCATTCACTGGCTGAAACCTCAAAACTTCAAGGGTCACCACCCCCTGGGGTTTTACCATTTTATAACTTCAGGGGAAAACCGTTTCCCCCCCACCACAGGACTATACCATGGAAAAACTAAATTTTCAAAACTGAAACACAATCTTATTCATACCATCTTTGTTAATCAAAATATCCAATATCAGGATTAACTTTCTCTTTTAACAAAACTATATATGTGGCAGTATGTACCTTGAGTGATTTGTCATATCACAGTCAGGTAGACCCTAAAACCTTGCTCTAGTCATGGACACGTGCCTGAATACTGGATATAAGTTAATAGTCCTAGTCCTGTACAGGAGAAGACAAGGGATGCACAAACTTTATTGTGACTGTGAGGGAAGCCACAATTGCTCAATCTAAATTAAAATTTTACTGATGTTTTAGCTGTACTCTCCTAAATTCAAAATAACTCAGTATTTCATGTGTTTAGCCCCTTATAAAACCTGCCTCTCATTTTTAGTGTGGTTACATTATATGTAGCTATATGTAGCTATTGTTTTAGCAGAAAACCAGCCAAGAGTCTAGGAATTGCTTAAGTTGAAATGTTCAAAAGCCTGAATAAAACACAGTCTTTTGAAAATGCTTTTTAGGACTCAACAGAATAGTGAAGCTATGGAGTTAAGAATTATTTAATATTTGTTTTTATAAGCAAATGTGTGATAGTTTTGCTGTTTTTAGCGGAGTGAACACAAGTATATAATGAGCTAAAAAATTCTTTTTTTTGTACAGTGACTTTGGAGAAATGTAAAAATTCTACTTGATGCTTTCTCCTCTAAATTGCAAATTTACTAGCTAACAGGGCATAGAATGGAACATCATCACGGCTTGTCCGATTTAAACTTCAGCATTATATTTCACCAGTGAAACCTCAGTTTGATAGATAAAGTGATTTGGGGATAAGGGACTCTTTTTCATATAATGCTTTCTTCAGAAATTGGGAAGCTCCATTAATGAGGGAATAGCCCTCCGGTCTGTTAGGATGTGATCCTTATAGCAATATCTCACAGCTGTGTGCATGGCTTCTCCTTGTTACACAAGAAACCAAGCAAACAGGTAGGGTTTATTAGCAATTAATTTTAAATAGTTATCTCTCTAGAAAGTACCACCCAAAATAAAAATCTTGCTTCTGGAATGCAATCCTGCTCTGACTCAGACAGGAAGAGTTCCCCTCCTGACCCTCAGGCAAACCACATTGGATATTGATTCTGTTTGGCCATCTCCCCTGTTAATCGTCAAAATCATGCTTGCACGGAATCACAGTGTTGCCTGAAAAGTCCTCTTCTCAATGTGAGTTTCTGGTTTACTGGATTACCTGAAACAGGCTGTTCAGTGGTCAGAACTTTGTATCTTCCTTCCCATCACAGGCTTTCAGTACACAAAACAGTTTTTGGGTGTCTGTGTGCAAGGAGTTCTGTGATAAGCTTCCTTTTTACTATTCAGTAAAATATTTTACTGCAAATTGTACTTACACTAAAGAAAGCAAGCATGAGGTACAGTTAGATATTATCAACTTTAGTGTTCAATATAGTATCAGTGGGACAAGCTGTGAGATAAACTGGAAAGCGAGGGAATAAGGTTGTGCATCAGAGAATGATTTCTGTGAGTATATATTTTGTAGAAGTTTTCTGGAAAATGACCAGTTTTCCTCTAGGCTAGCTGAAATGTGGTATGAACTCTTTATTCAGAAAAACCTGTTCACTGAAGGCTGTGATCTGTGTGAGAAATAAGCATGGTCTGGAATGATGTGGAAGCAGAAGTCTACATGCAGTGTGTGGAAATTTTGTAACTGTTACCACTGAAGATAATGATCTCATTGGATGGGATTTGTCAGCAGTTACATGTGAAATTTTTGGAGAAACCAAGGTAATAGAAAGTGGAAGCAATGATACAGCAGTTTGCACTTATTCATTTAAGTCTGATCTACGAGGAAAATTAATTCAGCCCAAGGTAGGATATAAAACAGTGACTGCAAATTAACTGCTTTTGACCTCCTGAGCAGGTTAACGCTGCAGCACTTTAGATATTCACACTGAATCACTTATTTAGACTTCCTTCAATAATCAATTTGATTTCTGGTATATGATTAATCTTATTCTAACGGTAAAAATCTAAAATAAGGCATATAAATCACATCCGCTGGGCGTCTCTATCTTCCTATTTGACTGTAAAGATGACTCGTTTGATTACAAACATCTCAGCTGTAGATATCTGAAGCTAAATGAGATGAATCACATCCTCTGACTTTAAAATAAGGGTCTTTATTTCAAATTACACCCTTCAGAACTGAGAATATGGGCATCAACACAAGAAGTCAATCATAAATTCCAAATTAATCTCCCACATAAGGAAGGCCTTTTCATTGAGTTAAGGTCTTTTCACTGAGTTGATAGCATGCTTCTTATGTTAAGAGGCAAGATGAGACCCTGTGCAGTCATGGTTTCAAGGCTGCATTTAATCCATTACTACAGTTTATGTTGCGTAAAGGCATGAAACACTATGATAAAAAAAGTAAAATACCCATAATTAATATAGTCATATTCAGCTGGTAATATAACTAGTCAGGCTGAACAAGATCCTATCTACTCTAATTTGCCACTTCCCAACATTCATAAATTCCTACTAAATTGCCTTACCATGAAACATTGCTGCTTCTCTTGACTGATAATAGGAGTTCAGAGAAAATATGATTTACTCACATGAAAAAGAAGCTTTCTTTGATGAACTAGATTCCTATTTATCTTTTTTGTCCCATTTATTGGACAGAAATTTTGGTAACAGTTTTTCCTTACAGTGTTTGACAAATAGTGATTTTGTATTGTAAGAGGAGAAACTGCCTGTTTGTACCACAGTGAATATGTGGCCTTGTTGTGGGCAGCTATGCTGCCATACTAAGGGACTTGATAGGCTGGAGAAATTGGTTGACGGAAAACTTCTGAAGGTTTCTCAACAGATGGAAGTGCCAGGTCCCGCGCTGGGGAAGGAACAACTCCACACACCAGTACATGCTGACTAATTGGAAAGCACTTTGGCAGAAAAAGGCCCTGGCGGTCCTGCTGGTCACCAGTTGAACATAAGCCAATAATGCGACCTCATGGCAAATGCAAACATCCTCCTGGGCTGCATTGAACAGACCATTATCACCAGGTCAAAAAGGTGATCCTTTACCTTTATTCAATACTGGTGAGACCACCACTGGAGTACAGTGTCCAGTTCTGGGCTCTCCACAGCAAGAAAGGTATGGACATACTGGTAAGAGTCCAGTGAAGAGCCATGAAGGTGATTGAGGGACTGGAGCATCTCTCCTATGAGGGAAAACTTTTCATCTTGGAGAAGTCTTAGGATCTTATCACAAAATAACTGAATCATCAATTTTGAAAGAGGCCATACACCTATAATGATTAGAGCTGATTTTTTTCTAACTGTCTTTCTAGATGGTCTAAATCAAGAGGAAAAATAAAATCTTTCATTTTAATGTCTTTTATATTTTTTAATTGAAGAATTAGAAACCTATGGCAGATCCTTTGCCAGGCCCTCCCATCCTCTCTGCTTATAGTTTGGTTTGACTTTGAAACCTAGAAAGCTGAGACTTGTGTGATAGCACAAATGTTATCTGTGAGCTTTATGGTCTTTATACAGATCCGTGGGTAGAAAAAGACTGTTATGATTCCCATGGAACTTATCACTGAGATAACTAAGAGCTTATAAAGTAGATGATGAACGAATTTCCTGCTAAATAAGTAAGTCTAAGTGCTCTAAACAGTTTCCTTTTGTGAAATCTAATCCTTTAATCTATATTCCATGCATAAAATCTGAAAATGAAAATCAGAAAAAGTTCCCCAAAACCAAGTCCAAACCCCTTAAAATCCTTAACCCAAAGGGAGGCATTTCGCTCCAACTGAAATTAGATTTATCCCTTTTTGGGCCCGGACATGCAATATATTCTTAGGTTTAATATTAAAAACTACTACACTCTTAATTGAGCAGTTTTAATTCCTTCATGTTATCTGTTCCTTACCCTGTTTAAAAACTCTTGAAAGAAAATTAAGTCTTTAATTGAATACTTTGATAACTGTTTCAGGAAATGTGAGAAAACAGTCTCCTTCTACACCACCCCTCATATATAATTCTATGTTGTTCAGTCTGATCAGTAACCAGTTTACTGGTATATGATTTATGTCTTACATGATATGATCTCTCATCTGAAGCATTTATATTTGCAAATATTTGTTTTAATGATTCAAGAATCCAGGTCACATCTGTATGAAGCTTGCTAAACTTCTGGTGTGTGGCAAGCAGGGAAGTCATTCAGGGGGATGATGAACCATATACAGAGGTGTATGTGGCAATGGAAATGGAACATTCTGCCTCTCTGAGAGCTGTATTGAAAATGTTGTTCTAAAATACTCGAAATCATCTTCTCAGCTAATGTCAGCCTATGGGTGACTATCCATGCCCTCATATATATTCTCCCTTATCAGGCGACTACAGCTGGGTCCTGGGTACAACAGCACAGTCCAGATATGAGGTCTATGCTAATGATCTGGTAACACACAAACACAATATCTTTACAGGAATTGCCAATAAACATGACTGATTCCCTCAGTGGAAGGTGGAGTAATAAAATGTCTCTCACCTAGCATGTTAAAGCATACACAGGGAGTTAAACAGAACTTTAAATTGTGGTTGGAGGAAAACAACCAGTGCAATTATCCATCTGTTGATGGAAAGACTTGGAAAGTCTTAAACTGCTGAGAAGGCAATTAATGAATAGTCATCTGATTGTTATTATTATTTCAGGTCTTTATCTTTTCCTGTTCTGTAGGAAGATGTCATTCATAAGTCTCTCATTTCTTTTTTTTTTTTTTATTCTCCTGCTACCATTAGGCAATTTCTTTTTTGTTATTCCAAACTTCAGTCTATTGACATCAGAGGATGGCTTGTTTCAATGAAAATAAACCCTCACTCTTCAAAACAAAAAGGCATTTTAGGGTGTGATACAAGAAAAGGTTAGAGAATATTACAGCAGCATCAAAGGCTAGAGCACTACCTGCCTGCGTTTGTGAAAACAGTGAGTTCAATTAATGAAATGATTCAACCAAACACCACCACACAAACATCCAACTTGCAAAGTTTTATTATATAGTTATGGATATCACTATCGGTGTTCTTTCTATATTGTGGCATCACCAAAAATATGATAAGTATGTAAGAGAGGTATATTTTGTTCTCAGAGGGTTTTAAGTCAAGTGACAGATACATCACAGTGATCAACAGCTAAAACAACAGGTGGAGAAAACAGCAGAATGGGAAGAACATAATTCCAAAAGGAATTTCAGGTAGTTCTATGACTCTTTGTGCAGATACCTTGTTCCATAGTATATATGGTATTTGTAGGGTTTTTATCATGATGGTCAAAAGTTGAGTTTATCATGACCAAGGCTGTGGTTTAGATGTGAGTCTGAGGTGTTCAGAGTATGCTACCTGCTTAAAACCAGACAGTACAATAGGAAGGAGATTATAGAGCATTAGACTAATGAGGACACTTAGATATGAGATGTCCAACCGCAAGGTTTTGTGTCAGACAAGACAGAGTACCCACTTTACTCCAGGTCATCAACATCACAGGGACATAGGCTAGCCACTGGCTATAGATCCTTTCAGAGTGGCACTTGTTCTCTCTCTCTCCTTCTCAGTCTTCCTGTACTTTTACTGTTCCTGTATTTGCCAGCCAGAGCCTTTACAGTGCTTTCTAAATTAGGTTTTTTCTCTTGCCAGTTTCTTTATGCAAAATTTAAGCTTTATGTTTGAGTACACTTCTCCACAGATTCAGAGAGACTTTCTGTATGCATATAGGTTGTAACATTACTTTTGTTTTCTATTCTCCACTAAGTTATTTATTTCTTCCTAGGTCACTTAGGTTTCTAAAATTCCTAGTCTACCTGAACCCTGGTTCTCTCTGTGAGATGGTATTAAAAGCTGAAAAATATGTACTTGCCTTGGTTCTTCACACTTAATACATGGGACTTCCTTCTACTATCTGTCGGAGATGACTAAATGTTAATGTTGCTTTTTCCAAGTGTGAAACTGAAGGTAAGAGTGGTATCTGTCACACCTGAAACATGTGAGCCTGAATCAGAATTTTGGAATGTGAGATTCTGAACTCCTATAAAAAACCAAGGCATTTACATCTGTTCAGTTTTATGACTTCACTCTGAAGGTCTTTTGTCCTACCCGTCTCCTGTATTTTCAACCAGGTATCTTCCAAAAGAAGATTCTATGCTGGCATAGTTATGAGCAAAGAATACTAGAAAGACTTGAGGGAATGTCTTGGAGATTGATGTCCATTTGAGAATACTTTGACTGATCCTTATTTCTTAAGAAATACCCTCTGATGAGGTAATTTCTGTTTTAAAAAGGAAATGTGATTTAAAAACAACCAGTCCATGATAACACGAATAACGATTTGTGGGTTTATTCATATGCCTTCAGTTTTTAAGAAATAACATTCAATTTTGTCTGTTCCGTGATGTTTTATTTTGCTAATTATGCTTGTTCTTGATACTTGTCAAAAAGAAGTAATGAGATATCGATACTAGTGTTTGCTGATAAATAACTTTGTAAAACCAAGCTTATGGTTAACTTAAGTTGATAAGCAATCACACGGTTTTCATGTTTAAAGCTAAATGCAAAAATAACTGTTTTCCAGGATGAGTACTAGGAGTGCAAATCTGTCACTCTTGATCTGACCGTTGTCTACGTTACTTTTTTTTTTGTTGCCAGCTCTTTGAAAAACTCTCTGAGGAGGCATCATCAGAAATTTCCTATTTGCTTAGGAATCGATCCAAGTGTAAAAGTTTCCACTGTGTTAGATGTTGATTTCATTAGAGATTCCCTTACAGTATTTTGCTATGCACTAATGTAGAGTAGCAAAGCAACAATACAAAGCAAAATACTCTAGGTTTCATATAATTTGACAAGGGTTTATTTGTTCTGCCTGCATTATGAAAGAGGTACAATTTTTGTCTTTATATTTTAAAATTTGTTGCATTTTGGCAAATTTAATAGTTGTGGTGAGATGACCTTGGCTGACTGCCACGTGCCTACTAACACATTCGATCACTCCCCTTTCTCAATAGGATAGGGGAGAAAATATGATAAGCTTGAGGATTGAGATAATGACAGGGAGATCACTTACTAATTGCAATCACAGGCAAAACAGACTCGACTCAGGGAAATAATTTAATTTATTGCCAAATTATTGTAACAGAGTAGGATAGTGAGAGGTGAGAACAAAATTAAAAATACCTTCCCTGTCTCAGCATGTGGTCTCCTTATGGGATACAGACCTTCAAGATGTGCTCCAGCATGGGTCCTTTCCACATCTGACAGTCCTTCAGGGATGGACTGCTCTAGCATGAGTCTTCCATCGGGTCACAGGTCCTGCCAGAAAACCTACTCCTATGTTAGATCTTCTCAACAGGACCCAGTTCCTGACATGAGTCTGCTCCCGACAGGGCTCTCCACAGGTGTCATCTTCCTTCAGGGAACATTCACCTGCTCCAGTGTGGGGTCCTCCATGGGCTGCAGAGGGACAGCCTGCCTCACCAGGTGGTCTATACCACCACCTGTGAGGGAATCTCTGCTCAGGTGCCTGAAGCACCTTCTCCCCCTACTTTCTCATGACCCTGGTGTCTGCAGGGCTGTTTTGCTTACATTTTCTCACTCCTCTCTCCCAGCTGCTCTGTGGTGGTTTTCACCCTCTCTGAAATATATCACAGAAGCACTATCATTGGGCTCAGACTGTGCCTGGTTTTGGCCAGTGGTAGGTCCATCCTGGAGCAGATTGAAACTGACTCTGTTGGACAGGGAGGCAGCTTCTAGTGCCCTCTCACAGAAGACACCCCTGCGGTCCTCTCCCTTCCAAAACCTTGCCATGTAAACCCAATACAGCAACATATCTTTACCCTTGTTTCATTAGCTAGAAGAGATGAGATAACTAAAAAGTCATCCTAAAGGAAAGGTCTGAACCAATCAAATATTTAAAATCATTACCTAAGAATTATGACCTGTCTTTAGGACTGACAGGGAAATAGATGCACAAATTATGATTTTCCAGAAACATATGGAAGAGGCAGCTGAAAAGTTTTGAATTTTCTGGCAACTTCAGAACCTTCCACATCTGGACTTGTCTAAGGGAATCTCCACTTGGTGGAAAGGTGTTACCCGACTGTAGCACTTGATCCAAGCTTCACTGTCATCCCAGAAACATTCAGGATCCTTATTTATCTCATTTGACAGTATTTAACAGTGGTACTTTGTCAGCAAAATGCTATATATTGTACTTTGCTTATACTTTATCCTTTTCCTTGACACTGAAAAGGTACAAAGTACAGGAATCGTAACTTGTTTACTATTATCTATGGCCTTACAGGAAGGCAAAAGGTGCGAATTTCAGAAATAGTAGTATACTGATCTTAATGTTGTCTATTACATGATTCTGTAGATTTGTGTGTCTGTCTATGTATGCATACATACATATATACATACACACACACACATAAATTCATATATGTACACATAGGAAAACAGAATTCTGTTTTTTGTAATTGTGTTTTAAAAATATAACACTCATTATACCTAGCTAAAGAAAAAAAAATCTGTTTAAAAATCTACCCATGGACCATTTAATGTTATTTTGTACATTCTATTTTACAAGGTGACTTTGAAGCAATTTTACTGGACAGAGATTTTACATTTTAAGTGCGTACAGTTCACAATCAGAAGACACATTTTACATTTTTATGTGGGCACAGAATCCCTAATGTAACAGCTAGTATCATTGGTAAATTATTTCTTTGTGCTGTATATGCCAAGCTACAGACATATAAATGCAAAGTGTGTACACATTCTGTTAAAAACATTTTCATTACTGAATGTAAATTGCATTATTTTTACAATGCTCATTCTTCAGTTTTTGTGCAAAGACCAAGCAAATCCAGACTCCTTTTTCCCCACTATGTCCTTTTAAATTGGTCATGTTTTTAAGTGCAGCATTTTATACTGAATATTGCTATTCTGGAAGAAATTATGAAGAAAGCATAAGGCATTATTTGAATTTACTGTCAAAGAGCTGGCAATAAAGGTAAAGAATCTTGCTGTTGTGAAATGTTTCTGGGTTTGTTTGTTAAGATTTCCCTGAAAGTAGTTAGTTTGCATTAGGTATGACTACCCCTTCTATGTTTCTGCACTCGCTTATGCTCTTAAAGCCTTTTGATTCTAACTTGTTTGTATCATCATTCTCTCTGGCAGTATAGTGTACCTGAAACCTATTTTTATAGTAGCCTTTAAGCTGTATCATACACTACCAAGGGAATCTACGCTGGGCATGAAGTACAGATTCTGTGGTGAGGTTTGTGAATGATGGCTCTAGGTTGTTCCCTAAGCCAGCCAGCTCTTATGATGATACTCCTCAGTGTCATGGGGAGCTTTGTGAAGGAATGGGACTGACTTACCTAACTTTCCAGATGGGAGCAGAAGATTTGCACATTGGATGTATGTCAGTTATACATCATTTAAATTTCCTTCTTTGAATCATTGCTTTAGTTTGTCACAGCTATTGACAGCTGCTATCTGATCAGACTGCTGGTGCCAGTAGTATCTTGGCAACCGCACAAAAATAGCTTTTCCCCCCTTGTGAGTAAGACCAGTCTACACCGACAAACTAGAAACATGTTAAGACAAAATAAACTGATATTTTGGGCCAGATTTTCAGCGTTACAACTGTGCTGCAGATGATTATTATACTGTCCAAACCAGCTGATGGATGATTCCTCCAGAATGGGAGAAAACAACTTCAAAATGCTGTATTTTTCACTGTGCCTTTTTTGTTAGGTAAAGGCATAAGAGGAGGCTGTTCTTTAGGGGAACCCACAGCCAACAGGATGAGATTTTAGCTGGTTGCTCATGGCTGGCTCCAGATAGGAGAAAGAAGTTTCAGCTAAGCCTTGACTGGCTTGGGAGTGTTTCAAGAAAAAGCTGGGAGAACTCTAGCAGAGGTACCTTGGTCCTCCTTTTGGGAGATCTTCTAAGCTGAAGGGTTCTCTCTTGTCCCTCCCTATGGAAAGTATCACCTTGGCTACTCCCTGACAGGAGGAATTGTTTGTGATGGCCTCTTCTGTCCCTGCTTTGGATCTTTCCTTTGCAGTATGTTAGTGTGGGACTACCTTCCCTTCTGTGCTTCATGCAGACAGGGCACACAGCCTGGGAAGCGCAGACCTCACATTGGTCTCCTGCCTAGCCCCCAGTCCCTAAGGAACCAGATGTGTGGCACTGGTTGATTACACACAGATTTTCCCATGATTTCCTAACCACCTCAACCCCTCACCTCTAGCTGGGTGAGTGCCATATCTGCTGTGATCAGATTATTCCTTGGCTTCTGCAAACCCACAATCACATAAGTTGGAACACTCTGAGGCATTGTCCCTACCCAGGTTGGTGTAAGAGATGTATCAGGCATTCTGCTATTGCTGCTTATGTTCCTGGGGCCACAGATTTGGGAGTCACTTCTCTGGAAAAAAAAGTGTAGTCTCTTGAGTGGACTTGTAGAGAGCACTGGAAAAGGCCTGGGCTTTCATGCATTAAGGCAACAAGGTATGACTGAAAGTCAGAATTTACTGTATGCAACGAATTTATCTTAAAGCTGCCAACTAATTAAACTTAATTAGGATTTGATTTCATGTCATGGTGATTACCTGTTACTTAACCCAAGGGAAAGGCTTACCTTTATTTTTCTCATGGGATAAAAAAATAAGGTCTCTGCACTTCTGTGGGAGAGGTGAACTACTTTCACACTTCCTCTTTCTCTTTTGGGCATAGAGATGTCTAAATATGTGAAAATGTTTTCAGAAATGTCTACATGTAAATCCACTTCTTTTCAAAATTTTCTCTCTTTGATAGGACTAAATTGCTTCAGTCCTGAAACCTCGATTAGGTCTTGCCAGGTATCCTGCTGAGAGTTTGCATGCACATTCATTATGTTTTGTTAACTCTAATCGAATCTGTATGGCAAACCAAAACTACACATAACATTTTATTCAGCTTATTTTCCCTTTGACTCTAATTTTAATTCTAATGCCCGAAAAACTTCTGTTCCTGAGACCCTGAAGTATATCTATTTGAAAGTGGAATACTCTCCCTGGAGAGGTTGTAAAAGTGGTATCAGCTGACTGATTTAAAATCAGATCGGACTAAACTCTCAGAAATATACTTTAGAGAATTAATTTGCATTTGGGATGGCTAAGAATGACCTCTATATCATTCCTATGTCTGCTTTCTGCTATTCTTCAATTTCCCATGTTCACTGTTCTAGCTTTTCAGGCACAGGAAAATATTTATTTTAAATGTAAAATAAAGCATTTCTACCTTTTCCTTTTCTTTTTTTTTTTTTTTTTTTTAATTATTATGTTTTTTTCACTTTAGGAAAAGTAATTTCATCCACGGAAGAAGATCTGTTTATTTCCTTCACGTGCTAATTTCTTCAAATCTTAAAAAAGTAGTTCCTCAATGTGTGGATTTTCCTTTTGTTGTGTTTTGCAGATTTACTCCAAAGCATAAACATCACTATGGGTATTAAAATGATTTTATGCTTTCTTAGAAAAAAAAAAAATCCAGGATGCATATATTAATTTTTCACTAATGGATCAGAAGACTGAGGGAAATTGGGTGACGAGAAAACTTATTTCCTGACTGAGATTATTCATTACCAGTACTGTATAGATAAAAAAATCACTCTACAAAGAAGAATGATTCTGTTTGATGTATTGTTACTTCTCTTTATACATATTAGAGTATACATAGCAATGACCCTTCCAAAACTAAGCAGAAGGAAACTTTTCACACAGTGAGCATAATTCACAAACTAGTGACACTGTAAATATGATTAGGCTTTAATTTATGTTGATTTTAGTATTATCTGTAATTGCTTCCCCGGAGGGCAAAGTTTATCTCAAATTGAGTTCAAATGTAAAAAATGAGGAAAAGTCAACAAGGAAACCATGACCCTAGGCCTCAGTTCTATTCTTGTTGAAGTCAGCAAAAAGAGATTGGAACTGATCTTTGTGTTCCAAGACCATGCAAAACAGTGCGACTGGTGAGTTAGACAGACCTATGTGGTTTTAACAATCTTACCTTTCTCCCAGAGACTGAATTCAGAATGTAATAAGAGAATAAACAAATTCCTCCACAAAATGTAAATGTACAAAGGATATTACCAAACTCTTTCATGTATTATTTTTTTTCCTAGGCCCAGTTAACATTACTACCTTTGACATCCAAAAGAATCAACTACCTTAAGATGTGTAGCTGTTGAACGTGCTTAATTAACTTGCACCCGAGTATTGCCAACTGGTACACCCACAGCAAAAGCAGCCAGTCCAGTTGAAAAACAGTCAGATGGCAATGATATGACAGCATAGTAAGATAAGGCTTAGAGCTGCGGTCCCAGGACCCAGTTCTCTTAAAAACAAAAAAAATATATATATATGTGCACTAAGGTTTATGGGCTACTTACACTGTTGCCATAGTACCTAAGATGTGTCTGAGGGAGAAAAGCCTTAGAAGTTTCTGGCAAGCTGATGAGACTCCTAATGGTAAATGCTAGGATTTAAGTTTATGCCTTCCATTAGTTCAGACATTCACCACACAGCTAAATTCTTATGCTGAACTTTACCCTTTCTGTTTGAATATTTATTTGGTGGTTAAGAGTTTTGTGAAGTATATACACAGATACCATGGCATACAGTGCTGTCCTTTTCTCCCTTTGTTCTACTAATATGTTCCAGGCCTATTTAAAGGCTACAGTAGGCCCAGTGCAGAGCTAAGCAGAACATAAGAGTTCTGCATCCACTAAACATCTCTATAAACAAAATCCATGAATTTGTATATTTCCAGGACACTGCTTCTGTTCACTGAAATGTAATGTGGGGTACAAATAGCTGGGTCTAGTTCCTCTTTGCAAAACAAAATCCCTTCCAAAGATCAGTATATGAATTCTGAGATTCAAACTATTGGCTTTACTACATCATATTGTTATTTTCTGTGGTTATGAATGCAATTGAGGGACAGAAAACAAAGGAAAAAAGAAAGGAAGCATAATAACATTTTACCATTTAGCTCTTCAGAACCCAGCTATGGATAGTTTTTATTTCCCCAGGTGTGATAAGAAGTGACTTCCAGTTTTGAGAAATGTATCATGGATTTTGTTAGGGTACTCACAGACTGGTTTCATTTAGGATGAGTTCATATTAGTGCAAGTCTGGCATTTGCCCATTGCACTGTTGTGCTGGAGGTCTGATATCCCGTTTTTGAAATGTCTAAGCTGTTTCTTTTAGGACAAAACAGTATTAGAATAACCTATTGGTTTGGGATTTTTGTTTGTTTGTTTTTCCCTTGCATTATACCTTACATGAAACTGGGTTACTTCCAAAGGAAAAAGTTTGAGTTTTTAAGGAACCAATATATAAACAGGATTTGTTTGCATGTAAGTTCCATGTCCAGTAAATTTGAACAATAAAAAAGTATGTTTGCACCTCTAGATCAGAAGGTACCTTGATTTGTTTATCCTAGGCTGTTGAAGAACACCACAAATGTTCTGCTTCACCATAAAATTCTGGATATAAATCCAACCTTTCCCAAAATACAGGAATATATATATATCTACTTTTTTTTTTTTTTTTTTTTTTTTTTTTTTGTGCTAGATTCATTGTTACTTCTGGATCGAAGAGTTGTTAAGTTGAAACAACAGGGAGAAAAGTTCAGGATGTGCCTTCACAGATAGAAAATTTCACTGACACAGATTTGTTGCACACCTGGATGCACGTTAGTTGTTGTAAGAGCACTAAGATGATGTTGAGCATGAGCTGGCAAGACCTGTGAGATTTGAAGTACCTCAAGCACCATGCAGAGATCATGGAATCACACAGAATCAATTAGGCTGGAAAAGACCTCTCAGATCATCGAGTCCAACCCATGACCTGACATCACCCTGTTGACTAGACCATACCATTTAGTGCTAAGTCTAGCCTTTCCTTAAACACCTCCAGGTGGTGACACTACCACTTCCCTGAGCAGCCCATTCTAATGTCTGACCACCCTTTCTGGGAGAAATTTCTAGGAATAAATTCTTCCTAATGACCAACCTAAACCTCCTCTGGCACAGTTTAGTGCTGTGTCCTCTTGTCCTGTCACTAGTTGCCTGGGAGAAGAGGCTGACCTCCACCTGGCTACAACTTCCTTTCAGGGGGATAGAGATTTACTGTGGAGTCTCTGGGCACTTGGCTTTCCTGCCTCCATACCACAAGCCTGAGCAACCTGTTCTCCAGTGCCACACAGCATTATTCTGTATGTGACCAGCTCTATAAGCAAACAGGGCAGATGCATTTCTCTGCATCGCTCCACAGACATCTCCTTAGGACCTTCTTTTGCCAAGGCCTTCCTCAGATAAACTTAATCCATTTAGTAAATTTGCTCTGCAAAGTTGCTATAACTTGTACATGTGAAAATTCTTTTCACATTGCCCAAAGTTTCATCTCCAATTCGTGGTGAAGGGAACAGACACAGTAAAGAGGACAGACCCATTCTATTTGCAGCAGCTGGACATTGGACTTTATGGTGTTCCCATGGTGCATATTAGTGAAAGGGAGGATGTTTCCTGAAGAGGAACAGGCAGTCAATCTTGAAGCTGGCATGATTTGCGAGACAAGAAGCTGTGCAGGTGTGGGAACACAGAAAGCTCTCTGCTGAGCTGAAGTTCTGTGAACTCTCTATAATGGATTTAAGTATTGATCTTGGAGTATTTATTCATCTTTGGGCTTTCACTGAGCTGTCAGGTTTCATCTGAATTAACAAGTAAAATTTCTGACCAGCAGTGGTATGATTTTTTCATGTGCCACAACAACTTTTTTTGCTCAAGCCTCTCTTTGTGCCTTGCTTCCTGCCAGGTTCCGATGAAGATTTTGGAAATTTTTTTTATCGCTCTTTTATTTTTTTACCTTTTGTTTTGAAAATATATTAATTCATGCTTAAATCCACAGAAATAAGAGGTCTCTAAATAAATTCTCCTAAGGATCTCTAAGTGTTATCCCCTGTGGTTGACACATCAACACTCAGAGTCCCATGCGACTATATAGCCTACATACTAAAGCAGTGCTCTAGATCTGAGGCCAGATTCTGGCTATTAGTACATACTGGCTAATCCACAGCCCATAATATAAGGAAATGTAGAAGTGGGTCGCACAGACTCTGGCTCTTTGAAGTGTTACAGAGATGATGTTTCACAAGTTTTTTATGACCATACCATAAAAGAATTTTATACAGTAAGATGTAGAAGCCAGGAAATAAATCTGTAAGAATATTTATTCATGATCAACTTTGGAATGGACAGTGCCTTTTACAGATAACTTATTTTATGTAAATTTTTTTTTTAATTTTTTTAATTTTTATTGGTTTTTTGGTTGGTTGGTTGGTTGGTTGGTTTGGTGTGGAGTTTTTTAAGAAAAGATAGAAAGGAGAAAGATCAAGGGGTCTGGACAGGAGCATGTGAATTAAAAGAGACCACACTTTTATTTAACGGAGTGAATTCTGATCCTCTCTACAGGTAGATAGTTTGTAAAACAAACTAACTCTCTGTTGATGCCTGTGCAGCGTATTGTGTCCCTGTATTTCATGTTGTACTTTAAAATACAAAAAAGCAAGCATCCACTGTCAGACACAACTGTTAAGGCAGAAATAAATGGTTTTCCTCAGTGTCTTAAAAGCCATTCAGATGACTCTAAAGTGCACTGAGCAAGACATTCCCAAGGAACTATCAAAACATTATGATTCCCTTAATGTGACCTTCTCCTTGTATCAAAAGGATATTTTTGGTTAAAATGAATTTAGTTTGTTACATGCACATCAGTATTTCTATTTGTAGTTATAATCTAGTGAAAATGACAGTTTCTTTTTGTGGGAATTGTCAAAATGTGACAAATCATCCTTAAAAACTGAATTTAATCTCTGTGTATTAATTTAGTGTCAGCCACGTTTATCTTACATTAATACTTTATCCTCAGAATTCAGTTTTGCAACTTGCAAGAGGAAAAATAAAGCTAATGAGAAGTAATCATCAAATATTTGCCATTTCCTTTTTTTCTTTCCATTATCATTAGCTAGAATTTATATTATATACTTTTGATGTGCAATCTAATTACTTAAATTGCTCAAGATATGTTCCAGCCTTTTGGGGAAGTTATATAATGGTTGGTTTTGCTCAACCTTGCTTTTCTTCCCATTGCGTTTTATTTTTCAGTCTGACCACAAAAGTACTGAAATTTGTAGAAAATTATCGTTTAGATATTTGTGTACTTAACCTTGAAGCTATTAATGACCGTAAATAAATAGAACTCCTATTCTTTTTATAACAAAATATTTATCTGTGGGTTCAGAAAAGAGCCAGAATATTTGAGGAAAATGTAGTAGGCATATTATATATACCTATCCACAACATTGTTCATGATTATACACATATATACGCATACTTATATGGTCTAGCTCCAGCCTACATAATTCTACTTTCTTGAACAGCGAGGAGAATAAAATTACAAACATAGAGAATAATTTTCTGTAGTTCTAGAAGATTCCTCAGTGTACTGTTAAACTACAGTTGTAGCCATGTTCCCTTCCAAAGTCATTATCAGTATTACTGGGTGAAAGATATTGTATGCATATTAAAATATTTTGATAAAGGAGAAATGGTAGCTTTCAGTCTGAAAGGAAGCCAATATGGAGGAATACTTACAAGGTGTGTTAGGGTAGTGAGACAAAGACTGAAAGAGAACAATAGTTACCAAATGCTATACTAAAGTTGGGAGAAAAAATGAGCTCAGGCCACATGTAGGTCCCAATTGAGCAAAATACTACCAAATATTGAAGAAAAGATTACCAATTTAATTTTATTGAGATAAAAATGGGATTTTCCCTTACCAGAAACATCATGCTCTCTGTAAGTATTCTGCTGAAAACGTATGTTTTTCCCTGCCATGAAGTACCTCATCACGGTACTGCTTCTTATGTATGCTATATAAGACTGTAAGTAAACACAGATTCCAGAAAAAGATCTTGTCTTTGACATTTGCATAAAACAAAAATATACTGCCTTGGCATGTTGAGAAGTTAGCAGAAACCGACAAAGTATGAATTCATTTTGCCCACTGTTATAAACAGTAGTTATTTAAATCCTTTAAGATATTCAACTGGATCTGTCCTTCATGAGTCTGTACCTCTTAAATATGAGAATAATCCTCTGGGCTAAGCTCACAAAAGGATTTTGATATTAGAATGACTAATACTTAGAAATCCTGCTACCTACTGGAATTATACCTTGCTCCACACATGGCATATGTTACAATTCAGGCTCCTGAGAACCGGCATCACAAACTCCATAGTAAAATATGAAGCAACCTAGGGTAGCCGATAGGAAATTCATGAAGACTTGAGTTATCTCTGGGTGTCATTTTATATTTGTATAGATATGTCTTTGCATGTTTAAGTGAGGCCTGTGGGTTTTTTTGTAGAAGAAAAATTGAGACACTGATGGAGCCCCTCTAACTCTCTAGTCCTGCAACAATCAAGAGATTCAGGATGAAAGATATTCATGTTGAAATTTTTATTCCTCTGCCTGAATTAGGATTTCTATCTAAGTATCTCATTTGACACCTAGATGTTTTAATCCCTTAAAGCTAATAGCTATATAGAGGTCTCTTTCACACTCTTCTGCTAAAAGCATATGCTTTGCAGAAAATAAATCAAATATTAATTGGAGCAATGCCCAGATCCTGTTTGGAAAAAAGTAACTACAAGGCTATAAACTCATTCTCCTATTTGCACTGTACGTTTAAATAACTTACTGAAATAAAACAAAAGGGTTCAATGAAAACAATCCATTTTGTCGGCGAAGTAGGATTACTGGCTCAAATGCTTATGGTAGTGCAGGTGGTAGTGCAAACTGGGCAAATTCTCTTACACTGGAAGCTAAATTCACATAATTACTACTGTGAATCCATGATAATTATGGATGACCATGCCAAAGCATGGGCAATGGTAACACTGAACACTACATCATCTCAAGTTTTTCACTCTCTGTGATCTGTAGGTTTCCTTACTTCAGATACCCATAAATGTAGTTTTCTCTGAGCAACTAGAGTGTTGAAAGAAGAACTGACTGCCTAGGAAAGCTTAAAAATAATTTAAAAGCACACTTGATCGTGTGTTACTTATCAGGTTTTCAATTGAGCTATCAACTTCAATAGCAAGGAAGCATCAAATTAAGTCAAGAGTCAGGCCTGTCTGAACAGAAACAATGTTCCCCTTCACAGAGAGGTGCAGGGTGACCACACTTTACCCTGGTCCAGGCTTGTGTGTCCCTTTCCCTCAGGACGTGGACTTTGCTCCACCATGTAGGTCCACCTGCTTGTGCCATTCACTTTTATTAATGACAGGTTGACCCAACATCTGAGGTAATCCCTTGACAAGCTTGGATCTGGTAATGACAGAGGACTAAACGAGCACTTTAATCTTTGGTTCACTGTAAAGTGTTTAGAAGCAAAGTAAAGGAGGCCAGTGAGGCTCTGGCCACACAGTTGTCCAGTCAATTCAACGAAAAACTAAGTCACTGTTAAAGTGTTAGGCGAATAGAAACTAAAGACTTAACTGTGCAAACAGTTTTAAAGCAAGGTAGTGGGATTAGGATTTGAGTGAAAAAACAAGTGGAATATTTTTATAAAAGGTACTTGACTAAACATTTCTGTATCTGACAATAAATACTTCAAGTATGTCATAAAAGACCAAAAAATTTTTTTTATGCAAGTGTCTTGCTGAGGGCGAGAAATTTCAGATATTTCAGATTGTTTTCTTCAAAAGGTTTGAAAGGGTCAGTAAATAGAAGCAGAGCTGTAATGAATCTGTCTTTTCTCTGTTAACTGTCAATAGGCCAATACCACATTAACTCATTAGAGGATAACTGAGTCTCAGTGTGTCTGCATGGTTGAGGGTAGTTTATCCTTCTGGGGTCATATCTGCACCATGAAAAGAGGAAATTAAATGTAATAACTAAAATAATCATAATAGAATAAGGGAATGAACAGTGGGGTATAAACTAATAATAAGGAAATTCACAGGCCAGCTGCCCTCCAAGATACAATAGGGGCACATGAAGGAAGTGGTTCAGGAGGCATCCTGTTGGGCACAGATATTGGAAGTCAGCTTCAATTGCAAATTTCCTTGTTTGCATTAGCTCAAGTTGAAATTGAACTCTTCTTTGGAAGCAGGCATTCTTTTTTCTCAGTGAATTTCCTTGGTTTTGATGAACACTTAAAAGCAAGATTCTGTTTCCTCACTCAACAAAAAGAATAAAAGTAGATTTAATAATCAGTAATTCTGCATTTTATTACACTGTAGCTCATGGTACTCTAAATATATACTGATTTTTAGATCCAGTCTTCCTAGATCAATAGAACACATATATTTAACAAGAATTTTAATATTCAAACAAGTCATCTCACATCACGGGATTGTTTTAGAATATGATGTGTTTCTCTGTCTCCTTTGAAGACAAAAAAGGCACTACTCGCATTTAGATTTAGGAGAAAACAGGCTACAGACAACCTAATTAATTTGTAAAAAACTGCATAGAAATTCTAAATAAATTACATCAAATTTTCTTTAGGTTCCAGTACTTATTTCTTTACTGGAGAGGTTGTAATTTTATTTATTTGCAATATCTCCAGTAAAGAAAGAAATGTATTTTATTTTATTTATATTTTTTTTTATCTAGTCTAAACTGTATTTTGCCTATGTGTAATTAAAAAAAAATAAATTGCACACTTTAGTCTAGCTTATACTGGACAGTACCAGTAGCAGAGATTCTAAAGCAGTGATAATTTTTTTTCTCTTTTAACCTTGGACAGAACAAGACCATAAGAATTCAATCCAATCTGTGAAACGCAGGCACCAGATTTCACTGGCTTGGTTTAAGGTCTGTTTCTAAAGTAACTGTTGGAAATCTTCCAAAGGGCCTGTTACAGTCGGCTTACCAGTATAAGAGATCTTTGGCTACATCCTGATCATGTTTGGAAAATCAACTGAACTATTAGAACCATAATTAAACGCAACTGGCAAACCTTTCGGTGTTTAGCCATCACTCATTATGTTTTGAAATAATTTCTGTGGATCTGAGGATATTCTGGCTAAGGGTGGTGGTGGGAAAGGGAAGAATAGAACCTACATCTTATTAGTTAGCAGAGAAACTTTAATTCATGTGACTCTTAAAACAAGACATTCTGTAATATAATCTGCAGCTCATCTAAATAATGTAACATTGCTTATGATTATATCTCTGTGAAAATGTGAAGAGAGATTAATTAAACTGATAATTATTAGTTTGTATTGGCACTTAACCTGCTTCATAAGTTCCAATGCTGTTTCGTCAATATAGGATCACAACCCTGGCACACATCTTTTTTCCAGATACAGTTTTGGTAACAACATCAGAAAATTATTTAGAACAATATATTTGGTTTCTGTAACCAAGTATGACATCTTTTACTGTTTAATCCCTTGATATGCTTAGTATGTTTTTAATGACAGGCAAATTATACTATTTGTCAAAGTGTCCAACAGGAAACTGCCATTGTAACAACAGTTTCCCCAGCTTAGTGCCCTTCCTTGGAATTAGGCACATATCCATTCTGTTGCCTCCTCTGCTGTGCAAGGTGTTCTGAGTTTAAGGGGGAAAATCATACAAAAGATGACTGTTCTGTGTCAACATCTAGATTTTTATATCCTTTACACAATGTGACAAAATCTCAAAGGACACTACAGCTAAAACCACTCAAGTTTGAGAAATTGCTGTGTTTTCTTCACCTGCACCTATATTTGATTGTAGACTTTGGTAAGCATTTTGCTCTTGTGTACCTTGATTAAACATAAACCACCTTCTTTGTTTTATCTTCCCTAGGTCATATAAGATGACATGTTTGCAGGATTGCCAGTCCTGGTAATTTAAATGCCGTTAAACAAACTCAAAATGTAACTAAAATTACTTCCAAAAAAAAAGTTTTGAGCTTTTTTGGTTTTAGTTGTTTTTTAAACAGTCTTCCTTTCCTTTCTTGGTTTTAAGGTTTTAGGATTTACTGGCTCACACTCTTCTGTAAGATGATATTTGTTAGAAATTTAAAAACCAAGGGAGAAAAAAAAAAGACCACAAGAAAGTTGAATTTTTCATACAAGTGTCTGATCCCTGGCTGTAAGGAAAAAAAAGAAACAAAAGGCCTGTTTTCTCAGGATTTTCAGTGAAGAATTGAACACTAGTAAACCTGAGCTTGACAGTGGGAAAGACATATCTTTTTTTCTTGATGCACTTGAAGTGCTAAATACTATTTAATGAGTTGGGCTTTCTTGACTTTCAGGCTTATTTTAAACCTGATTGCCAGCTAGTTAATAGCTTGTGATTAACACAACTTGCCCTCCTATGAGGCTATAACATTACTCCCAACTTACCATTTAGCAATTACATAGTACTACTGCTTTGTAGAATATTTCTGATTTCTTTGAAGCTGTTTTCATTTACAGAACAGGGTACTCTCAAGTTTTTGGTTTGTCTCCTTCTTCCTTCTTCCCCAGCTTTCATTTTCATGTGCCTCTGATTCTGGCAGCACCGAGCTGCAGTGTTTTCCCTGAGGGTGCCTCTTTCTGATGCTACCTGTTTTCCCCAAACTGTTGTTCTCTGTGGGTGCTTGTTTGTGTGCTGTATGTGAAAGCAGAGAGATGATTTTGCCTCTGAACTCTCAAAGATGGTAGTTCCCTCATTCTTGGTTGCTGAGTATTTTTAACATTTGTGAACATTTATTTTCTCTCTCAGGGAGGATAGTACAAGCTTGCTGATGAGGAGGCTGGTTTTGGTGTAACTTGCAGAACCCTCTGGGTTAAATTGCCTGTGGGGTAGTCCGAGTTTGGTCATGCTTGCACATTGCCTGCTTCACCTATTATAGCATAACAAGACATATGGCCCAGGAGCTTCTTTTGAACTCCTACAAAAGCTGAGAGACATTGTGGTGCCATGTGGTAGCCAGGGAGGTGTCTTGTTTATCGGTGTGCTAGATACTGTTTGCCTGCACAAAGTCCAGAACCATTTCCAGGCTCTGGTGTAAAAGTGTTTTCACGCCCTTGTTTCATCCACTCCAGGATATCCCTCTATCACATTGAGAGATCATATATCATGAGGAGGATTTTCCAAACAGGTTTGCCACGCATTCACATGTTAAGGGTAAGTGCAATGAGCCTGAGGCTTCCAGGAAGCTACAGACTCTCTGTGCATGTGTTTCTCAGTAATTTTTACATCATATTTACAGTGTACACACAGACCATCTGTGCAACACATGCATAGTGGAACGGTTGGCCTCATTGCAAATGCACTGTAAAGTTGATACGTGCATGTGGAGTGGATATGTCCAGATTTTCTCCACTACTGCTCCGATTAGGTTGCCAGACATCCAGAAATCCTGAACAAATGTCAAAAATCTTTGAATTCCCTCTGGATATATGTTCCAGGCATTAAAAAAAGAGACGTGTTCAAGGGAATTGAAGCATATGGTAGTTTATCCGGCACAGACCACACTAAATGACTTAGTCACGTCTTGACAACAGAACACAGGAGGTCTGGGTCCAGACACACCTTCTGGCTGCATCCCAGTTTCCTAGTGGGACAAGACTTGGGTGATTACCAGCCCTTTGTGGATTTCAGGGTAAGGAAATCAAGCTATAGGGGTCACAGAGGAACTGCCATGTCATCCAAATAAACCCTTGATCTGTACAGTCAAGGGAGAAGAAATCCCACACAGTCTATGGATATTCTTAGTGCAGAAGTGAAGCTACAGTCTCACTCACATGATGTCCCAGCGAGGAGTTTATTACTCTCAGTTTTCCCATATGTTATGTACATAGCTGTAGAAATAAATAGTGCCTTCAATGAATGTGGCTTTGATATTTGGAGGATGTTTCTACTTAAAAAACAGAGAGATGGAGTACTCAGTTGCTGTAAGGGATGCTGGGCTGTTATTCATTTAGAGAGCACACAGTGAGCAGTTACAAATAAGCAGTTCAGTAAAAGAAACCAAACTATATAGAAAACACAGTGGGTTCAGACATTTGTCCTTTACTACATTTACTAAAGTGCCTGCAATTCCTGCTTTGAAACTGGCAAAAAACCCAGTAAATACTGGGGAAAGAAAAAGGTTATCTGCATTTATTTCATAAGTTATTTAAGTTTGGAGATTGTAAAGTGTGTGAAAAATGTATATATATTGCTTATTAAGATGTACCCATTACTGGGTTGGCAGTTTGAAAGTCAGAGAAGAAGCCATAGACTAGAAACATGGAAATGAAGACTTTTTATTTTAATCTTGATCTAATTAAGGAAAATATAAACATTATATATGTATATATATTTAATTTGTATTCACATCTCAAATATGAACCAGTCTTAAGTAGTCAGTAGAGATGAAAATTAATACCTTTTAAAGTAATAACAGAGAAAATAAAACAAAACACAAAAACATATTTTGTTTTTGTTTTTGTTTTTTTTTTAAAAATATAATTATACTCTTAAATATATCTTTAAATTTTCTTTGACCTATATATAGCTACATAGTCATGTGTTTTCCAGAACTGTATGGCCAGTGACCATGCAAATAGTGTTACACATGCCTGACTTAACACCTATGAAGAGTTCTATTGAAATCAAGTGCATGAAGGTAGTCACAGGAGTAACTCTTGGCAAGACTAAAGCCAGAATACTCTAACGTATTGCATATTGCTCTGGAAAAAACTCTTCAGACCTTATCCTACAAGTCTTATGCAGGCAAGTCCCCAGTTGATGTAAAATCAGATTTCTGCCTGATTGAGAATTGAAGTGCTCGAGTTCTTGATGATCCTCTAAAAGAAAATAAGCAAACCACATTTTTTGTCATTATTGCTTTTTAATTTCTCAACACAAAATATATATGATAGTGTTTGTGATTTGGATAATAGGGTAGATATCTACATTTGGCAAGTTTAATTTATTATAAGAAAAATTATTTTCCAGTGCACCGCTTAGAGTGGTAAGGGTCATTTTCAAATATTTTCATTATTGACTCTCAATGGAACAAGAATGTTATCTGAAAGATTTCCAACAAAAATAGCCTGAATCCTATAATTTTATTGACCTGATAATTGCAGTCACTGACTCAACATGACTGAGAAACCTGTCAGTCTTACTGACATTCTCAAAGTTTCAATGTGATTTTCATCTAGTCTCCTCAGTAAATCCTCATCTGAGAAGTGGCTGAGGAAAAATTCTTGCTTCCTTGATTCTCTCAATTTTGACCAGAATTTCCACTTCAATTTCCAGCGAAGTTCTATTGTTTTAAATTTTGCCTGCACTATTTTTCTTAGAGATATTATTTACTGCTAAATAACCATTTTTCATTCTCTAAATGTATTTTTCAAAATTTTATGTATCATGCTGTACAGTGAATTCTGATTACTGTTTGATATTACAAAATCTCAGGCCTGTAATTACCTGTATTTTGCACTTATAAAAGGAATAGAAAAGAATAAGAGCACAAAGTCCTAAAGTCCTTTCTTTGGTTCTGTTATACATAAATACCTTCCTTAGTATTTTATTTAGTACTACCTTTAAAAGTATATTTATATTAAGATTAAATCTTATAAATTATTTCAAAATGTGGATAAAATGCTATTATATCTTAGAAAATGAAGCAAAATTAAACAAACTTTTAAACCCCAGTTATATATGAGACTTACAACATCAATAAAAAACCAAAGAGGCTACAGCGAGACTGATAAAATGAAGCTATTATAAATGGTGTTAAAATCTGTTTTTATAAGCAGACCACACATGTTGATAAACATACAAATTATCTTTTGTGTTAGGGAAATATAGCTAGTGGTTCTTTTGGTAGGGAGAACAACAAGTACTTGTTAACCAAATTTTCCCCTTTCTAGGTATTTCCCTTGCCTGCAGAAGAGGTAAAGCAGTGAAACCAGTTCTCATTGAGACACAGTTAACCTGGAGGAGAATGCACACAACTTGTTCGGTATGTGGGAAAGAGATTTGGAGACAGTTAGATATGCACTAAAACTCTGCAGGTGGCATGGGAAGTCAAAATATTTTGTTTTAAAATAAGAAAACGAACAAAATGAAATTCAGGAACACAGCCCAGAATGTGACTTCCTGCACTGTCAAGATGAAAACCTTTAATTGTAGATGTTTTGGTTATGAGAATGAATTTAGAAATAAAACTTCAGACTGCAATTCTAGACCAAAAAAATGAGAGAGAGAAAGCATGCTAGCTCTCAACCAAAGCTGGATGTGTTAGTTCTAAATACAGAGAGGAGAGATTCCATTAGGTTTATCTGAATGGTCATTTGGTTTTGTGTACCAGATTATTTCATATTTTAAGGTGTGTTTTTGTTAAGAAGTGACTTTCACAGTTTTTTCATTCAGCTGACATGAACTTCCTATTCTCTTTTTTAATATTTAGGGTATTTGTCTAGAAGCTTACCAGGTGTGCATATGCAACAGGAGCAGGTGAAACTCCAACAAAAGCCTTTTATTTGGGGAAGCTATTTATTACTAGAGTGCTGAAAATATATTGTAGTTAGGCTTAAATAAGGACTGAACAAATAAGTTACAGCAAACAATTTATTCAACACACATATTACCATTGCTCCTACTCATGAATTGTCCAGGAACAGCTTGCAAAGCTCTCAAACTTAGTGCTTGGAGCTGCAAAAATAGCAGGAATGAGTAGCAGGAGACTAAGGGGAGACCTCATTGCAGTCTACAAAACTTCCTCACAAGAGGAAGGGGGGGATAGGGACCAATTCTTCTCTCTAGTGACCAGTGACAGTAACTGAGGGAATGGCATGTGTCTGGGAAGGTTTGGGTTGGATATTAGGAAAAGGTTCTTCACCTAGAAGGTGGTTGGTTGCTGGAACAGGCTCCTCAGGGAAGTAGTCACAGCACCAAGCCTGTCAGAGTTCATGAAGAGTTTAGATAACACCCTGAGGCACATGGTGTAATTCTTGGGGCCGTCCTGTGCAGGGCCAGGAGTTGGACTATGATGATGTTCACGGGTCCCTTCCAACTCTGGACATTCTATGATTCCATGAATTATATTCGAGCGAGTCTCGTCTCTGATATATGTAGGAGCACTGTACCACAAACATACAACAAGAACTTCGCATTTTGCTATTAACAGCACAAATTAACTCAAAATGTGAGTACTTGAGGGGAATATCTCCAAATATATTTTTCTCAAACTTAATTTTCCTTTTGACTCACTGTCAAAGGACAATCAGTTCTTGTCCTTGAGAGGGCAGTCTTCAGAGTTTCCTCAGCTTTCTAGATCAAGACTGTGGTCACACATGTTCATGTAGATGTATTGTGTAGATGTATATACATGTATCAAATAGATATAACATGTAGATGTCTCATGTAGATATCCATGTTCCCTCTGCTGAATGTAAAGATGGAAAAAAAGAAATAGTGAAAACAGGTCAGAGGATGAGAGATTCATAAAGGAACTAATTTCACATTGGCCAGCTATGTCTCAGTACATGATTTACAACCTGATCTAAGAATTCAGGCGTACTTCTGATCTGGTAATATAGGCACAATGCTCCAATATAACATTATTTAATCTCTTCACAAGCTCTGAATGGGGAGGATTCTTGCAGAAAAACAGATCAACAAGTTAGAGTTATTATTTGTAAGATGTTCAGAGATTTCCAGGTAAGGACCATTTGTGTTAGACAGTGGAGTGGTCTTTCTCAATCTGAAGTTTCATTCAAGTTTCAGTTACTTTTCTCAATTCATCACTGTATTTGATTTACCTTCACAGGTAGGCTCCAAGAAGAGTTAAGCCTTATATACAAAGGGCTAAATGCCTTTGTTGAGTCACTTCCCAGCCACTTCCAGGTCATCTTTTATACCTCTGTTCAGTATGATTTTACAGACTAAAATCCTATTGTGAAGGTAGACATTTGCAAACTTGCTTGAGAAATTGGATGTGTAATGAGAACCCTTTAAAAGGAAAGATTTACTGTTGATCAAAGTAGTTATAGATGAAGTGCGAAACCCTCCTCTGGGTTTGTGGATTTAAACCACATTTCCTAAGTATCATTAACTGTACAGACATGCTCACTCTTTTGCGGTCCTTCTCAGCAGATCCATGAATCCTGAGTGTGTTCCAGCACAGTGGTTCAGAGGAATGTCTGTGGCTGGAATAGCCTATAACCTAGTAGCTTGGGCAAATAGAGGTATGGAACATTTTCATTGCAAAACCTAGTGAGATATCTGCACTGCAGGCTATTACAGAAAGGGTGCTCTCACAGAAGTCACACTGTGGCAGTTTGCCTTTGTCTTTTATGAGAAGCTGGATCATATCTGCTTCAAAAGCACATACAGGTTGTTCAAAGTGAAATCCTATGACTGAAATACTAAATAATTGAAAGAAGACTTTTCTGTATTACTGTTCACTGATGGGACATTTTACAACTTTTGGTATTCTTAAGACTATGGAACATACCAGCAATTAACACAAAAGTAGTCAGTGGAATTAAATTGAGAGTAAGACAAAAGCTTTATTTTCTCATGATTGTAATGTTTTCATTTTTAGGTATCAGTGCAGAACACTTTAGTTGTGTTAAATGTTTTGCAATACAGAGGAGGCTAGAGCAATTCACCTCATGGACCCTCTGACCTTGGGATCTGTAGCACTTTGATGTTTAAATGATATTAAAACTCACACTAAATGAGAACTCTGATATGAACAATGGAAAATGGTATGTTTGTACCATCAGCCAACTGTCTACTTGTTATTCTAATCATAACAAAATGAAATATTTTATTTCTAAAGAGGAAATATTGAAGCTTGTTATATCATGTGCTTTATTTTTTTTTAGGAGTGTGTTAACTTGTCTTATGAAAGCAAAACAGTATATTGTACTTCAAGTTGAAAAAACAGAATGCTTGTGTAATGGTTGTCTTGGAAAGAAATCCCTCAGTCCCCAGATGAATAGTGAAATGCTGGAAAGAGACTACTGGTTAGTCATAAATATCTGATTTATATATATTATTCAAAATTTGCACGTTATCAGTAACAAAAAATAGCTTAAATGCAGCATACAACAAATTGAAGAACATATTTTTGTCTTTCTCTTTAAAAATTGGTTTGGCTAACAGATCTAATGTTGTCTATGGGAAAAATATGGATATTCCTATATGTATAGTTTTATTACTAGACTCAGTCAGAAAAATCCTTTCCCCATCTTATACAGAGAATTCTCCTTTACAATAGTCAAACTATATATATTAATGTAGTTTTATATTACTTATTAAATATATATAGCTCTGAAGCCTACTGGGACTATATGTTTGTCTAAAGCAATTCACAAACACACTAAAAAAGAAGAAACAAAAGTTAAAGCTATACAAAACCCTTGGCACCATATCCTAAATTCTGTGTTGTATTATATTTTTTCTTTAGTAAACATCACAGCTAAAAGGCCAAGTGTCTATTTTAACAAGCAGGCCCTAATATTTATTTATTTGTGTAGAAAACACATTAAATTACTATTTCTTTCTAGTGTGAAAACTTTTATTGCTACTTTCTTCATAATGTACTAGAATACTGCAAAAGATGAATACGAGATTGATGAAGTTAACTCATACATTTAATTATCACTTTAAGTAAAAAAATCTACACCTTATTGAGGTTTCTGAGAGTGAGAAGAAAAGTGGTTTTTTTTCTGAAAGTTAGCATCAGGTCAGGTCAGTAACTCGAGATGTTTAGTCATCAACTAGTTTGACTTGACTGGCAAGAATTTTCTTTACTGTGGGAAAGCCTAATCAAAAATCCAGATGTATGCAACCAGTTATAACACAAAGCTCAGTTATAGTGTAGTGGGAAGTGGGAAATTCACTTGTATTCAGGTAAGACAATTAGAGCTGCCTGCCAGGGTTTGGGGCTAGGAAGAGAAGTATGGAGATTAAAGGATCTTGAGAAATAGAAGTGTAAAGCTTCTGAGGAAAAAGTCTTCCATTGCTGTGGGAACTGGAGGTTAATTCAGAACTGGATGAGCCTCTTAAAGGCTGTAAAAATCGACAAGTATTTGGATAAGGAACTTAGCAATATGTCCCAAGGTAAGCAAAGAGAAAAAGTCACACTTATTTGTGGGTGTAAAGTGGGGAATACCACTGTCATGCTTTCACATTGAAAGAAAGGTGACATCTTGAAAAGGACCAAGGCTACACACAGAGCCCCTAAAATTGCACTAACATGTTTTAGGTTCCACTCCAGTGTGTTTGAAGCTTCTTAATGCAGCAGGCTGATATAATTTGGATTGTTGCTGGCAATATTTGAAAGATGCTTTCGCAACTGCAACATATTTAATTTAGTTAACTGCAATACAAGACATAGCAAAAGTAGTGTTGAAGAAATAAAGGACTTGTCTTCCAAAAGGAAGGACTTGGGGAGAACATACATGCTTTAAGCTGAACTGGTGATACAAAAAACTAATAAATGAACTGCTGTCAAGTAGTGCACCCGTCTGAAAGTTAAGTCCCTTTTACAGTTCCTTGAAAGTTTCCCATTGTTTAGGGATAGTAGTCCCTGTTTTATAGACTCGGTTTCTTTTTGGGTTTGTTTGTTTGTTCGTTTGGTGGTTTTTGTGGTTACTATCATAATTATCATAATATTTATTTATTTATTTATTTTAGTGCTGGTTAATAGAAAATATCTTGGCTAGTCTAGGACTCTAACCAAGAGATCTTTGGTCATCTTTGCTCCCTTATAGCTGTGAGGAAGCAAACCTCCTAACAATCTGCTGACCTCCAGATACATGTTCTTTTGGTAAGCCCATAAATTTTGCTCACTTTGATTTCACAAAGTAGAAAAAGGAAATTAATATTCTGTTGGGGAATATAACCTGGCAGTTAGAGAGAGAGAGAGATCCTTGAGTTTGAAACTCTGAAATAGTGAAGGGGAGTGAACAAAGTTCTTTCTTTTTCTGAAAGACTGTTATAGACCGTAAATAATTATATTAGTAATAATAAAAAAAAAAGCTCTGAAACCTGTCAGTTCCAGTCCATGCACTCATCAACTCCAGGTAGTGATTTGGAGGGTAATGTTTCTGCAAGCATTAATCCTATTTTAATTTGAACTGTGTCAAAACTTAGGTTTCTATTAAATATCCCTGAAATACATGTATTCACATCCTGTTCTTCTGTGTGCCTATATGAAAGATACGTTTCAGAATGAGATTATTTTGCTTCTTTATAATATGAATGGTTTTCTAGAATTAAGTCTCTGCCATTTAAGTCACCAAAATACAATTGACATGGTCCTTGGGAACAGGAGAACAGAGTGTAGAGAAATCCAGATTCAGTATAGCAGAGTTCCTCATTAAGGCTGGTTAGCTATGTGTTCGTCAAACCAAAGTGAATTCGGTACTATATCACCACTAATTCAGTGTGCTCTAGTAAGGTCCTGTTCATGCAAGCCTTCACTGTGAGACTGCCTATTTATCCTGGATTGTTGCCTTTTAAGCCCTTTAATTTTGCAGAGTGCCTGATGAACTCAGGGAAAGAAGTGTTACTGAAGTCTTGACTTGCAGGTCTTGGTTTTGCAAAGAGATGTATTATCACAAAGAACACTAGTACCTAAATTTAGGGTGTCAAAATACCCACCTGTGTCTGTTAGGCACTCAGGTGGAATTCAAAGCAAAGCATACTTGATGCCAATGCCTCTAACATCCATGAGGGCATCTTAGCAGTCTTGGTGAAGCTATGTGCAGTTTGAACCGCACCTGAAGTTAGTGTAGGGCAAACATGCCTGAAGCTTATGCACTACTATCCTTCCTTCCATGTTACACAACTCCATTTATGCTTTTCAAGGAACAATTGGAGCTCTCCTGTTAATGAATGTTTGATGGTAGTGCTGCCACCAGCTGTATATTTGAGCCAGTGCAGGGGTGACTACGCTTTGCAAGCTGCCCAAGAGCAGTACCATGATAAACCTGGGTACATCTCCAGTTACTGATCATGGCTACAAGAGGTAATGGGGCAAACACAACACGACTTTTATGAGAGCTTAAAGACAATCCAGCCCCACTCGGAGAGCACAAGAATGAACAGTCTGTTGTCTTCCACCCATGAAATTAGTCTGTGGGAGAACCCTGTTGTCGCTTTTGCCTATGTTGTATCATACTACTGGAAAGACCAAACAAATCATCCAACTGACATTATATTCTGCATCTGATGCTGACCAAAAGTTAACTTAGGGGAAAGCGCAAGAATCAATTAAACAGTGATATTTTCAGTCTATTCTGTACAAGTATCCAAATATTTCTGGCTCAGAGACTTACTGATCCAGAGGTAATTTTTAAACATTCAGTAACTTTCAGTGATTTGTAACCTAGAGCTTCAAGGAGATCCACTTAATCTTCACAGAATCAAGGAGTGTGATTGTTATGTTATGTGATGTGGTCATCCAGAAATCTGTACCTGTCCTCCCAACCCTAGCTGAGTGCCCTCATCACCAGTGTAGGTTAAAATACCTGGACAGCCATCAAGAAGGACACACTATCAAAATTTCATGTTGAATGTGTGCTGTTTTAGTGAAAGAAGAACAAGAAAAGTATCAGTCTGCTGCACAACAGATGACTGCATTGTAAATTGTTTCCCTCTTTCATCCAAAGGCCGTTTGATGTAAAATGAACATATGATAAAGAGGGTATTAAATATTAGATTTTCTTGGTAGTGTTTCTAAGTATAAGGTAAGAGGCTTCTCAGGCCTTGCTTCATAAGTAAATTAGCCTCAGAAACTGGATTCATTTTGCAAAGTTAGTTCCTATATATTTGTGTTGGATTTGGTCTGGGAATGTCTCATTTAGGCTGACAGCTTACAGGAAATTTAGGGAGAGGAATACCTACTATCTTGATCAACTTGTGACAGGAGCTTCAGGCTGGCTCAAAAAGGTAGAAACAGGGCTGGAGAGAACTGTGAAACTCTAAAATCAAACAGTGAGGTTCTTTGTAGCATATATCTTGAGACAACTCACAAGATGTAGTGCAGAAAGGAATGAGAGTGGGAAACTAATAGCAGTTTACCAGTGTCCTGTCTTAGGTACCTGAGTCCATTTGTTTTGATAAAGATTGAGACATTTGATCCAAATCTCAGGGCAAGACACAGAATAAGGTGTGTCAAAGAGAATGGCACATAAACCGATAAAAGATTACAAAATTTTAGATGTCATCAAATTATTGTCATTAGTTTCGAATTTTAGCTAATTAGAGTGATATATTTCCTCTTTTTTTGTGGTTGCATTCAGCCCCAGAATATACAGTCCTTAACTAATTTTTCTTTGAACTTTAGTTAAACCTTGATTGAGGTTTAAAAAAAGAACAGGCTCTGGATCACAATGTGAGCTCTGGATCTCTGAATATACCTGCAGTATTCCTGGTGCTTTTATCAGGGTCTTGATTTCTGCCTTTGGTACAAGCATGTTTGCATTTGGCTACTTGTGCTCTTATTTAGTATGGGCTTATTTATTTTCATTTCCATCTCAGCATATGCTGAGTAGCTTTTTGTCTTTCTGTTCAAATGCCAATTTTAGTTAGATATTCATGTGGGAAAAAAATCATTGACATGTGGAGAATATTTTGGATATTGGCACAATTATTTGTCCTCAAAAGATTTGGTATACCCTTGACTGTGTTTCAAATATCACACTCTTTAGGAAAAGCCATCTGAAGCTCACAGACAGAATACTTTCAGACTGGAAACACTATATATTTTAAGTGAAATATGTTTCTCTCTTTCATTCTCCTAATAAGTCCTCCATTTTCAAAAGGGTTTTTAAAAAAAGGATTCTTTGTGTTCAAATCTGACTTTCTCTACATGTCAGATAAATTGGACATTTTTTTCTGAAATGCCTGGATTGTATACCCTTACATGCATATAGACTAAATGCGGGAACAGCAGAACCTCATTGCAGAAATAATTATTTCATGCACAATGTCCACAACTTATTTCTACTGTTTAAACTCAGACACATTGTTCTTATTTCCACTTCTCACAAGACATTTGTTTTTTTCACTGTTCCATACTTTGAGTAGATGAGGTTCATCTGTTTTGTTGATGTTATAAAATATGGAATTCTTGTATTAATGGTTATAAAATCATATGGGAATACTTTACACCATGTTTTTGTCATGATGCAGTATTAACTGGTATCATATAGAAGGAGTTAACATGATATTAAATTACTCCTTTTTATGTCATTCACATTTTTTTCTCTAAAGTCTTTTTGTATTATGTTATATTTATGAACTGAGCAAATGTGATACTAAAAAACTCTCTTAAAGCAGTTTTGACCCTAATTTAGCAATATTTAAATCAACATATTAAGTCTGAGACTCCTAAAAAACCACTCCTGTATAAGTGATATTTTAAAATACTGTAATATTTCGATGGTACAAGTGTCCCAATACAATACCACCACTAAATCAGTTCATATTGTTATATTGTTAATGCTTCTTTCATAGTTGTGAAGGAATGCAAGATGGAGGTAGTCATATTTTCTTTTATGGCAGAAAAGATGGGGAAAGTTTGACATGGTTCTCCACCCCAGATCAGAATAGCACTTCAGCTGAAGTTGGATCCGTATCTTAGGAGGTCTTAAAAGCCTGACTAAATGAGAAAAGGCAAACTTTCTTTCTTTTCTTTTCTTTTTTTTTTTTTTTTTAATTTTCTGATCTGTAGCAGCTGCCAAGGAGATATCAAATACCAGACCAGTAGGACAAAAATCACATGCTTTGTGTGTTATTCCAATAAGTCAAGAATTATTATCAGAGAATTATGGAAAGGTCTGAGTGGGAAGGGACCTTAAAATCATTTTGTTCCAATCCCTCTACCATGGGCAGAGATGTTACCTGCCAGATCAGGTTGCCCAGGGCCCTATCCAACCTGGCCTTCTACACACTGCAGTGATTGTGTATTAAAAGCAGCAGATTAAAGGCAGCAATACAGCTTAGCATTGTAGATAGGACTTTGGTAGAATATGAGACCATTTCAAAATTCTATTCTTGACAATCTGTTTTAATTTAAGAGGTGTGAAATATGCGAACAGTCACAGGGGAAAGCCCCGGAAGTCCAGATCTTTCCTCCTAGGTAGTGCCTTGATGCGCCATAAAATTTGGTTCATTTTCATTGCACACTCCATCTGTATTTTAGGCCTAATAATAGTTAAAAATGCAGCTTGTAGTCACTCTGGAGGAATTTGGGGTGAGTTAGATTTTTTTGCTAGCCAGTCTGTAACTGATATAACTGAACATATTATGTAATGGTGATGAGTAAGTACTAGTGCTATACCAATGTGTAGGAAACCTCACACTGTGGACTGGTGTCACATAAACTTCTTGTTTTATTACATTTTATTAATCTGCTGAACTCTTCTTTCAAAATCTCAAGATGACCGTCTGTGAAAGAAGAGGGTTTTGGTGTTATAATAGGTATAAAACACATAGCAGGAGACAATGAAAAAAAAAAGGCACTCCTAAATGGCCACGTAGTTTATTTGGCATATACTCAGGGCCTTGTGTCAGACTTAGAGACATTGTTTCAACAGGTTGTGTGTGCTGTGTGCTTTGGAGCTGCCAGTATCACTGATAATGATCAATTTGTCACACACTGACTGGCCACAGCCATCATGTAGAATCGCACCAAGGCATGTGGTCTCATCAAATCTCCATCCGCCAAGATCACTTTCACCTTCCAGCAGTGCTAATCTTCCACCTGCCTAAATTATTGCTGCCAGCCCTGCCACTATTGTCATTAGCACTGCCATGGATTGTGACCATGATCTTTCTTTTTTAAAACGAAAAGATATTTTGAAACAGTTCCAGTTTTCCTAGAACTCATCTTTTGTTACTGATCCTTCTCTGATGTCAATAAATATGACATCAGAAAATCTGAAGTATCATGTGTGGGTATTTCAGTTTTGCATAGTGGCTCAAGAACAGTCTTCACCAAGATATTCTACCAGAACATCAAGAAAGAAGGGAGAGCAGGAGGAAGACCTTTATGGATTCAAGCCTCAAGTTTGAGAGGTTCTTTGGAGAATTTAGGGACCTTTGTATTTCTGTAGTGTAAAAAATGTAATTGCAAGGGAAATGGGAAAAAAATGGGGCACAATCTAATTCTGCCCTGGATTTGATTTAAATTTTATGCATTTCTGGTTGCTGTTATAATGCTATGGCTGAACTACAGCTCACGTCTATTATTATATGCTTATCATGTCCTACCATGATTTGTATAGCTGATTCTGGCTTTTCTAGAAATCCTCTCTGAGGAGAGAGGATTCTCTCTCTGCAGTGAAAGCTGTATTATTTCTGACAGAAGAGGATAAAGCCTAAAGGTTCACTTCTCTGTCACTAATGAGTTGAGAAAAGTCATTTATCCCATGTTTGTCTCGTCTTCCTTGTTTGGATATTTGTTATCCACTCAGCTCCTTGCATGAAAGTAACTTTACAAATGAAAGCAAGAAGTATCTGAAAAGGGTTGAAAAAGTTCCTTTTTTTATTGAACAGGAACTCCTGTCCTTACAAGAGGACAATATTGCTATGATGTTACAAGGCAAATTCTGAGGTCTTTAGTCAGTGGTTACAGAGAGGAAACTCTCTCCAGTTCTCGTGGAATTTGTAATTAAAATACAACCAAGGGACCCAGGAAGTGATCAAAATAATAAAAAATGACCATATAGAGCTTTTTACTAGAAAGCTGGAGGAATATAACTTTTACACATTAGCATTTCTCAGCATACACTTGATGTGCTGAGGGAAGACTTGATGCACAGCTTTGCCTCCTTGTTGCAGTCATATCTATTTCTAACACACTAAACATTCTACTTTTCTAAAAGTTTCTTTTTGCTTTACTCCTGCTGTTTCTTTTTTAAAAATAATCCTGCTTCTCCCTGCCAGTTCCCATATATCTTTCTCACTGTGAGTCGTTCCCATTACCAATCCCTCTTCCCCAAGGCTCTGGAATATGATGCCAATTTATATGTTAGCAGCCCAGATACCCAGCTGACTATGGAAAGCAAAGACCAACAGGTCAACCCACAGATCAATGAAATCTTCTAACTTTAGGCATCTGAAATGTTTATGTGTCAAATCTGAGCTAACTGAAGAGGTACCTCATACAGTAAATGGGAAGATATAGATCTTTTCAGAGGTTGATTTGTCTTCTTCCATTGAGGAAGCTGGAAGAGCTGTCTCAGATTAGATATAAGATAAACAAGAAAAGTAATACCAATCTGTGTCCAATGGTTCTTTCCATCTGTGCAAGAAATTGTTGTCTGCTTTCTCCTTCCCTTGCAGAGAACTAGGCATTTTAATAATCACAGTAGTAAAGAGTAACTGCTGTGGGGCTACTTGTTTTTTATAGAACTGGTCTGAAGTCAGGGCATTTTGAATATTTGCTTTTATTCGACCAAAAAGTAATGTTTGTTTCTTTTCTTTTTTTTTTTATTTTCTACTTTTTTTTTTCTTTAAAAAAGGCTGAAATTTACCATGTACTTTCGTTAAATAGAGTTATTGCATATTGCTCCTAACAAACTCCTTCCGCCCCTCCAGTTCCATTAGGCTGACTACTGGACTTCACACAGCTAATGCTTTCAGATGAAATTTTTTCCCTTCTGTGGCTCTAGCAGACATGGCAGGATCATCTGGATGTACAGGGCGAGATTCTAACCTGCAGAGGTTCATTCAAGGTTCATTTGACCTAACAGAAATCAACTTTATTCAGTTTGTAATAAAACCTGAAACAATTAGGCAGTCCAAAAATAGACAAGATTAGGTGATTACTATTAGATAACATTATGTTGTCGTTTGTGGCAGCCAAAGTTCAATTTAACTTCATTCATCTTACTCCTCACTTCTACAATTGAGACACAGCATGGTAAGTCTGTTCAGCTGCTATTTTTTCTTATTATTTTTAATGAAAAATTGTAGTATAGTCCTTCCAAGTGAGAATATTAACTGCTACTGACTGGCAGTGTCCTTGCCATCTTACAAAGTCATGAGTATTTAGTGACTTAGTGTTACTCCAGGTATATAAGAGAACAGTCTCTAGTGTCCAAAGTAAACCACGTTTATAAAACAACCATTCCCCCTGGCCCCCAAGTATTCTCCTTACTTAACCCACACACCAAGTTCTCAAAAGGGATGAATGTGTATTGATGTATGGCATTATGAGCTCGTTATTCTAAGCAGATTTTGTGATTTGTGGCTGGATGTCCACCCAACAATGAGAATTCTTACTGGGTCTGCCTTGGAAGTGCAGTAAAAGTAGAAAAATTTAGATTATTATTATACATGTCTCAAAGTCAGTGTTTGCAAATTTGGCATAGACAAGTTTTAAAGACATGCATGCAGTTACATATGCTTTAACATATGTCTATTACACAGAATCAAGTAAAAAAGATACTTAAAATCAGAACTATGCTTCTAGGGTTGCTTGATTTAATAAAAAAAAGGCATCATAAACAAATTGCATTACTTAAATGTATATTTAAAAGTATATAGTCCTCCTTTTTCTTAAAAAATTGTTCCACTAGATATGTGTAATAGATATTCCATTCTGGATTCCTGCTGCCCGTATTTTCCTCTATGGTTTGATGACATAGACAAAGCTTATAATAGGTACTGGTAGATTACATTACAGGTATTTATTTGTTTAGGAAAATTACTAAGGGCAGTAAGAAGCTTTGACATACCTTGCAAAGGCTTCATCTAAATAGAAAGCTTCTTGAATCTATCCAGTATTAAATGGTTCAGATGCTCCTAACAGAATGGAAGCTATTCTTAATCCACGTTCAGTCTAACGGTAGCTATTTTAGCAATTTATTGCTGGTATTTGCACATCCCTGAAGTCTTATCTTTCAACGTCTTTTGTCTTAGAAATGTTTCATAGCTATGCAATGTTGCAAATTGTTTGCTTTGGTTATTTTTTGTATGTGTGTAAAACTGGTGTATTATAGCATTACAAGACCTCAGACCCTGTTCCCACAGTTCAGCCTATGTGGGTTCGTAGGGCCATGAATGCATAACCAATTGTGGTATTTGATCCTAAAAGCTTTTTTCTGTCTGATTTCATGACAGTGACCTACCTCCATTTAAAATAAAAGTATTTTACGTGCCTCCCTATTCTGCAACTTCACCTGCCATTTTGGATAAGTAATTTCCACCCCATGGTTTCTGTTCCCATATGGCATTGTAAAACAATTGGAAGAAAACAGATGTTTGAGATTTCAAACAGCAATTAACTGCCATACTTTACTGACATATATTTCCTATTGTGATAGTGAGAGTTTATTCTTATTGTTGCCAACCTCAGAACATTGGTATAATGAGAGCAGTGAAACATCAATCAATGAAAGGCGTAAAAGTGTGAGAAAAAAAGGGAATGAAATGAAAAGAGTGAATTTAAGAGAAATACATTAACTGACTTAAATAGAAAGAGGTTTCATCAATTTTAAGTTTACATACCATCCAAAGAGTTTGGGTTGGACTGATGGTTAAGATAGTTTCTAGATGTCTGCGGGCAAGTGGATTTCCTGTGTGTGACTTACTCTCCAGCTACAGCACGTGATTATGCAGACCTTATTATTTGTGGCCAGGAGGAGTGGCACTGCCTTCAAAGCAGTCCCAACAAAAGGGATATTCCTGGCTGCCCTCTAATGCCGTTGCCTGCTCTCTGTCACATGAGGCTGTAGCATATTTGTATTCTTCTTGTATGGTAAAGCATAAGATGTAGGTTTATACTACCTAATTTTTGATTTCTGTAGATGTCTACATGCAAGGCTAATCAGCTATGTTTCCTTTAATTAAATGCAGTGTAATAATCTCACCTTTGTATACAACTCTAAAAGGGTCTAATGGTCAGTACGTTAGAGATTTCTGTTTCTCTCCACTGACTATGAAAGGTACTAAGACAATTTGCTTAAGTGCGTGAATATTCACTGTGAATCTGCAGTTTGAAAACTAAAAGCCCTTAAGACTTTTGCATTACAGACATTGTATTCTTGATAGGTTTAGGGTAACACATTTGGAAACAACATTGAGATAGCCAAAACACTTTAGGTGATTTAGATTTTTAAAAATCCAGTTCCTGGATGAAGAGCATAAAATCCACATAGTACAACAGAAAAAATACAAGAAGAAAGAAGTATGGAGATAAATATATAAGTTACAGTAGTAATGAGGTGTGATAAACTTGGATTTATGCATTCATTTCAATTGGTTGTGGGCTGAATTTTTTGTTATCTGACTTAGCTTCAATTTAAGTATTCTGTGGTAGTCTTCCGGACAGAGAAGATAGGTCAGAGAAAATAAGTTACTTAGCCTTTCAGAAATAGTTTTTGTTAGGTGAGGAAGCAGTTATAGCTTTGTGACTTTCTGAAATGTAGTTCCACTGAACAATACAGGGTGTATGCTTTTCTGTTCCTTTTTTTCCACAGTCTGCCTCCATTTGTTTGTCATAGCGTGCTTCTCAGCAGGGCTTTTCCACCTTATCTCTTCACTGACATTTCTGTTTTCTTTCTCTCCACCTTCATTCCCACACAGAGTAGTACCTCAGTTGTATCTTGATGTGGGCACAGGACACAGCTTTCCTTCCAGCATCTCAGCAGAGCTGTCAGTGATTACTGAGTAGAAGAAATTCATAGTTCTGGGAAAGGACTACTGCAAAATTCTAAACATCTATAACTGGAGGGAAATATTCTAATTTTATATTTCAGCAATATACTCTTCTCTCAGGTGGATCATGTACCTCTTTGGTATTATGTTACTGTGAATTTAGACAGCATAAGCTAAAATCTCTTTCTGAAGTTCAGCATAGTAGGGACAGTCATAAGGAGAAGGTCTTAGGGGAAAGAGAATATTTTTTAGTAGATCAACTGATAATGTTAGAAAACATAAAAAATCTTAGGGCATGCAAAGCCTTTCATCATTTAAGATTCCCATAGCTGTCTTAACACCATTACCACATAGTCACATTCCTAAAAAATATGAATTTAAATTCCTTAAATTAATGTCTGTTGGATTATTTGTAACAGCGTACATAATATTAGCTAGATATTCAGCAATAATCATATAACTGGACAGATTGCATGTTCCAGTTAATTGCAACTGGTTTTGAGCATGCATATTTCAAAAGCATCATTATTTGTACACTTCAAGGTTTTTCTACTAATGAAACAATAACATTTTAACAAGAACGGATAATGAATTTTTACTACAGAAATACACAGCAACATCTTTTGAACTGCGGAATTGCTTTATCTGTTCTACTTGAACCATTTCTTCATTTGCTTCAGTAGAAAGAAATATCACAATTACCCACTAATTATGTTAATGCTATAGGAGGTAAAGTGTCATTTCAGCCCACCTAGAGAATTATCTGTCTTATTCTACCTACTTCTACTACTTACTTAAAGGATTCTGAACTCTCAAAGCACAACACCACTCTTCTAATAATATAATAAAAAACAAAAACAAAACCAAAAATCAAACAAATGATAAAACAGTAAAACATAATTTCAGAATATTTCTTTAGAAACTCCTTAATATTTTCTTATGTGTCATCTGGGAAATAAATAACTGAAAATTTCAAGGGTGATGAATTAGTGATGAGAGATCATGGAAGCAAAGAGAAAAGTTGTCACTGGATAACAAAGCAAATTTTACTCTCGTGATAAATAATTGTGATAATCTCTGTGCAAGTTCCATACTTCCTCAACTGGAAAAACTCATGGCTTTTTTTTTTTATTGCTCCTGCTGTTTCTAATAACAGAAACTAATAACTACCAAGGCAAGCATGCAAGAAGATGGAAATTACTTGTCATAGACTATGTACATAGACTGTACATAGCATGTGTACAGTCAGGGCTGACAAGCAAGGAAACCCAGACACTGAAACACAAGCTATTTCTTATGCGCATGAACCTACCAGAGCAAATTAAGAAAAAGTTTTAATTTTGTCTGTTGTAGCACCTTTAAATTTTTCTGATGTGATAGAGAAACTGGGGGCAATTAGGATCTCTTCCCTTTAATGTGCTGTGGGATGTATCTTACAGAAAACTGTCTACAAGAAAGATGTTTATGTAGACTACCTATATTTTCCCTGCAGTGATTATAAACAACCAGTCCAGATAACTACTTCTGTGTAGTAGATGTCTGCATGGAAGGCCAGTTTCTGATGAAATTAATCCTACCATTTAAGTTTTTATCCTAGCTGCATTCTTTTCAAATTTATGGCAGGAAGAAGTATCAGCAGATGCAGCTCCTACAGCTCCAATTGAGAAGTTTCTGAGTTTCACAGAGCTTTCCATTCCCTATCCCTCCTTCTCTGGATGGTGGAGAAATGTTAGAAGCAGCAGGTAGGAAGAAATGCACTGGCAGCTTGTAGGAGTGTGAGATGAATATGTGATGAAGGGGTGTGGCAACAGTGTAATGGGAGAAAATCTGAAAAGTGGGAGTCCTTGTGAAAAGAAAGAGGTGAACAAAAACTAGAGTAGGGAAAAGTATGTTTTATTTAGAATGGTAGCTGAAAAGATATGGAGTGAAAGTGTAATACGAGGTTTATGGAAACATGAGTCATTGTAGGAAGAGAGGAATTGAACAGGAAGACTTACAGAAAAGAGTTGGAGGGAAATTTTTAAAAAAGGAGGAAAAGTTATCTGACATATAGACTTGTATTCATATGAGAAATTAATAAACAAACTAGTGGTTATCAAACCCAGAAAAGAAATGACTTAGGGGAAATACAAAAGAAGTTACAAGATCATGAACGTTAAGGAGAAGGTAGGTTATTTCTTTCACCCTTTCAAAAAAAAAAAGAAGAATTAACTTTTGATGAAGTTAGCAGTCCCTGGACTCAAAAAGAAGAAAAAACTGGAGACTTGTGAAATGTGTTGTCAGATGATGTCCTTGAAAGTAAAAGCTTATGTAGACTTGAGATGAAAAAAGTTTGAGGAAGAGAAAGTCATTTAAAGTTACTAATTATATAGAAACCAGAGGCAGTTCAGCAAATTCATTGAACTGAAAATGTTTGGAGGCTGAGAGAATTCTGGAAGTATCATATATGCCTGTTTCATTCATATTTCACCTTAGGTATTTGCTCATAGCCATTGCTAGAGAAAACATATTGAGTTAGATGACCCTTGGCCTGACACAGCATGGTTGCACTTATTTACTAAGTAAGGGAGAGAAGGAGAAAAAATCAGTATGCTATTACAATTCAGGAAGTATTATGGAGGCAGTATTTAGGAAATATCTTTTTTTCAGAATATACATTTAAGAAATATATGCTTAGGAATTATTATTTTTAAAGTAAGTCTCACTAAGTGCATCTATCTATAGAAAGAACTTCCAAATCTATTTCTAGTCGGTAACTTATGGTATAATGTGAATCTGTTTGAGATGCCTTGTTTTGATATGTATATCTATACATAGATAAACAAACAAAAAAGCACCCAAATTCCAAACCCTCTTCTTAATAATATTCTATTTCATTTATCCTAACTGGAAGAGATTTATCTGAAGTCTGTACTGATGTCAGGGAAATTAGACTTATGCCAGTTAACTCAAGAGACTCTTGCACAATGGCTTATGTCAGACAAAGCCTTCCAAAAGCACCATGTCAGGAAGAGGCCAAAGGCCATGCCAGTCTTTTGTATGGTCTTCCATCAAACCATGTTTATTGACACCCAAAAGCTGGGCTCCTAGAGAAAGCAGTAGGGGTCTGAGCACTGTGTTGCGCTTGTCAGTGCAATGAGAGACACGTCAAACATCTGCTTCCTTTCATTTATTGATATTGATAGGTGCATTTTAAATGAATTTGTACTTAGGAAAAGTAATGAATAGCTTAAGAAGTGTAATATGCACACAATAGAAGTACCGTGCTCAGGTAGCCATGCAAATAGCTGTACAGGAAGCAGCTTAATCTTCCTTACTAATGCCTGAAAGGATGGGGACATCCATCAAATAAGGTATAATTGACTTTCTCTAATATAAGTGACTATTACAATTATCTTAATATAATGGACTCAGAAATATCTTAAATCTGCCAGATTAATAAACAAACAACCTCAGCATAGTGGTCAGCCAAAAGGTCAGATGAGGTTGCCCTGAGGTTAATTGGAGTTTTTCTACTGAATTAAATTAGGTGAGTGTTCAGCAGAAAATGCTCAAACTTCCCTGAATGGCTTCTTTTCAGTGAAGGGTAGGAGAACATAAGCAAGCTTTGGTTACATATTATGTCCAAGGCACAATTTTTCTGGTAACTTTAATCTGTAAACTAAACCTCACTCTTTTGCTTTTCTTATCTTTATAACCATTCTCATCTACTATCTATCAGTAATGTACTTTAAACAGCTGGTACTGAAAAGAAACTGGATTTTCACACTAGTTTTTATTCTGTGGTGTTGTTAATTGTTGTGCAGACAGCAGGCATAAAATGGCAGCCTACAGGCTCTGTCTTGCAAACTGTAGTACAAAGACTGCACTATTTTTATTAAGGAATTCTGTCTTGCTGATTAAGCCATGACTTCCTCTTCATCATTCAGAGAGTGAGTGGACTGACATTGTTAAAAACTGTATCATTCATTCGGTAGAATAGATAGATAGGAAAAAAACAGAGTGTTAGGAATTAATATCAATTATAATTAAGCTTTATTCTGTTGTCCATCTAGCATAATATTTATTCTATCTTTTGTTAATTTGAACATCATTCTAATGATAGCTAGGTCTACCTATCCTACATGAAATTCACAGTGTTGGATAAAGTGCTGGATCATACTGGAACTATTACTTAGTTTTAAACCTTGTATGTAAATATTATTGCATATTTGTGTGTGTGTGTTTGGGAAAAGAACAGAGTCAGAAAGAGAGAAAAAGAGGAAATTAAGAACATAGAAAAGAGCAAAACAGTAGTGCTTTCTTTAAAACCTTGCTCCTAAACCCTTATCTAACTATGTCGATAAAAGTGATTCAAATTCTAAAAATGAAGCCAGTGGGGGATTGCAAGTGCTTAACACTTCAAGCAATTGATCTTGATTTTAGAAACCTAACTTCTAACAATCAAATTTGAAAGTTTTTGTAAGCTCTGCTCATATTAGTAGGGGCTGTTTTTTTCCTCATATTATCCTTCATTCCATTCATATATTTTTATCTATAACAAAGAAAGGGAGCTCAAAAGCTTACGCAGAAAAAGGCAGTGTGGTTAGAAATTGAAACATAAAATGTCAGAATTAGCAGAAGTTTTATTTTTGGTATTGATTATATCAAACTGTGCCTCAAATGCAAATCTTTAGGGGATTTTTTGTTGCTGTGTTTAATTTACATTTTTTGGAAAGTATTCTCATTTACTATCAAAATTAATGCAAGTCACAAATGAAAGAACTTTTAGTTTAGGGGAAAAGTACCCTATGAGAATCCAGTTGTGTTTTTCCTATATAACTTTTTGTTTACTTTTTCTTTTAACTAGTGACAGCCTTTTGCTTACTAATAAGTATGTCTCAAAAGGCTAAGAGATTCATTTAAACACCAAAACAGTGAGATGCTCTTTCAAATTATATTTGATTTACTTTCTCATAGGGCCATGCTGATTGGAAGTTTCCTTTTTTTTTCCACTTTCCTTTCAGAACTGATAATTTAGTAGAAACAAATTTACATGGAAATGTATGAGCTTTGACAAAACCAAACAAACAATCAAACAAAAACTGTTGTTAAGAAATCTTTTGACAAGTTGGTAGCACTTTCTGGCAAGTTACATCTTGGAAGGGGCACCATTTTCCCCTTTTAAGTAGAGTAGAATTTAAGACTTTTTATTTTTTCCTCCGTCTTGAAATAGATGGTCCAGGTCCATTCTGTTTTCTAATTTACAGAGTTAAGATTTGACTCTAAGTAACAAAAACACCAGGGTCTTTAGGGACTAGAATGTTTTCTTTTAATTATTTTCATATGTGATAAATAAGCTAAAAAAATAATTCAAATTGATAGGTCTTGAGTTCATCAAAACATTGAAGAGAAAACAAACAAACACACTTCCATTCCTGCCAAGTTTTGAATTTTCCTGGGAAAGGAAATCCATTTTCTTATCAGCCCAAATCTAGCCTTTTCTGTTCCAAGATGGATAAAAATGTGTACCAGCTACTGTTTATATGTTTTCAGTAACTTATAAGCTCCTAGAAGATTTGGATTTACTTATTTTATCAGACATAAGAAAGCATAAAGTACCACTTTTCTTGTTCATTTATTTTAAATAATTGTCTTCCCTTTATCTTCTGCCTACATCTCAAATGAGGAAAAAACTAAAGCAGAAAAAAGGAAACTTGTAAGAATAATTCAAGAGAACATGTAGCTATACATATTCATAGCTATATAACTGCATGTATATATATATATCTCATATGTATATATTTAAATATTTCATAATATTGTGTATACATTTCAAATGTGTATACACTTCACTCATTTAAGGCCTGTGAAACAGCAGTTAGAAAAAAAATGGAAAGATTGTATACATACCAAAAACTTTAGTGAGCAATTTTGGGCACTTTGATTCCTGGCTTGCTGTCTTTTCCCCTTCTCTTCCATCAACCTCTCTCCCTCCCTCCCCTCATATTCACCAGTAACTTACTGCTGAAACAACCTGCAGCCTCTTGAGCCAGAGGGCTCTAGTACTTGTACAGTTATTGGTCAGTGTTTTACCTCACCCTTACCGTGGCCCTGTGTGGTACTCTTCCATTGAAGAATTCATGGAGGATCGATGGAGCCCTTGGCTGGGAGGAATTCTAGGTAGAAAGGGAGAAAGAAGAAAACGACAAGTGGTTATTAAGTCTCTGGGACTTCAAAGAAAGGAAATCCAATGTTTTTCATACTGTGAGCAGTTCTCTGTATTTTTTTAAGTCAGAAATTGTGCCACTAGCAAAATAATTAAAGGGAGGAGCTCCATTGCAATCATGTTTTTCACTCCTTATCTAAACAGCACCTAGAGTAACACAGATCTAAGATGTGACTCAGAAAGTAAAAACAAAGGAAGGAAAGTTTCCCTAGTTACAAATATACTTACAGTCCTCTATTCACAGCATGAAAAAAGAGGGCTAATAAGATAACAAAGTATGTGATGAAGTGCAGCAAGCTTGCACTGCTGCATACAACGTGTGAGTGGAGACAGTCATTAATAACTCTTTCAGACTCTTAAGAACTGCAACACAAACACTGTTAATACACTTCTCCTAATAGCCACTAAGGGAGGTGACACAACATCTTCATAGGAGGCTAGCTTCACTCTGCGATCCTGAAGAGCCTGATGCTTGGGAGGAGGTATTTAGACATGAGGGGATCAAGGTGTCTTATGTTCCAGACGGAAGTAGAGAAGTCTGACACATAATTTTTTGCTGTACTGTCCAAGGAGATACTTTATTTCAGGTTGTACAATGAACTGCATGAGATCCATGTCGTTAGGTCTAGCTATATTCACTAGATGGCCATTAGATTGCACAGCTGTTTGGAGTGTTGAAATTAGAAGAAAATCTCCTTCCTGGTCTCTATCCCCCTGATACAGCATAAATAGCTATTTCGTCACACTCCAGTGCTTCCCAAACTCCTTTAGTTGTTCTATACACGTCAGTGTTTCACTGAGTTCCCTATTTACCTGGCTGCTATGTGTCTGCTTGCCCCACTCACCTCTCACACAGCTGTCACTGTCCTCAGACCACCCAAGCTGCTCCACAGCTGACGCACTTGCACCCTTCACTTAAAAGAGCAGGGATTCATTGCTTAATTTGTTGATTAGCTGATAGACAGATCAATTTAGCAAATAATTTCCAAGTATTTATCTAATAGAAAGGGGCAGCTCAACTTTCTGCTCCAAAGATATCAGGCATCAGCCCCTTCATGGGCTGACTGACAGGTTTTAGTTTTAATTTAAGTCTTCTGTCTAATGAAAATTTTCTATATTTAAAGGAAGGATGAGAGGAGAGCCTTCTATTGTGTGGAGAATCCACTCCTCTGCTTAGTGTTATGCCCAACTTCAGCATGGAAACCAGGAGTTTAGTCATTTTCCAGAAAAACTCCATGACTCTTTGATTTTTACAAATATATGACAAAGGGTCATATATTGTTCCTGCCCTATTTCAATAAATATCTGGAAAAAAAAGAGAATAAAATTGTTATTACTAACAGTGTAACTATTCTGTGTCTAACACTGAATGTGCTCCCTTTCAATCTCATCTGACAGTGAGAAGCACAAGCCACCCTTGCTGGAAAAGACAGGATCCTGAGGAGATCTGCACTGTTTCAGATCACTCCTCCCAGCTACAAAAATACATGAGCAATAGCTATTCACTTCAAAGAAGCATTATGGAAACAAGGGCCTTCCTTTCCTCTCATTCTGCTTTGCAAAAGTCTTTAGCAGCTTATATGAGATGAGAGATAGTGGTGACATGCTGCAGCTCTGTATGACTCACCACTAACACCTTGGGAAAACATTTTGAAAACAACATTGAATTTTCTGTCAATCATAATCCACACAGACCATGTACACTAACTAGGAAAGTGAAAATTGTAGGATTGGTCATTTGATCTCCATCTATTCTGTGTTACTACAGCAAAATAGTCTGAATTTAAATATTGTTTCACCATCTTAAAATACCTTAAGTAAAGATAAGATGAAAAGTTGCCTCTCTATACTGGATTATCTCTTTCCTGTGATATGTTATTGATATACTGTATGTATACTTAATTGTCTAAGAGTAAACCAAATTGTTTAGCATTTAAACCACTGAAAAATAAAGAAAGTAAAAGAGAGTCTGTATAACTTTGGATATAATATTTCTTGAATTCTACATGTACACTTCACTGTTCTGAACATTAATTGAAAATATAAGTTTATATTTATATTTAAAATTTGAAGGTAATTCACAATGCAAGGAAAGCTTATAAGCAAAATGTTGCAGTGTAATTTGAATCTTTATAATAATATAACATTTTTGTGTTTTATTATACTTCTGTGCTAATATTTAGAATCCAAAGTGTATAAAATACTTATGTGCTTATGAGATAAGCAGCATAATTGCAAATAATTTTCAAAGTCCAATATAAATTTACATTTAACTTATTAAACTGTTATTTGGATTTCAGTAACATTCGTACAATAAGAAAATATTGGATTGGATGGTTGTCTGCACAGTGGGTAGTGTGATTTTTGAGGGTTATATATAATATCTCACAGTTAGGGTCTTTTTCAGTTTTGAAAACCAACCCCTACTCCATTCTGTCAGTGACATACACATTTACACAGAGTTGGAAAAACCTGGGAATGCTTCATCCTTTCTTTCTTCCATCTTTTTTTCTTTTTAATAATAAAGTCTTAAAATGTATATAAAATCAAATGTTACATTTTTTAAAATGAATATAAATATATTCTCATAATTTTACTTTAGACAATCCATCACAATTATAAATACCAGTTTCCAATTTGCTTTCCAGACTATGTCAGGACATCTCAAAATATAAAATGGAGTCAAATTCATGTCCTTATAACTGAAGAAGACAAACACCTAAATTTGAGTTAATCATGTAGTTTGTGTTTATATCATCAGAGAAAAATATATACCTAATGAAGGGGGTTCAGATGATCTGCAATAAAGGACCATCTCGAGATAAATCTTTGCTTGGAGCTGTGCATCTCCAGCTATTGGTTGTAGTGAGAAAAAAAAATGCCTAGAGGTTCACAACCTCAAGTTTATACATCTGATTACAACTCCTGCAGCATTTATATCTTTTCCAGAGAAAGTGGGCAGCTTGCTATATACTGCCAAGTTCTGTAAGGAAACTTGGCTGGTTAAGTAGATATGATGCTGACAACTATTTTTTTTTAAAATGCACTTTTTATGCACTGAGGTCCCTCACAGAATTTTCACAGCAACTTATTTTGAAGTTCAAGATGCTTTCTCTTTTCAGAAATAGGCCATTAGGGAACTGCTGGTGTGGTTGCAGCCTTGTTGTAAAATGACTTCCTCTGCCCCCCCTTTGGAAGCATTGAATGGGTTTCTGGCATTAGCCATTCTTTACCTGTTCATTTATAATTTACTGAAGGTGACTGACAGATATCAGGAACAATGCCAGAAAAAGATTTATGTGGACTTCAAAATTTTTCTGTGAAACTTGTTCTTATGTTGGTATCTGCTTAGCTGCTTAGTTGGTATATATAGAGTGTCTGCTGATTTTCATATTTATTCAATATTGAGAGAAAAGCATATCAGACAATATGGAGGGGGGAAGATATAAAATAACCGAAAACTGTAGCCACAAGTAAACAGTCACCAAGTGTCTCTGAACCAAATAAATGCTGCTGTGAACTTATGGTACATTTCTGTTTTCAAAATACAAGCTGAAGAATTGCATGCTGAGGTATTGGCAGACCTGAGGCATTTTTATGGCTGCCCTTCTCAGGGGAGTTTAACACAGATCAGTTTCTGTAAGACTTCTGAAAGGAAAGCAATAGGTTTCTGAGGGAGATTGCAAAAGATGCATCTTCTACTACTGTTATGGAATGATATGGTGCATGAAAAACTGGGGGCATTTTTTTCAGCTTTTTCAAGTTTTTTTTTTGTTTGTTTTGTTTTGGTGGGGTTTTTTTGGTGTTTTTTTGGTTACCTTTTTTTTTTAGTGGGTTTTTCTTTATTTAATAGCAATAATTTAATAACACTTAACCATTGAGAGTGTCTTTTCTGATTTTAGTTCTGAGGACTTTAAGAACAGTTTCCAAATTGGTTTACCATATCTAAGAAATTGTCAGGAAGCTGAGGAATAGGAGGAATTAGGTAGGATAAAAACACTTTCAGTTTTTCTAACAGAACGTTCTTATCAAATTATCTAATTTAAAAATTTTGTTCCTTGTTCAGAGTAGAGGTGTCTATTGAAGGCAGACTAAAGAGATGTGCACTTCGGTTAAGACAAAAAAGCTAACATGATGATTATATATGGTCAGCTGTTGGAAATGTCTTTCTTTGCATATAATTTGTTCAATTGTGCAATGTGCTCCCCTGACAGTTTCTTTAGTCTGTGAATTTGTAGAGCCTTCTCTGAAGACTGCTTTTTGTCAGTCATTCTCTAATAAAGGTCTGTCTTATATTGCCGAATAACAGTTTTAGGCTCTTTATCTTACATAATAATAATGATATATATAATTTGATGAGGCATATTCTCTCCTTTGTTTAATTCCCCAAGGAGCTGACCACAGAAATCTTCTATATGAGCCCATCGTGTAATTAGATTCAGTCTTAACAGCCAGCCATCTCCAAATTCTCTGGACGGGAATAGCATCCACCCTGCTATTGAAATTAAAATCCAGATGATTTACATTTTATATATGTGTGTTGTTGAGTGTACCAGTCAAGAAAGAATACAGCTTCAGTAATGACACTTACAGTTACTAGGTATCCTCTATATTCTTTCAAAGATTTCCTGTTCTTTCTTCATTCATCAGGCATGTTGAACCTCATATTTTGCCACATTTTTAAAATTTCCATTATTCCTCCTTAGTTTTTTCAGTTTCTAAATATCACTGTTCATAAATTTTGATTCAGGTGCTTTTCCCACAGTTGTGTTCCTGTTTTCTGATGAAATTTATTTACTGCTTGTATTTATATCATTAACAATTCCTCTAAAAATTATTAAGCATTTTCTAGTATGATATTTGGGTGTTCTAGTGTAAAAATGGAGTTAAACTGATGATGCTTTTGTTACTTTTTCTTATTTTAGCATCATACAATTACTGTTCTCAACAAAAGTAACAGTAACAGTTCCTTGTTCCTGGCATCATCTGTCCTATTACATTCATACATAATGCTTTGTTCAAGAAATATCAAGATTTTTTTTGATTACATTGCTGTCCCCTCCATCTAAGAAGGCTGAGAGCATAATGCATATTATGAATGGCAAATAAAGACATCTGTAGCTGCTGCTGGTGAGTTTTCCTAAAAAGAAATCATCGTGGGTTTCTTGACATGTACAGGTGGGATAAAATTCAAGAAGAACTTCTTCAGTTGCTGGAAGTGTTTCTCTGAGGCAAATGCTCATTTTCTTTCAAAAGTTCTGTTAGAGCACAAATTTGGAAAAAATTTTTATGTTTGGGTGGGGATTTTCTGTTTCTATTTTTTTGTTTTGTTTTTGCTTTTTTGTTTTGTTTGTTTGTTTTTTACCTTGGCTAGCTTCCTTAATGGTTTGCTCCCTTATATTAAAGGAAATTCATTAAATTGTGATACTTGAACAAAAAGACGTGATATGTTTTAGCCACTGAAACAGGCCTGGTCTGTTTGGTCACTTATGAGTAGCTCAGACTTTGTAATGTAAAGTGTCATTATTAGGGAAGGAGGTTATGAAAAGTCATTTAAAAAGTTGATGTGTACCTTTTACTGTAGTGATTTTTTCCTCCAGTTTCTCTTTTTACAATAGCTTACAATGCAGCTTACGATAGTTTTGCAGAGAGATACCAAGCACAATTTAATGCTTAAGGAGGCACAAACTGCCATATATACATCATAGTGTCTTACAGCTTGTTCAGTTACAAGCATTAAAGAATATAAGCAGAAAATGTAATTTTTTTCTCATCATCCTAAGCTACTCACTACTTCACATACAGTAGCATAAAAATTGGTTATCCTTAATTTTTAAAAGTAAGGTTTAAAAGAAGAGCAAAATGATTTTTGAGATGAAACTCAGGGATAGCTCACCACGGCTGACTACTATGCTTTCTTAAGACTTTCAGCAAATGGTTCAAGTCCTCCATACTAGGTTGCAACTCTGATGCAACCATCAACATCTGAGACACCTTCTATGCTACTATTCATTGTCTTCTCTACACTAAAGATAGCATTTGAGAATTATTTTTTCATGTAATAATCTATATACATATTATGGGCTCTATTGAAGTGTTTCACAGGCAGGTGAAAAAGTAATTTGAGAGAAATGTGAGCTCCAATCTCTTTCCTTTATGCATTTAATTTACTGAACATTTATTGTTGTATTACTTCTGCTTTGTATCAATGGTTTCAGAAAAAAATCAGATAAAGGTTCGTATGTGCAAATTGGAAAAGAATGCATAACTGCAATATATGACTTATCTCTGAGCATGAGATATATTTATAAACAAGAAGTGAGCATTTTGGAGAATTATGTAGCTTCTTTTAGATATAGTTGTCTTTTTGCTATCTTAAAGAGTATTTACTATTATTATTATCTGCATTTTCTAAAGGGTGGATGCATAAACAATAGTTTATGCTTAGAATTTAGAAAGGTTCATCTATGTTTACATTTAAGAATATCAGTAGATTACAAAAGAAGATAGAAAGTAAAGTTTTCATTTAATGATCCTTTAATAGGGAAATAACTCACAGTTCTTAAATATCAGTGTATCTTTGTATTTATTGTAAGTAAAATAACCCTGAAGAAAGTAGAGCTAAAAGTGATAAACCACTAAATGAACATATTTGTCATTCCTTGATGTATGTTCCACATTAAATCTGGCTTGGAATCAGTTTCTCGTAGAAGCTCTGCTGTCACAGACAAGCTTTGTCAATGGCATGTTGAATCAATGACACTACTTTCACGAATTTTTTAAAATTTTTGTTTTAATGCTTTCTCATTTTTCCTCCTTGATCTTTAACATACATAACTACTGATGGTCACCTGTAATTTCTAAGTGAGCAGATAAACAGAGAACAGTTTCTAAAGTGCTTCAATTACATCTAAAACAACTAATGGCCTGTTCTGTTATGCAAAGTTGAAGAAACCATCTCAGCAAGAAAGAGAGAACCCAGACCTTTGTGGTTCATTAAAGGTTATGGTGAACACTCTTCATAACGATGTGAGTCAGGCAAAGGAGTGCAAAAACCTGCAAACACAGACATATACAATTGTTTTCATTCCCATGAGGTGTTGCACCCAAAACAGAGAAAAGGATTCTCACAGTACTAAAGCTAAAAATGATAACTAGGCTTATTCTGCTCACCAAGGAAATTACACAATTTGATACTTTATTACATGTATCAAATATTACAGTTATCTATATTTTTCTTGTGTAATCTTTAGAAATTTAGTTCAAAAAAGCTACTCCTTGGATTCTCAGTATTTAAAAATATTTAAAAAGTAGAAACAGATATACTTCTTTGCTTGCACCATGAATATTTTCTTTTATTTTTAAATTATTCCTCTGAAATTAGGACCATTATTCACAGTTAATATTTCATTTCTTTTGAGTATTATTTGAACTCTTGACACTACCTGAGATTCATAGATATGAAATCACTTTTAAAACAGGAAGAGCCAGGAAAAACAAAGTAGCTAAATTTCTGTCAGAATTAAGAAATACCTCCAAAACATTTAAAGACCACATTTCCTTTACAGAGAGTACCTTATACAGTTGTTATAGTAGCTTTGATTAAAAAAAAAAAGAAAAAGATATTAAGTCAAGTGTTCATCCTGGAAGACTACTATTCTAACAGAAAAGATAGGAAAAGCCTAAGTTCTTTTACCATTGGAGTGTTAAAAAGATTTTATTTTGAGAATTTGACCTCTTCTCCTTGATCTCCCACTACTTTTAATAATTTTGTCCCTGTTCACTACTGTACCATCTCAAAGGTATGGTTTAAGGGCAGCTGAATTAAGTCCATAACAAAATGTAATGGCACTAATAATCTATTAGTTGGTATTTTTGAGAGTTTCCTTCCTTAATTGATAATTAGTTGTATCCTCGGAGCCATTGTTCTCCTCCTTGAGAAGTATATACTTAATCTGCTGGATATTTTAATACTTAGACATACAATTCTTGTCTTACTTATCTGAAGAGGTAGACAAAACATTCTTTAAGTAGCTGGGAGAAGAAGGTTCAGACAGAGTATGAGGAAAGGACTGAGGTATATATTGCCTTCTCTGTCTTAGTCTGTAATAACTAGACCAGTCATTGGGCACCCAGCCCACTAAACTGGAAGACAGGGACGGGGAGTAGAATGAAGCCCCTACAATCCATGGCAAAATGGTCCGTGACCTGCTACACCACTTAAACCCACACAAGTCTATGGGGCCAGATGGGATCCACCCAAGGATACTGAGGACGTAGGCAGAAGTGCTCACTGAGCCATTTTTCATGATTTATCTTCACTCCTGGCTGACCAGGGTGGTTCCCGTCGGCTGGAAGTCAGCAAATGTGATGCCTATATATAAGAAGGGTCAGAAGGAGGATCTGTGGAGCTACAGGCTTGTCAGTCTGACCTCAGTGCCAGAGAATATGATGGAACAGATCTTCTTGAGTACCATCATGGGCATGAGCAGAACAACCAGGGGATCGGGCCCAGTAAGAACAGTTTTATGAAAGGCTGGTCCTGCTTGACCAACATGATCTCCTTTTATCGCTGAGAAGACCAGTGGCATCCTGGCTTGTATCAAAAATAGTGTGGCCAGCAGGACCAGAGGGGTGATTGTCCTCCTGTACTCAGCACTGGTGAGGCTACATCTCAATTGCTTTGTCCAGTTCTGGGCCTCTCAGTTTAGGAAGGACATTAAGGTGCTCAAGCAGGTCTAGAAAAGGGCAGTTAAGCTGATGAAGGTTCTGGGGCACAAGTCTTATGAGGAGCAACTGAGAGAACTGGGGTTGTTTATCCTGGAGAAAAAGAGCCTCAAGGAGAATCTTGTCACACCCTACAAGATCCTGAAAGGAGGTTGTAGCGAGGTGGTGTTGGCCTTTTCTCCCAGGTAACAAGTTACAGGACAGGAGGAAATACCCTAAGTTGCACTGCAGGAGGTTTAAATTGGATATTAGGAAAAGTTTCTTCATGGAACTACTTGTCAGGCCTTGGAACAAGCTGCCCAGGGAAGTGATTGATTTATCATCCGTGGAGGTATTTAAAAGACATATATTTATCACCTGGGGAAACATTTTAGTGATGGACTTGGCAGTTCTCAGTTAATGGGTGGACTCGATGATCTTAAACCTCTCTACCAATTAAGATTCTATAAAATTTTGCAATAGTTATCAATGTCTTGTATCAGGAAGATATACCAGTTACTACCTCTTGATAAAAAAAATTAGATATTGAAAATATTCCTTTAGTATATGTGTTTGATCACCACTGTACATACTTAAATATGAGATGGACATTTAGTCTAAACAGAAAAGATTAACGTCTGTTTCAAAAGTAGATATGTACATCTAATGGAATAGGGAGGAGAAAGGTAACACTAAGTTAAAGATTAGTTTTTGTATTGGTCAAACATTTAAAAACAAATGACTAAAACATGTCAGTATTACCTATATGTACAGCCCTTTTTTTTCCTACAGGTTTCTCTTTAAAGTTACTGAAGATAAATGTATATAAACAGGAAATTTCTTTCCGAAATTTTTCTTTACACCTGAACTATTTATAATAGGAAATATAATTCCCTTTTTGTGATGTAACATCTGTGGCTGTGAGAAAAATATGATTCTCTTAGAAACTTCATAAACTAACAAAGGGAAGGAAATCATCAATCACAGCTGCAAAAGAGCAACCCTTGACGTATTCTGAGTGTATACATATGCCCATTAAAACCATTTTGTTTATAAATAAAGTTGAATTATATGCATACTAAAACTATTGAAAGGAAAGAATGCATAATTTTCAACTAGGAAACATCAATGTTCTCTATGACTTACATGAGTATATTAATATAGCACACAGCCTTAAAAGTCTTCAATGTTTCACTCTTGCTGTCACATGAAGATTCAGAATGAATACTTTTCCAAATCATATTAGTTTGCATCTACTATCATCATTGTATTGACAAGGAAAGTTGTAGTTTGGATATGTTTTATCCATTTGAAGCAAGCTAAGAGTTTACCATTTCTATCAGTCAAGTGTAAGTTACTATTCTGTAATTTGGATTTTAACATATGCCACTGAATTACTTTTGACTAAAATTAATGCTCTCTATCCTTTCTATCTAGAATTGTCATCTCCTTTTCAGTTCTAAGGTAGCCATAGTAATTGATTTTGGATTTAAAACCGGGACAAATAGTACTATGTAGTGGGGTCTCAATTAACCGTGCTGCTAAATGATCCTTTTTGTTATTTTGAATTAAAAGCTTTTATTATTGTTTGTACTCTGTGAAAAGGTCTCGTTTCAATGTGTTTCATTAAATTCCATCACAGCCTTTCCATTTGATGAAATTATCCTATATACAGCAGGGTCAAGTGAGCACAGGTTTGTAAAAGTCACTTGCATTGATTCATATCAGACAAAATGCTGAGATGAGACTTTATTAATTTTCTTTAATCTTCCTGGCTTTTGGAGAATGAGAATAAAATAATCAATATACAATCCTTGCTAGGTAAAGGGGCAGTATGTGTTTATTGAATAATACCCCTCAAAAATTGCCAGGTAGCCTCATGTAGGCATCACCCCTGCCTTTTAGTCTTTCTAGCAGGGATCTGAACCACAACTTTATTTTCCAGAAATTGCAAGAAATTTTTGTCTATTAGTTTCATATTGGTTTCAGGGGTGAAGCTGGAGAAAATTGATTTGGTCAGTGAAGAGAGCATTCCTAACCATTTATAGCTATGGCTATTTGATATTAGATCATACAGTGCTATAAGTTCAATAAAATCTCTTGGGTATAAAGCACTAGCCATCAGAAAGGGTTGCTACCACTGTCATTTCTTGATAGTTCTTCTGAACTCATCCTGACAGTGACTGGTTATAATGGTGAACTGGGAAAACATATTTTGTTTTCAAAAGGAATTGTCACCTCATTTTACCCCATTTGCTAGAAAAGAAAAATAAGACATTTCAAATGAAATGGAAATAGGGAATTCATATGAAATGGAAATAGGGAATTCATAGGAAAGAAGGATAGGCTCCTTCATTAAGTTCTACAGATCAGGTTTCTATGTTGATTTATTTAAATTTTTTTTTGGTGATTGCAACTAAAATATTTTAAATCTCTTGGAAACTACTTGAAAATAGGATTCAGTGGAATTCGTGAGAGATCAAATCATGGCAGTGTCACATAAAGCATGAAAAGAGAAAAGAAGACTGAGAACAGGTGAAGCTAAAGTATTTGACCAACAGAACATGTATTGATGGTGTTTTCAGCCAGACCAGAAAAAAACTCACCTTATCTGTCAGCTTCCAGATTGAGGGTGCAGAACCAGTGTTTGTTAAAATTATCTTCAAAACTAGAAAAACTTAAAAAGCAAAATCATGTCCCTGGAACACAGTACTTATGTTTGACTACCAAGATGGGCAGTTTTGAGCATACTGACAGTTCTTTAAATCAAAATGAGGAAAAATACAATAATAGACATATTTATTTTTTGAGAATTATCTTCTAGCACTACATACTGCATGGATACACCTCTATAGTTTTGCTTTTTATACCTTAGTAAGAGTTTTTGATTCATCTGACAGGAAGATTTAACCCAATGTTTAAATTTATGTTCTAGTGAACAGCTTCAACCAGTTCCATGAGAACATACACTATACATAAAGAGAAACAGGGAGTCATACTAGGCTGGATCTAGAATCTGAATTGTGTGAGTTAAAACACTACCATAAAGCAACAAGTCTGTTTACAAAGAGGCAAACCAAGCTAAAAATAAAGAGGAGGGTTTTGCAAATATGGTCTATTTTGTGTGTGTGTGTTTTTTTTCCACATCCCTCCCAGTTATTTTTAAAATATTTTGTTCTATTATTAGAATATTTGAAGCCTTACTAGAAGAATCTTGATCATAGGAACATGTCATTGTTGCTTTGTAGAAGGATATAATGATATAATATCTAAGGAAAAGAAAGAAACAATTCTTAGGAGGAAGATATTCATAGAACCTAAGCAAAGTTTCGTGCTGGTGCCTGTGGGTGTAAAACCACAAAGAACAATGGAGTGGTGACTGCTTACTCCCAGGCTCAGTTTGGTCCTCCAAGCTCTTTCTGTAATATGATACAGTTTTGAGGTTACCATTCACCGTGGTCTCTATCAAAATGGAAATGTTCCAAGTGTGTGAAATGTGTATGTGTGGGGTTTTGTTTTCACATGTGACTGAATTTACGTTGCATACTGGGTGTTTACCACATTCTTAATTCTTCAATCAACCAGTGCTGCCCAGTGTTGCCTAAGTATCATCCTACCAAAGGCAAGCGATGACCTAATTTGAGTTTACAGTGTCAAGATTTGTTTTTTTATGGCTTAAAATATCTATCAGATTTAACTAGAAGTGAGTAAATAACCTTGAAAAAATATTTAAGTTTAGATTCTTTTATTTTCTCACAGGATATCCACGGGGAGATAGTTTTCAGTATTATTTTTAGCTCTGTAAACTGTCTCATGTGGAGTTCCCAGTGATGTTTCTTCAGATGAGAAAGGGTTGAAGTCATGTAGTCATCATGGTTGGTCTCATAAATTATGTCTCTGTTCCCTGAAGAGACCAGATTACTCAAGGGATTTTGAAGCATCTTCCCTCGAAGTGTCCACCATGTCAATATTCCGGACCTGTAGTGGCCTCTTGCAGCCTGTGTAAGATTTGCATGTTTGGCCTCTGCCACCTCCTTCCCATCCTCAGTAGTGGCACTGCAGGTAGTGTGGAGAGCTGGAGCTGGCTTGGTTAGCCACTGGCTTGGTCAGCAAGGCCTCTCCCTGCTTGTAAATGTGATGACACCCCTGTAGTTAGCCGTGTGAAGCCAACACACAGATGCGTGTTGAGCCCAGGTCTGGCTGACAAAGACCAAATGCCTGCTCTAGTGATATGCTGCAGTACATGGGGACCTGGGTTCTGCTAAAGTACAAAGGTCTGATGTTTGTGAAGGGAGTACAAAAGTATGTGCGTATAAATGAAAGGAAATCCCTAAAAAAATTCAGCTGGTATTTGCAGAATATATTTAGCAGTATTTGCCAAACAGATTGACATTTTCGATACTCTTATAACCTATTTTTTAATGGAATCAGATACTCCTGAGGTCCAAACCTCCTCTAACCAAAATGAATAACAAACCTTAAGTTTTTAAGCATGAATTCAGGAGAGTAAATGAAAAAAAAAATTTTTTTAGCATCAGAATGACTGTATTTACATGTTGCAATTTTGTAAATATTCACATGAGATATTGTTCTTTCCCTTCAAATAAAGTCTTAAGGATTGAGAAAATTTTCATTGTCATTATCAGGTGATTTATAGCACTTACCCAAGGGAAATGAGTGTGATTCATCTTTGCTGAGCTAGATCTTTCAAGTTCACTCTTACACTATTTTTCAACTCATTAACATCCTGTGTATTTTTGTGTTCTTTCCAATCTATGTACTCCTCCTTGCTTTTACTCTTTCCCTTCACTATCTTCATTTTCTCTCAGACCCCTCTTTCACTTTTCCTCTCACATGCATAGTGCTCCACATGCCGTCATCAGTAAAGAGGGAAAGAGTTGTCAGCTTGCATCTTTTATTTACAAAGCAGCAGAATCATTAATCCTATATTTACTTTGTTTCATTTTTGTCATTCATTGCATTAATAATAGATGTATTTATCAGGTACCCATAATTTTAATATAAGTTGGTCCACTGTGACAGCAATTCTAAATGCGTGATTTTTCATAAATTAAAATTCCTTGCAGGAAGTATAACTTTGTTTCAGTAAATTGCAATCCACAGACTTCCATACCAAAGTGCTAATTGTAACTTGGTTTTAAATGTTACATTTTGTATGCAAATTGGCCTGTGGGGAGTTATTATTTAGTATAACATTGTTAAGAAGACTAACATTAGTTTGTAATTTGTTTGAAGTGGAATACGATTATTACTAATACATTACATATGGCTCTAGAGAAACAGCATTGCTTTCCCATGTAAGATAAAAATCTTTTATCAGTCAAATTTGTTGAATGTTTTTTTGTGCCCTGTGGCAAAACAAAAGGTGACCTCAGTCATAAAAAATGCATTGTGTTTTACGTTATTTGAACAGAAGGAAAGTCAAAAGAACATGATGTAATCCTCAGACATGGAGAGCACTACACAGGGCCTGATCCTGCACATGTTTGGGCAATTGAGATATTGTTTGCGAGTGAATTCACACTAACTTAGTGGGATTACTCCTCTTTTTCTTCCACAAATTAAACGCTAGAATAACTTACTTCTCCTTCAAAAACTAAACCAGAATTCACGGGAGGGTTTATTCTAAATGTGTGGGGTGTCTCAGTGATTTCCTTGCTGCATGTTTTTTTTCCTGCTTCAGTTGTTCAAAAACTAGCACTTTGAACCAACATAAAAAAGGTGCAATGTCCTGAACATCAGCTTCAAAGTTCTAGAAACAGTTTCATGAATATTGCCATCAGGTCTTCAGTATGCTTTGATATGGTATCATTTTTGTGGTAATTTGGATGTGTTTGACCCTTGAGGATGAAACAATAACTTCCTATGGGTGAAGGAAGAGAAGAAGCCCCCAACACTGGCTTTCAATGGGAGTCCAGTGAGGGTGACTATACATTTGTCACTGAGCTCTGCCCAACATACCCTTGTAGTAGAACAGAGATCCTCAAAGCATTGCTTCGAGTTAGGGGTGTTACACAAACAGGACTCTATCACTGACTGCCAGCAGTAAAAACCCCAAATAATACTGAATCCTAACAGAAAACCTAAATGTTTACATGAGTTCAAAAGGAGTAACTACATCATGACAGAATTCTGACAAATACCTGCATCTTTCTACAGCAGAGGTCACTGCCTTAGAAGACTGAATTTATAGGTATCAGTGAAAGTTATTCATACCTGTCGTGGTAGACCCTGGGATCCTTTCTGCCAAAGAGAGGACACATGCGAGTACAGAAGGGTAATTGATTTAAAAAATAAATCAGAAAATTTACATCAGGGTTAGTAATAAAACCTCCTTCTACATATCAGAAGATAGGAGTTCCATTAATTTTACTGAAGATTGCAAGCACACTCACAACTTTTCAGCAGCTGTTGATTAATTGCTGAAAGAAAATAATGGGAGCCTGAGAGAATTTTGTTGATAGGAAGTTCACTTAGGTCAGCAAATTTATTTGGAACACAGCTGGCCCTGGTAACCCCCTGCAAAACTTCAAGAACAGATCTGTCCAATGAACTCACTCTTCTGTGCTAAACCATTCAGATAGTGTCCCTTTCACTTTAGAAATGTAAGTGGATGGTTTATACACATGTTTAAAGCTTGAGGTTTCTTTTAAAAATAATGTAATACAATATTTACAGAGAAAAAAATGCAGGTGAGATTTAGGAATGTAGATGAAAATAGTGAAGGAATTCTTTTCTATGACAGTCATAATATAAACATTTAGATTACTTGATGGTACTTATAGAGGTATTTTCAAGTTTATTTTTTAATGAGTAGTATCTGACAGTCTTATTGTGGTAAAATCAAAAATTTTTGTTTACAGGAGCCTTTCAGGGTACCTAGAACCGATTGAATTGGCTGTTTTCCCCTGTGGTTGCCATTGACAGATATCATTCATGTGAAAGTCAGGGTTCCCTGGTTCATGGTGAGCTGTCAGTGTAGTGGGAGTGGGAAGTCATGAGTTGCATTTTTTTCTCATGTTTTCCAACACTTGACTGCCCCTGGATGGATCACCCCAAGCTTTTTGGGTAGACACTAGAGGCCCTTCTCAGTTAGGTATAATTGTCTCTGCCTGGATTCACCACAGACACAAACTCAGGCATTCCCTATAATATAGTGAGAATACATGATAATATACCCAGTGCAGGCTGATAACAAAGATATGAGTGTTAATAAGCATCCTTTTAAAATGCAACTGAAGCTATTATCTCATTAGGTGATATATGAACATAGTGAAAGGCACAAAGTCATCTCATATTGCATCACCTGTATACATAGATACATGTTATCATGTGAAAGGGGATGCTTAACAAATAGTTCAGATGATAGGATGTATGTTCCTCCTCAGAAACAGACATTACACTTTTCAATATTATAAAGATCATACTTGACTTTGTTTTGCTCCTTGTTTTTATCTGAAAAATGAAAAAAGCTGGGTTGTAATTTGCATGAATTGTCCTACCAGCTGAAATCTGGTGTCTGGGCTGCCACACAGCATCCCTGCTCCAGGAGATCAGCATTTCAGTCAGTTCTGTCACCTGGGAACTGATGTGTGTGGAGAGAGACCAAAATTCCAGGTCAGAACAGGGAAGGATCTTCATTTTTGTTGGCTATGCACATGTTCCCTGAAAGAATAGGAGCTTACTGTCCGTCTTCCCTGTCTCTTCATAACACCAAATGGGCTCAGACTGGAGGACTGCTCACATTCAGTGTGAGTTGAAGTGCTGCTCACATTCAGCTCACTGGTTGGAAGCTGGAGGAGTGAGATGTGAGTTCCTGATTTTTTTCCTACTTCCATTGTTCTTGGTTCAACCTTGTAAAAATAGATGGCCAGTCCCACAGGAGCTATCAAGTGACACACACTTAACGTATCCCTACAAACTATACTGAAGCTTTCCTAAGTGGTAAAACAGCAAGGAAAACCACTGCCATAGGAGAGCTTTACCTCAGGAGACAAGAAGCAATACAATAATAGGATGAAGATTAACACTGTAAAGGAAAGCAATTGTAGGTTAGAACAGGGAAGTGCAGAAGAAAATAATATAAACTGTTTCTAGAAGTTAAAAACAAAATAACAAGGAAAAGAAGAAACAAATTGCCATGGAGTAAATTGGTGGAAACTCTCTGTAGAGTGCTCTCCAATAAAAATACTTTCGAAATCAGTAGATAAAATGCCAAGAATTATCTACATGCTGTATGGGTAATCTTGAGTCAGAACTCTTCATTGCTGTTAGAGCCAGCAGCCCCTCATCACTGTTAATCAAAGCTATCATCTTTCAATCAATGTGGGTATCTAGTAAGAGACACAGCTCTCCAGGACATAATTTTCCTCCCATTGAAAGGAAGGACCAGTTTCTTTATTATCTCTCTCGTTATTCTCTTTGGTGGACTCTGAACACAGGAAAAAGAAAGCTATGTTTAAGCATACATATATGTGCATGAGAAAAAATTTCATTAACAAAAACTAGACTTTATTTTGCAGGATGAAGGAGGAAATGTTTGCAAGATATCACTGATTTATAATAGATCAGAATATCATCTTTGATATTTGACTGGCATAGCTATATATACAAAGTATGTGTATAGATCATCTAGTCCTGACCATCAGAAACATACATTTTTTTTGGAATTTAGAGTCAACACACATGGTGAACATACTTGATTTATCTCTTATTTAAAGCATTATTTTTTAAAATTTGCTGACTTGGGCAGTCAACACAACTCTGTTTAAGTTGCCTCCTATCCCCATTATCTCAACTGCAGAGCTCCTTTTTAGCTTTTCAGAGAAAATCCTGAATTCTAGAGACTGATGGATCTTCCGTAAATTGCTGGGGAACCATTTTCTTGCACACTAGCCCAATTTGTCTCCTGCAGAACATATCATAATAGGATGAAAATTGTCTCTTACATGTTGACCACCTGAAAATTACATCTTTAGCTGCTTTCTCATGGAAGCTTCAGCATCTTCCTCTTCTTTAACAGCTCATCGAAATTCTTAGAGGAAATAAACCCCTCTTCAGTAGTCTGTAGAATGCCTAATAAGGTATTACATGCCCTCCCCTTTTAGCATTCAATCATCAACTCTGCTTCTCCTACTTTTACAGCAATCAGATTCAAGAGAATGAAGTTGTGGGACACAAGTGAGTATGCTGAGGAAGTCTTGGTAATTTTGGAGATATTGTTCTGTTTCTTCCTGTGAGATGCTTGTGCTGTAATGGACATTTAGTCAGTATGTTTTTACTGAGGGAAAGGCCTATAATTGTCATTCATCTGTCAAAAATTGGAGAAGGTCTCTCTCCAAATATTTTAAGATAATATATAATAATGCTTTGATACAGTTTATCGTTTTAGTCAAAAATGAATTTTTATAGCAGCCAAGAGAAAGGAAAAGACATAGATGGCCATGAATTTTTTTTTTTTTCTCATTTGAAAAAATTAGATTGCCACTTGTTTCCCAGCACAGATTTACAGAGTGGAGAGGAGATACATTTAATTACAAGCTACCAGTGGTCTCTGTCTCAGGAGTCACAGGAAGTTCTTCTGTACTCATGCATTCTTATAATTACCATAACCATTTTACACTTTCTAAAAATGCAAGATGTCAAAGAGAGAGGAAGCCTGGAACCTGTGAAAGCTGCATTTTCACCTGCAAAATATTTCAACTTCTTTCAGCCGTCTTATTACTCCAAGGTGTTGCTCTCTTCAGGGTGTGCTCTAACCTCTTAGCTGCACAGAGGGTGCTTTGAGGCTCTGTACATCTGGTCCACCAGTTATTTTGATAATCTCTATATGCTTGGGTAGGTTCCAGATTTCACAATAAAGGGTGTTGTAAGAAGCAACATACATATTTTACGTTGTTGTGCTGCCTATAATTGTGCTACAGGGAAAAAATAGGAATTTGATGGTGGTTCAGACTGGCCTATTGTATTTCTGCATTACTCTGTTTCACTCTTTTTCCTTAACTGCACAATATGGACATAGTGGGAAAAGGAGGCAGAACAAGGGAAACGTGCAAGACTACAATTTTGATCATATCTTTTCAGATCATTCTCAGTAGTTACCCAAAGATGTGAACCTTTATGACTTGACAGCTAGAACCAAACTCCAATCCACGGGGTGTCAGGAAATTAGAATTGCAAATGCAGTTGTATCTCTAAGATGTTGTTATCTTCAAGGAGAAGCAGGGAAGGTATGTATGTAACTGGAAATTTGCATGAACCCACCTATAATAATTTTTGAAGCACTTTTGAATGTAACTTCCTCTGGTCCTCTTCATTATGCTTTATTCAACTTCTGTATAAATAGTGATCTAGCAACAGCACGGAAAATGAAAATCTTTATTTATGCATAAAAATAGAAATGTTCCATGATGTTGTTCTTTGAATAGAAATGTTATCTCATTGAGTAATCTCTTCTTTTTCCTTCACTGTTAGGGCCTGAGAGTCCTTATCCTGTAAGGCACATGGCACACTTGGGTGGCCACAAAATAACTACAGTCCACCCTTATCAAAAGCTTCTTAGTTTCCTTGCTCTCTATCCTCCTGCTGTGCAGCTTACTTACTCTGAAACACTTACAGCTTGCCTAGGTGGTCAGAAAAGAATCATGGAATCATAGAATCATAGAATGGCTTGGGTTGGAAGGGACCTTAAAGATCACCAACCCCTCTGCCATCTGAAGGAACACCTTTTACAAGACCATGTTACTCAGAGTCCCATCCAACACGTTCTTGAACATTGACAGGGATGGGACATCCACAAGTTCTCTGGGGAGCATATTCCAATGTCTCACCACCTTCACATTAAATAATTTCTTCCCAACATCTACTTTAAACCTACCTTCTTTCATTTTGAAGCCATTCCCCCTTGTCCTGTCACTACATGTCCTTGTAAAAATTTCCACTCCATTTTTCTTGTAGGTTCCCTTCAGGTACTGGAAGGAATCTCTATGATGAATCTCCAAGACCTTAAATCACAACTATGAATAAAGGGGAATAATTCTACTACAAAGCATATAAACATTATAATTTCAGTGATAGAACAGTGTGTCTATGTCTGACTGACAATTACTTCATGGTAGATGTTTGTTGTTAAATTGTTTTTTATATAATACATTGTTAAATCATTGAATATGCAGGAAAAATAAAATATTAAAATAGTAAGGTTTGACATAGAAAACATAGTTGCATTGCTAAGGAAAATGCTTGTACTTCTTTGTTTGTGCACTTATGTGAGACAGAGTGCATGTATTCTGTGGTGGTGAGAACTCAATAAGACCAATGTATGTTACTCCTGTTGTATCCCAAATATCTCAGGAATCCTGATCCAAGTACTGAGCAGAACCGATAGTCACTTTTGAGCTATCGGCACTGCTCTGGTGACTAACTTTGAGGGTAACAAAAATATGTAAGCAATATACAATCTTCTTGTTATTAAACAGTTAAAAGTACTACCTCTGAAGACCTCCAGTGTAAGTCTGTTGGTACTGTGTGACCTGGCAGGGATTTACATGTTTCTTTCTCTGACATCTTCAAAGATGACTGCTTCATTTCCAGTACAAAGTTATATTTGTGCCACAGCTCAGAAATTCTTCCACAATTAACACAATTTGAATTTCTTACATTTGTCACAAAAAAAAGCCCACTGATTCTTTTTCCAGACAATGACCTTATTCTATCAAGTAAATATGTAAGGCAGTTCATAAGAACACTGCTGTTACACATAAAATTAGGCAAAATTAGATTAAAACACATTAAGGAAAGTACAATCTCTAAAGGTGAGGCCAAGCTTCCTGATGATACTCTTCATGGTTTGCAAAATGAATACTATTTCCCTAAGGAAATGTAGGAGATGTAAGGGAGAGTTTCCTGGCACACTTCTGTTTATAACAGCGTACTGCCACATACATGTTAACAACTCCAATACTTATTATTGTCTGAGTGCCATATGCCCCCTCTGCACAGAGTGCAGGATGACATGAGATAGTTACACTTGACAGCTAATGGTCTTGGTCTTAGACAAATGTTGACTACCACGTACACTTACTTCTAGAAGTACTATGAAACGGCAATAAACTGAGCCTTCTAAATAGGTCACCTCAAAACCAATTTCTAGGCAAGAAAAGAAAACACTTTGCCCTCTGCAAATAGCTATTACTTTGTCAAATCAAAACTCTTTACCCAAGTACTTCAGCTATGCAATTGTTCAGAAGTCTCTGCCCTGTATTTTGTTAATAAGAAAAATACACATTTTTTTACCTTTATATTCGGGTAAGAACAAAAGTATTTTCCTTCAAGTTTTTCAGAACTAGAAACAGCATGAAAGATGTTAACATTTATAAATGGAAGCACTGAGTTTTCCAGTGCTCACTAGTGCAACATTTGCCTGTGGTAATGTGATACCAATAAACTTCCACGCCCAGTAAATCTCTCTGCCTCTGTACTTTGCATTGTCCTTCTAACTATGCACAACATCCTCTTTTTCTGGTTTGTTTAGCAGTATGTGGGAGAATTTGTTTAACCCTACTTTCCCAGGAGTCTATGAATTATCTATGAAAAAGCAAGGTTTTTGAGGCTTTAAACTTTTTTTTTTTGCCCTTTTTTTTTTTTGTATCAGCTTTTTGGCGTGTTTTAAACTGAATGTTTTGTTTATCCTTTACATAATTAAGCTTGTGTATAGGGGCACAAGGGAACTATCAGTTTCCTTGTTCCTCCTTCTTCTGGCTGTAGTTGCTGATTCATCATTGCAGGGGGCTGATGACAGTTCAGTCTGGTGACACTTGTCTTCACCAACCCTGCTCTGAGTTTGGTTTCAGAAGAAGGTTAGTCAGTGCAGAGGGTCAGAGCAATTTGCACGAGAGAAGCACTGTCAGGAACCGGAATGCATTTGTGGGAGGCTCCCGCCACACTAACTACGAGGGAAAAGGAACTCTACTTGGTAATTCTTGCATTCATATAATGGGTACTTTTTGATGTAAGAACATAAAAATGTATCTCTAAATTAGTGTCATCCACATTCGGAGGAGAGCAATGCAGTCTGCAAATTGCTGTACTATCTTTCTCTTGCAGGTTTATATATACCTCATTACCTCCCTTTTCCCCTTCTAATTAAAACATGTGAGACATTTTGAAACAGTCTATTTATAACATGACAAAGTTGCTTTCAAAGTAATTTTCTTTTATTTAGTGTTTGATCTCTGATTTCATGCACTTTTCCTCCATCTGGCAGTTGTCACTGAGGCAGATGGCCACCAGCTGGGAGGGCAATGTAAGTATCTCCCTCTAGATCTGCTGCCAGAGCTGCTCAGTAAATGCAATGTGAAGAAAAACTGTGTCAGTCTATTACCCATGCAATGAGCTCACTTACTGACTTGTCACCACTTCAGTTTCTTACGATGAAACTCCACCTTTAAGCTGGAAGCTAAGAGAGGGCTTTATTTATTGGGGCAGAGGAAATATTTTCCCTTTTTTTTTTTTTTTCATTTCCTTCCCTTTTGTTTCTCCTGTCTCTTTAGCCCCTCTCAAGGCCTGCAACTCTGAACACCACATCTGCTGCTACTGGTTTTGTAAATTAACACTTGGGCAGATTTCCTACATCTTCATGCTTAGCTCTAGCCAATGACCTGTCTGTAAATAATCCTGAATAAGAAGCCTAAATTTCCAGCAACCTTAGCAAAGTTAATGACACCTGAGCAAGTTTGCTGCCTTGATAAGCTCAGTGCAATGAAAAAAAGATTGAAGTCATCACAGTAGGTAATTTGGTCCGGCTAAGCAGAAGGGGATGAAAATAAAAAAGGTAAAACCCTAACATGTCAAGACTTCCTTTTAGTTTTACATTTGGCTTCAGTAGAGAAGAAACCTGCATTTTTCTTATTTTCTAATATTGGTGTCACTAATAACAGTAGGGAATGGCAACACAGAGTAACTTCTTCTGGAGACAGATGAAGAAGGGCTACTTAAAAAAACAACAGGTTTCAGAGATGTCTGAAACACCGAAGAGCAGGTATTTCCTATGCTTATCCAGATGCTTGGAATAGGCATAAAAGCTTAAAAGTAGAGTTGATAACAGGAGGTTTTTTCTGTTTAATAAAATTTTTTAAATTATCAACAACTTCTGCTATATTGAAAACATGTATAAGTTATGTGTAAAAGAAAACTGTGAGGCTTTGAAATTATACATTTTCATATTACTATAGTTTTTTGTTTTGTTTTGTTTTTAATATAACTTAGCTTGATTTGACTTCAAAAATAAGCTTACACGAGAAGGACATGAAAGATTTATTTTTATTTCATTTAGAAAGCATTTATAGAAAACTCACGAACATTTTTAGTGGCTTATTTTAAAAAAAGTGAAAACTAATAAATCAAAACCAAACCCTTTCCAGGAAATTTTTTTTTTTTTTTTAATCAGCATTGTCAAATAATCAATTCCAGTTAAAAGTTTTCCTAACATAGGAAATATTGTTCAGAGAACTGTTATAAATTGTAACTTCTGCCCTAATATGTAAGAACACCCAATAGAACTTTGAACATTTTCCCCTTCGAACATTTTGTGTAGTCAAAACCTAACCCTAGGTATCAAAATCACTCGAGAACTTATGAATAATACTATCCAAATCTTCTGCAATTTCAGTGAAAAATTTCCCTAACCTATCATTATAGTGAAATAAGTAAATGCGGTTTTAAGTTACATACCACTTATTAGTTATATACCACTCATTAGCCATTAGAATAAAGATCATTTGGTTAAGTGCCTGAGGATGTAAAGGAATACTTAAGGTTTCAGGTAACTTTGCATATGTTAATTGGTGAAATGTGTTTGAATCCACGAACCACTAAATACATGGTTTACAACATTTTCCATTTTCTGGGAATGTGTATGCTTTGTTCTGTGTTTACTTTGGCTCACACTACAGCAAAAAAGGCATAGACAGTCTTCTCTGATCTCATCCATAAAAGAGTGCTTTTCCTTGTATGAGTACACTTTTGATATTAAAGCTTGTTATAAATTTAAGCAAAGATATGTTTTCTATTCTTTGCTTTCAGCAGACTATAGAACAAATTGCTGCCTCAGTTTTGCCTTACCTATAAAATTATTGTAGAGAAGAACATAAGTGGAGCTCAAAGATTGCTCAGCTGACTTGCACAGTAGAAGGGTCGAGTTAATAAATGTTTAGTCTATGGAGTAATTAATGATTTCAGGATAAATCGTTCTCTAACTAAAGTACATTGACTTAAAATACAGCAGAAGAAAGGTTACCAGTCTGCTGCACACTCTTTTAGCACCAAAAATAGGTTTCAACATTTCTCATTATATCTCATATTTCCAACATTCCAATGACCGTTTCTGGATTTCACTTTTGGTTAGATTTAATTTCAGTTATAGCAAGGTACTTTTTTTTTTAGGATGTCACTTTGTTTCTTCACATCTCATAACAACACTACTTTTTGGACCAGAGTTCTTAAAATTAAACATTTTGCAAGTGTATTTGGCCAGCTGCCTTTCCTTTTCATATGTAAACACAAAACTGTGAGCGTGAGATACCTTTTCTTATGCTTTTTGTTCTTCAGAACAAAGTGCAAGGGCTCTTACATCAAGGAAGCTATGACTCTGCATTGTAGAATTACTCTATTGATTAAAGGCGCCAGGATAAATTTACAGTGGAGGAAGTAGCAATGTAGTTTACAAAGGAAAGTGGATTAATTCCAGTTAAGCGGTCTACACACTGTAACTGAGAATGTTTGAAGATGGTTAAAGCATGAAAAGACACTGGTATAATGACATTCTGCCTGTCAGTCAAAAGCTGGTTATGCTGATGTTTTACCACAGGTTGCCAAAATAAATATCAAGCTGTGTAGTTTGTGGGCTTTGGTATTTCTAGAACAAAGAAATCTCAGCCCTTGTGGATAGTTACGATACAAGGAGTAGAAAGAGACGGTTGTTCAAATGCCTAATTTGCTACTATTCTTTGGAAATCATAACTTTTGGGTTGCTTGTTTGTTTGTTTTTTTATAAGATGACATACATAAACACTTAGAAATGTAAATTGATGAAGACTGACAGCAGGACTTCCAAGTCTCTCAATGTGATACCCTCTACCAAGTACATGCAAATATGGATGCACTACAGGAAAAGCAAAAGAATTGTTCTTCCAGTTTTCAAATTCATGTCATAAACTATGGGAGATCTGCAGAGTAAATGGAAAAAGGGGGCTGTTGGCCAGCATAAACGTAACATGAGATGCATAATCTACCTTATCAACTAGCTTAGAAAATTTTTTATTCTTAGGGAACGTGAGACTTATATTCACCATTTTTTGATTCAGAATATTCAAGCCTGCAAAGTGAATAAGCTTATATTTTCTACTCATTGAAGATAGCAGGATGTGCTTGCAGTACTTTGAAGGTAGCAGTTCTTAGAGCTCTGTTTTCCATCCTCAAATTATTATTAAAATTTCTTTATGTCACACTAGAATGCATTACAAGAGGCACTACAGAAGTCTATGAAATCAAAAGAAGTCAAAAAATGCAAAATTCAAATGTATTTGTAAAAGTTATATGAAATGTTTCAAGTAGCACTATTCACTCACATTGACTGATCACATCTGTGTAAGGTATCATTTGCAACTTCCGAAAGTTAGGAAAAAAGGTAAAACATAATTTTAAAATTTGTCAACAGGAAATGCATTGGAGTTTTTCTCCCTTGCTGTAAAGTGTGTTACAGGTTTCCATGTTATATATCTCTGGCAGTTGTGAGGAAACTAATAAGATTAGTCCTACCACCTGCTCTATCAGGGTTGGGGCAAGACTCATTTTAGAATTAAGGGAAAGTTATGAGAGAGAAAACAAATTAGAGGATTTCAAAGAGGATAAAACAGCTTCTGCAGCATCTATTGCCACCTGAAACTTATTTTCTGGATACTGTTGTAAATTTAGGAAGTTCTACCCACCTAAACTTTTGAAAGCAAAAGAAATGTTGGTTTTGCTGATTTTTTCTATTGTGGAGATTAAGATACATCTTATTTTAGAGATAAGATAGTGGTTAGAGAGTGGTTTTGGAAAGCTGAGCTTACCTTTTTTCAAATCTGTAGAATCTACAGTCCTTAAACTCTTGTAGACTACAGACGTAGGAAGCTAAGTGCAGGGCCTGTTTTTGGTTGGCAACATCTGAGTGTCTCCACTGAGCCTGTAAAGGTAACTCTCTTGTCACTTAGGACACCTTGGGGAATTCAAGAAAGGGTTGGATAATAAAGCTCATGCTGTCATGTGACTGCAATTTCTGGTAGTTAGCGTGTGTAGAAATCATATCATCAGGAAATGATCATATCGAAATGCAGACTCTATCAAGATGAAAAATTGCTACTGCCTGCTCCTGTATTGCTGTTCAGCAACCTGGTTTCTAGAAATGTTTTTCAAGAAGTGGAAGGAAAACACATTTGTAAAATCAAATTTATTATTGTGGGCAGTAAATGTTTTTATTTAAATGTTCTTCTACAGAACTTCTTGTTCCCTGGTTATCTTCAATGTGGCCTTGTTCCAGGCACAGAAACACCTTCACTGAGATGGAAACATTCTCTCTATTCACCATATTTATTTTCTGTTTAAACTGGAATTACTTTTCAGACACTAAAACATATTGAATATTTTCACTGATTTATTTGGACATAGTTCATGGTTAGTGATGTTAAATGGGAGAAAGTTTTGGGGGTATTGAGACTTTAAGATGTTTACCCTTTAATACTTAGGAACAATGATTAACTATTTTCCTGTTCTTTCTAATGAAGATAAAGGTGTACAAACTTGAATATCTAGCAGAATGGGAAAAAGCCTGATAAGTTCCATGATGCTCTAGAGATTGATTTTCATTTCTTATCATGGATTTTCTGCAGTTTTGAGCCTTTCATCTACTTATAGACTCTGTTCCTGACTTTGAAATCAACCCCTAATTCAGGCACAGGTCTGAACTAAAAACGGTTACATCAATCATGCACTGCACAAGAGCAGGAGTTGCAGCACTCTTAACTTCCCATATCTTCTATTAAATCAGTGACAGAGTGGTTGGAAAAGATGTTGCTAGAGTGCATACATACAGTGTATACATACAGTTTTGAACACACTAATTCACTGATCAAAACAGAAGTGTTCTATCCCTTCCAGGATAGAAGCAGATGAGCATGCATGCAATTATTTGGAGAAGTGATACTAAAATCCAGTTTAAGATACTAATTATAGAGTTGATGTACCTTTACATACACTTCCATGTTAAATGCTGGTGTGAAATTACCTTGCTCTTTATTTTTGAAGATTTTATAAGATTTAAGACTTCAAAATGAACAAAGACTTCAGTTTGTTTGTTTAGTCATTTGTTGTTTTTTTTCTTTAATTAACTGTTATGATTACTCTGTAGACTTAATTATCATTGCAAGTAGGTGTGTCTGCCTATTTTGGTAGATGGTAACATCACGTTTCTGTGGCAGAACCACAGGATTGGTTGAGTTGTTGAACTGTTTTGATGTGCTTTGATGTTTCTGATCTTTTCTTTCATGACCCTTTATTGAAAATGAAGTCATACCATGTTTTCCTTTGAGCTATACGAACAGCTATATATTTGGTCAATTCTCATATTTATTATGTGGAAGTTCAGCTGTAAGGCAGAAAGTAGCAATCCATTGAACAAAGCATATGCAATTTCATAATTTATTGTACTGGTGTGTTTATCTTGCACTTCCCTACATAGACTGATTTACTAACTATTTATAGTTACCTAATGACAGGAATGTGCACCTTACATAAAAAGGATTTGATTCTTGATCAAACCTGTCTAAATTTCCTTTCAAATAAGGATACCCAATACTGCACAAAGTGCTTGTAAACACTGTAAGGATTACATGGAAAGGAAACATCCTACTTCCAACAAAATCATCCTCATGTCTCTTGCAGGGACCAGTGAGAGTCAGCTGACCCCTGCGGCTGGGGGCTGGGTGACAGGAGGACACCAGGGCTGGTCATGCCCACCCTGCCAGCCACCATCCTCTGGGGCCTGAGCCCAGTGGACAGAGCTAAGGGCCAGCAGCAGGGTTCATCATCAGCCCTGACACTTTTGGAGAGCAACAAGCCAGGGCTGGGTCCATGCAGCAAGGACCTTTCAGGAAGAGACAGACGTGAGACCGGAGACTGGCACTACTATGGTATTGCCAAAGCAGTGACTGACGGCCCCCGGTTTGAAACCAAGCCTTGGACAATGATCAGGGTGGGGAAGGACCCTGGGGTGCCTAGGCAGGGACAGGAAGGTCTTCACGATCCCCAGGGTCCTAACATGTCTTTACTGAGAACTAAAAAAAAAAAAAAAGAAACAAAAGGAATAGAAGCCTTTTCTTACTATTTTTTTACCGGAAAAGGGGAGCAAGCACATTCTGCAGCATGTTTGGAGAAAGATACTTTTTTACTGCAAAATTAAAGACACCTTTTTTGGACGTGTGTCTGATGTTCAGTTGTCCATGTGTATGTTTCAATGATTCTTGGATCATTACAAAAATAATCCATTTGCCCTACCTTTGACTAGGGGTACATTCCAGAGAGACATTTAGTTTCCTTATGGTGGAAAAGAACTTTTCATTCTAAATTGAGCTCAGTTTGAAAATAGGTTTCCTTGGGTAAGTTAATGGAAATCTTTCTGAGGGAAAGTTCCTTTTCTGCCAAGGTAGAAGCAGTCCAGTTTTGTCTGAACTCATAAGTAATTGAAAAGATCATTTAAAGGGATGCTGCTGATTTGGGTCATGGCTGCAGGTCTTTAGCTCAGCCCCAGTCTGCAGTAGGAGTTACAGTTCAGGCTAGACACAGGGGAGAGACAAAGTATGAACATGCAGCTGTAAAGGGAGAACCAAAGAAAGGAGTGATCTGGAAGAAGATTTTTTTTCTGGGCCGCATTGTAGTCTGGCCATGTCTGCAGGTCCTTGGCAAAGATTGAATCAGAATATATGTTAATGCCTAGGGTGTGCTGCAGTTTTATTTGTGCTGTCAAGAAGCTGTTAAAGCAAGGAAAGGTAACAAAAAGATTTCTCACCTCAAGACTGTGCCCTAGCAGGGAGGCCTTAGCTCAAACTCAGCCCAAGGCCAGGATTAAATCTGGGAATATGGTTAAAGACAAAAACTTTGACCTTCAATGGGAGGTGGGTGTCAAAGAAGCAGACGAGGATAGTTACACTGAAGATAGGTTTCTTCCCTAAGAACTTTTTAATCTGGACCATGCCTGGGAGTCCTTAAGCAATGACAGGCAATGAGGCCAAAGGTGAAGTCCTTGGATGAGGGTCATCTGGATCCAACATTTGTGAATGAAATTATGATGGGTATGGGAGAGAGACAATCAGAAGAACTGAAGTTGGGTTTGGAGCATCCAAGGGAAAGGGTAAGCTGCAGGAGAGAAAAAAAAATAAATTCTCTCCTAGAAACCTTTTCATCTGGATCATGGTGGGTATTTAGTCTAGATTTTGTGTTGGAAGTGTTACAAAGCCTTTTAATATGGATAATAATTGATTAAATCATGTGTTTGGAAGTATAAGGTTACTTTACAACAGTTATTCTTTACATATGTCAGCTCCTTGAGTTTCCTTAATTCATATAGGACATGCTTTTCCTTAATTTAATCTTTGAGTCCTAAATAAATAAAAAACGCTGACAACTGCTGTAGTAGTAGAGTCTTGATGACTAACTATTTATTTTAGTACAAGTAGGAATAAATTCTCTTCATCTGCCTTTGAAACCTTTTTTGAAGCCTCTTTTAACTGTTGATGATCTTAGAGATCTTAACACAGTAAGGTTATCTGTATCTATGAATACCTGTCCTAAAGAAAGCTTTATGACTGAAATATTGAGGTATACGACGGTATCCTCACACAGGATCAAAACTTCATAAAGAAAAGTCCATGAGGAAAGTTAACAGATTTAAATAATACAACCTAATAGCTGTAGAATAGCCTAGAAGCACCTTCTCTCTAGCAGAGTGTCTGTGCCATTTTATTTTATATTATACAATTAATTGTATATCAGAAGTTTATCATGCTAGGTGTAGATGAATTGAGTTTTTCCCTATTTTTATTTAATAAATGTGCCTACCTGAACCCTCAATGTTATATGTTATTTTAGAGTCATACTCAGAGCCAAAGAGAATACAGACACTTAAAAACGAGTGAAAGACCATCCATTTTTATTATAACTGCACAGGTTAATCAGAAGACACAATGGTCTATATTACAAAGGAAATATTAGGATTATACAAACAATTTATGATATTAACCACCTCGGCTAAAATAACCCTTAGCTATTGATAATGTTTTGATTAGCAGAACATTTTCCTGCCTTTGTGTTGCTTTGACTCATATGGATGACTAGGTCAACATCTTGTTAACTATCTCCACCTGCATCAAATCTGGAGTTATTTTCTTTAACAAGGGAGTTCATTACAGCAGAAAAAATAAAAGAGGACCAGACATAGCTATAAATGTTAGCCATAAAAGCATGTCCAAATTGAAAGCTTTCACAGTACTTAGATTTTGAGTACTATGAACGCTTACTGTGTCATATCATCTCAGTAACATACAGGTACATTATCATGATTCTGTTGGAAATTGCTTAACAAAGGTGCCCAGGTTGAGTTTTTGCTGATAAAGAGAAAAGGTAGAATAGGAGGATATTCACCATGAGGGCTTTGTGGTGCATTTTATGTAAAGCACGTGACACAGTTTTTCAAGCAAATGCAAGTTTTGAAACCAGTACAGCAAAACACATAATCAGTATTTGTAAATTTGAATGAACACACAAGAAAGTTCTTGTTATTAAACACAGTACATGATATCCTCAACAGCAGTAAATCATGAACAAACTCTTTTGTGGTTGAAACTTTACTGGATTAAAGATAAATCTACCTATTAATTTAATAATTTTTTTCCTCTCAAAATTGAGTATATCCAATCTATTCCTCCTGTCCTATGACATGTAGGTTAGCCTGTCCATAGACTGCATGATCCCCCAAGCAGAGTAGGTTTTTAACTGTTAGATGCAATGTAACTTATGTACTATTTAAAACAGGCTTCTGACATTGCACTAGCACATTTTTGATTTTATTTTTATTTTTTAAAAATGTTTTCTTTTCTCCTCTTTCATTTCAGAAGACAGTATTTTGGACATTGGGAAAACGCCTTCAAGCTCAGCAAGACAGAACAAATAGAACTTCTAGAATGCTAAACAGATCTTGGTGGCCATAAAGTTGTTCCTTTTTTTCCTTCCAAATTCAACACACTTTGGTTTTAGGTATCATGGTGGAACACAAGGTGAATGTAAATGTACTCTTTGCAGTGAAACCACCCTTTCTCTAGATGTAAAACGAAATCTGTCACTTGTTGATTCAGCCATTACTGATACATGAACTGCTCTTATGTGTGAGAGTTGGCTGGCACTCTTCCAGCAAGCGCTGGACTTGTTCATGTTTGTGTATCTGCCTTGACTTCAATGTGTGAGCTGTGCAAAACAGAGCATTTCATGAATTTACGTAATTTTCCCCTTCATGTCACACGATTAACACTCCTACACATTCTCTGTAGCTGTACTTTGGGAATCACAAGTACTTTTCAGTGTTTCTCAGAACTAAGCACATATAATTGTATAATAAGCATTGGAGAGAGACTTACATATAAAACACAGACAGTGTCAGATGAATTTAAAATTCAGCTTCATTTGAATCTATTAGTCAACCACGAATTAAGTGAGGAATATAAATAAAAGATTGATATTGCTAGGATTGATAACCAAGTATTTGTAAAAAGGTGACATTAAACGTGCCCTGGTTCCTTGAAGTAGTAGTTTGAGTAACATTTATTCTGGTTGCAGTTGTTTCCAAATGTTGTATATGAAGAGTAGGGATTTTGTCAGTCTGAGAATAGCTTTCATATCACAGCAAAAAGACTATGTTGCTCTGATGCATTGATATATTTGGAAAACACCAATGGTGTAATTTTATTAACAGATTGTATAATGTAAAGTGGCTTCCAAGAGATCTAGTCTTTCAGTTATTTAGAGGTTTCCTATTGAAAAGGAGGCAGGATCATATAGAAAGGCCTGGGTTTGTACTGAATTTGCTCATGACTCAATTTGCCTCCCAGTAAATAGGGCAGTAATTATAAAATCCTTTGGTAACATGAAGTAACCAAGAAAAATTGAGTAAATTGTTACAGCATACTCAGAGGTTATGGGAAGCTTTGAGCATGCAAGTGATGCAGGTTTAAAACTTCAACATTTAAAATCTACACCTATCAAATGAAGAAACTTCTTAATTTTGGATTAATTTTAAAGCAAGTTCTTCATATCTCAGTCTTTAAAGGATGTATTTTAACATGTGTTCTAGTGAGATATATGAAATCTCACATATTTATTTTAAGCCTAACTTATTTAAATTGCTTCAGCAACTCCTGTAAATAGAAATTGCCTTTTTTAGCCAAAAATCTTTAGGTAAATCTCAGAAAAATGACGAAGGTTACAGAAATAGGAAGGTTTAAGTCTTTCATACATGCATATGAAAATATCTTATTGGGTTTCATTTTCCTTTCAATTTTTATTCTTCCGGTCTAGAAACAGTATTTCCTGCAGGTTTGTTTTGGGTTTTGGTTTGTTTTGCCTGTTTTGTTTTGTTTTCAATTTTTTTTTTTTTTTTTGGGGTTTTGTGGTTTTACATTTATTTATTTATTTTTTTTTTTATTCATTCATTTGTTGGTTGGGATTTTTTGATAGAATATACAAGTACAGTATCCATGTGTACCATGGACAGGATTTATAGTGTTTTGTGAGGAACAGCTCCTCAGAAATGAGTACAGGACAGACAGGATTATTTATTTATTTATTTATTTGTTTATTTATTTTTTTAACTGTAAGAAGAGAATAATGTTATACTTCCAAAATAATACTTCTATGGAAAAGCATACAGGACTACTCTGGAGATGGGTGAGGACTACAGCTACACCAGATACAAAAGTTTCATTCAAAAAGTTATTATTTACCTTGGTAAAGCAACATCAGTGTAACACAATAGTTTAGTATTTAGGGAAACTGAACTCTGAAAAATACTAACTAGTAAACAGTATTATAAGGATCACAAAACATTGTAGCATCCGTTCTCCAAAAGTGGCTGCTTAGGGGCAAGTCATATACAGAGCAAGAACCCAATGGTTACTTTTTCAATAGTCTCGAAGTCCTTAACACTTGCCTGTACAATGAACCTTTGACTTAGAGATTTGGTAGTTACGAAATGTTCATTAATTTTTCTGACGTGAACTTTTACAATGATCTCATGAAGACAAATTTTCAGCCTCCACAAAGTTCTTTTGACAAAATTCTCCTAGTCAAAATTTAAGGTCATTGTCCTCTTACAAGCAGTAATTCTCATCTTCCTTTTTGGCTGTTGAAACGGATTTCTTAAGTTTGAGGCAAATTCATAAACGTCTGGAGTCTTCGTAGTGGAAAAAACAAAAACTGAATCATAAACCAAAATGAAACCAAAGTCCTCAAAGGCAGTATGTATGCCCCCTCTCCACTATGTCAGGTAGACAGTAGGTACCTTGGCATGCAATAAACAGTGGCAACATCAGCTGGGCTTGCAGGCATCTAACCAAAAGACTAGTGAATGTGTCCTCATCAGATATTTAGTTTATGAAGTTATCAGTGAGAAGGAGGATCCTTAGAAGAACTAAACATCTCATATATATATCTAAATATAAGAAGATAAGATTTTCACGTCTTAAAATCACTTAATCTCTCTCCATTGCCTTTACAGGGAAGTTGAAAGATTGTTTTACTGGTGACTCAAATGCCTAAATTAAGATAACTGATTTAACCCCCTCAGGATTTTTTTCAGACACATTCAATGTCTGTGAAATAGAAGGGAGGATCTCAACTTTACAGAGCTGAGATAAGGATGTTATCAGTGATCAATTCTTATATATTGCATTAATAATTTTTAAAATTCATGTTTAGTGATTAAAAATAGAAGGATCTGCACTCCTTTTATTGTTAGGAGGAGTAAAAAGGTCATACTTCCATGTAATATTGCTCTGAATCAGGTGGTGATGAAGGGTCTTTAACAAGTTATTTCCCTGACACTGTCTGTCTATGCAGTTCTCATAACCAGTTTTTATTTGTCACTGAAAAATGGGATGTTAAAAATGTATAATTAATACATACACCTTTAGAAGTGCTTTTACACTTGCACTTTGTGCTTTTTTTGCCTTAAAACTTATGCCATTGACATTCATTAGAGGTCATGAGTAAGTGAAATCTTCAAAGCTTCTTTTAAAAACTGCATTTCAGCACAGTTTGTAGAGGTTTTTGATTTTAAAGAGGTAGTTCCTTCTTTTATATATTATACTTTTATTTTAATGTCTATACTTTTTCCCATCCACGTGAACATAATTAAAATATGGCTCAAGGGATTCTCTTTAGACATTTCAAAAATTTCACCTTTAGTCAGAGGCCAAGTGTAACAAATCAATGCTATTTACACTCGGCTCACAGGGTCATCAGTAGGGATCAGTTGTAGGTAAAATTCAGTCTCTACTGCTTGAATTAAAGGAACACTTGGAATTAAACATTCCAGGCCAAAAAAGAATGATGGAATTGACTCTACAGTTGTGTGCTGTGGTTCATTATAAAATAGCATTCAGAACTTGAGTGTAGATATACCAGACACTTGAGACTAACTTTTCTGATGCAAGATATATAATGACTCATATAAATGATGGACTGGTACTTGTGATTATGTTTCTCTAAATGGCATGCACTGATGAGATTAGCACCTATTATTGAAAATGATTGCACTCTTTATGGTCAAATACGCATTTCTTTTTCCTCCAGAGGAAGGAAAAAAAATAGAAAAGAAAAATCAGCTGATGTGAACATTCTCAAAGGAACCTATCGGTTTTGAGAAGAATAGATTCCTTGGTGTAAGAAAAATAAGCACTCACATACTCCATGTATGCAGGCAGGGTATTTGCCTGGAAAATCACAGATACTTCTTCACAGTTGTGGTGCCTGATTCAAACCCACAGCTTAAATGTTTCAGTAACTTCCCTAGCAATCACTCTGCTTGACCAGACAAAGTTCTACACAGTGAAATAGTTCCCCCAAGAAGAACTGGGGGGGATCTCTCAACAGCCAATCCATGAGAGATGTCATCTGAGATACAAAGGATCCTTGTTCAGTTCTCTGCTCCAGATTAATACAAAGAAGGAAGACCTGTTGCCCACACACCAGCCAAATGCCCTTTGCTATGGGTCATTTTAAAGTGAATAAGAGCAGTATGACTTTAATGGCTTTGCATTTCATGCTTTCAAGGTTTAACCTCAATGCAGACTAAATAAAAACTCTTAAAATTTTTTAACTTTCCATCCATGAAAATTAATTCCCTACTTTTCCATAGACTTTTTTTTTTTTCCTCGAGAAGTAACTACCAAGATGATGATTCCCAATTAAGTCTCCATTCAAAACTAGAAGCAAGTATCTGGTAGTGCTGTATCCAGGAGAGCATAACAGAAATGTAGATGGCATCAGACATGAGAACTGGAGAGCTGAGGCATGAGGACTGAAGTATTAAAAATCTGGTCTGGCAATTGATTGTTAAGTTTGTTTCCAGTAGTGAATGCAAACCAAAATTAAGACTATTCCTATAAGTGATTGTAGTTCACTGCCACTCACAAATATTTGTTAACAGACTGTAAATGAGGCAGCTGAGTTAAAAGAAAAGCCTGAATGAAGCAGAACATTCAGAAGGTAGTAAATATTCTGTACCGCCGTTATGCCCTTAAAATATGACAGTTTCACTGCTGTGTTAAAGCAAGAAGAAAATGGTGGCAGAGTAATGGAGTTGGTAGGAAAAGAGACTGAAAAAAGAGGATTAGGAAGAATACAGCTTGCACTCTAGAAACAAGAGCCTCATACTTCTGAGGGAGGCTAGAAATACTACATACATTTTTAAGGCCGAATCTAAACGACGTTCCTTGACTTGTTTCTGTAAACTGGAATCATGCTGTAGCATCTTATGACTATCTCTAACATATTTAGTCAGCCTGTAGTTTGTCTTATGAGAAAGATTCCTGCATTGCTATGACCAGGAAGTGGAGGCAACGCTTCTTACTTTGAGAGTGGGAGTTTTGGATTATCTTCTAATAAATAATTGTCTATACAGGTATATAGTAGAAGTATATATAGATACAGGTCTATGTATACATATATACCCTCCCCAGGTATTTGTTTGACAGTGCAGTATATTTAATATTATTACATAGCTCTGCCACAAGATGTTCTATTTTTTGTTTTGTTTTGCTTTGTTTATAATAAACTAAAAGAGAAGGGCAGAATTTAAAACTATAAAGACACTTCAAGCAAAGGAAAGACTCTACAGGGCATCTCTTTATGGAGAGTTATTGAGAATTATCTGTGAGAACAAACCACAGAGACAAATAACATGATATGTTTTGAAATGAAAATTTCAGAATAAGAATCAGATCGGAGGGCAAAGTGTGGTACCCAATTAGACCATCATAATCACTATTTTTGTACTAAAGGAAACTAATTTGTTTACAAGGCATCTCTTACTCCTCTGTTACTCACCATAAACACTAATTATAGGTGTGCTCTAAAGAAAAATATTCTTCTCTACCTGGAGAACCATAACTCCCATCAAATTTAATGCAGATTTTTCACATGCTTAAAGATGGCTGAAAGCTAACAGGAACCCAAATCAAGTCATTTGCCTGAGGGCTTTTATTACTTAAAAATGTATTGGAAAGTGATATAAGTGCAGTCAGAAGCAAAAATAAGTTATTTCCATATGTGTTGCCAATAATAAGATTGTTATAGTTGACCACTCATTAACACGTCTGTGAGGAGTTACCAAGTACTGGGACCATTCCAAGAGACAAAATGTTATTTCTGCTGACTCACCTTCACAGTCAGACTAGGACGGTTTTATTAATCTTGTTAGACCGAATCTTACTCTGCTTTGAAATCTCAGATTTTTTCCTTAACAATTTAAAGGTTTTACTTACTGCACAAAGTCTGTGGCAATAACTTTCTAAAGCTGACTAGTGACGTTTTATCAGTATTAAAAATTGAAATTGAATATGATAAATGAATAAAATCTTTAAACTCTTCTGATAGTAATCAAAAATCAAAATGAAAGGTACTAACATTATTAAAAAGGCATAGGAACCAATCTATCTTAAGAAAAAAAAATGTATAGGTATTGTAGTTTGCATTGCTACAAACGTCTTTAGTGTAAACAATTGCTTAGAACATTTGTATACTGAAGAAGCAAGTAGGATCAAGGACAGGAGGAGGATTCTAGATGAAATTTCAACATAAATTCCCAGCTCTAAAGAAAGATGTTTGCTTTAGGAGAAAATGGAGAAAATCTGGGGAAAGTGAGAATTCTGAATACAATGTTCATCACTGACTGTCCAAGGAGCACAAGAAATTTTGCAGAAGTGCAATTTGTGTAAATTAAATTTTATATATGGCATAGAATGTAAGGATGGAGGCATATCCTGTTGTATAAGTTTAAAGAGGAGTATATAGAGCAAAGAACATGGAAATAATGAAAATACGGTGCATCCAAACAACAAAGTATCAACATCTGTGGTTCTGACTAGTGTAATTTGTGAATCAAAGCCTGAAACAGTGTGATATTTCTAAAATGAATGAATATAATTATGAATATAATGATTAGCTATTGGGGAAGTAGTCTGGTTGAAATAAGATAGGATACTGTGCTTCTGTGTGGGTAGGAAACAAAGCTCTATACTGCCACATCACATTCCTAAATTGTTGTTCTCAGCTGGAATAGGCTGATACTGTTTGACCTCCTGGCAATACTGTCTAGTCACACTGCCAGTAACCTTGTTGTTTTGTCACAACCATTCAGTCTTCTGTCTGGCAGGTGAACTGATTTTGTAACAGAAATCAGTGTTCAACATCATGTTGCTTTTTTCAAAATTTTTCAGGGCATTCGGGTTAACTCCTTTATTCAAATGTAAGAATATAATGTATATGCAGCTAACACAATTAGGGAAGGACAGTTTTTTTACAGCCCCTGAACTATTGATTTGAATTAAGCAGCTGGGGGTGATTAATGTTAACTGAATATTAAGGAATATAAGGAAAAAAAATCCCAGAATTTTCCACAGTGACTTTTTTTCTTGATATGATGAACTTGCTTTTCAGTTCACCCACACAGGACTTCATAATCTTTGAGTTGAAAGTTATTACATTGCTACTGAGAGGGGGAAATGTGAAGTGTGTTGACAGCAAAAATGTGTTTATTTTGGCTCTACAAATTCTCTGATGTTCTGAAGCTGAGGGCACGTAGGAGAGCTGCCCTGAGCTAGCACAAAGGAACAAACAACTGATCTGTTCACAAGTGCTGGCATAGAGATCTTTTGGCAAAAACTGGTGGAATGCCATTCTTCCCTCTGGTGCTAATTTCTTCAGAGGTACTTGACTGGGCCTCTGTTTAGAAGTTAAGTTTTAATTAGTTCAAACTTGTTTGACATTATGAATGCCTCTTGAGAACTGTTTTCTTGAATGTATGTATTTATTAATATTTTTACAAGTGTTTGTTGTGGGGAAAGTGTTTATTTAGGGCAACTTTATGAATATAAGTAGAGGACAATTCTGAAGAAATCTGAGGAAAAAAAAAGTTTGTGCTGTTCTTTTATGTTGCAGAAAAGAGGTTTGTAGAAAAAAAATAAGTTTGGAAGTTTCTAAATATAACTGCTGAGGCCAAGACAGTTCTGCTGCTCTGTTCTGTTGCTAAACACTGTGTCTGTACATTGGAAGGGTTAGCAATAAAAATCATAGGATTATTGAATGGTTTGGGTTAAAAGGGACCTTAAAGTTTCAACCCCTTTCTGCAGGCAATGAAAAAAAATCCAAAGGCCAAATCCAGTATTCAGGCAGTGCACGCAGATTTGCGATCCTTGAAGGAGCATTAGGTCCATGGGGCTGAGTCACTATTTCGTTTCTGAAGGATATTGTAAAACTGGAGTTTAATGGCTGTGGTTCATCTCAAGTTTTCTCTAAGCTTCTGAGACTTAACAGCACAAATGAAATTTCACAACAGCCAGCACAAGATGATAGCATACTGTTTGGATTTAAATATCAACCTCTGTTTTTAGGAACAGCTAAATACAAACAGGAATGTACTAGCAGTTCTGTATCTACACTAGGGAAACAATTTCCATAAAGTGAAAACACAGCAACTTTGTATATGCTCTCTGAGAAGAAAATTATTCAGACTGTTTGAGTTTGCAAATACTACATGAGTTGGTTAAAAAGGAGGAAACTAAAAGATGAATAACAACTTTATTTTGTGGTGTTGATACTTCCCAAATGCGAGTAGTATTGTAGAATTGCACTTCTGTAAAAAGGCAATATCACCTATACCTGATAGAAATATGGAACTGGGAGCTCATGAATGCAAAATAAAGTTTTAGAACGTTAAAACTTAAAGTTTTAAGTTAGATACTGGAGAGAAAGGCTTGCATGAATGAAGGTTTCCTTTTACTTCAAATATTTTTATATACCACTGACCCTTGTTCCTAAATTTCCAGTTGTTAATTTCTATGGTCAAAGTTACTGGAGGAGGTCATGCACATAATCACTGAATTACCAGGAGTACTGGAAAGTTCAGTGCCTTTTGAAATGGTCTAAGTGATGATTCTTTTACACAAAATACCCGAGGAGGGGTCAACTGACTTAGGAGTTGGGTTAAGAACAAATTTTAACTCTTACAAAATGTGATCAGGAGTAGTGCCAGGGTTTTTTTTATGTGAGAGTGATGCTTGCCTGACTTACATTTGGAAGATCTTCCTTTCCTTATGAGGAAATTTTATATCCCATTTTTCTTCTGTAGGTAATTCCTTGTTCATATATCTTTTCTTTGCCTACTTATAAAATTCTGTATTCAGGAAGGCACTTACTGCAAATTCCCATCTGAGGCATCCAAATGTCCTTGCACTTTTCCTCATAGGCCCTGACCACTCAGCCCAGGATTGTGATCTCCTTTGATTGGTAGAGCACAGAAAGTGTAAATGTTCCAGGGATGGGTATTTTGACCCTGAGGTGGTCACTGCAACTCTGGCTTTAGAAAGGGAAGTATATTCTGCTCTTCAGAAATTCAGGTCATTCTTTCTGAACTCCAACGTAAATACACAAAAAAGTGAGTATTATGTCCCTGAGTAGAATTCTGAATTTTGCAACTGTTGCTTCTCAGAATCAAAATCTTAGGTCAAAATCTTGGTTGTGTCATTCTGTGAAGAATGAAAACTAGAATTTAGAACAGTTTCCCCTTATGACATATATTTTCACAGCAAGACAGCAATTTCATTTTGGAGAAGATCTTTTCACCAGTGGTGGGTTGACCTTGCCTGGACGTCAGGTGCCCATGAAGCTGCTCTATCACTCCCCTTTCCAGCCAGACAGGGGAGAGAGAATAAGGTGGAAAATTACTTGTAAGTTGAGATAAAGCAGTTTACTAAAGCAAAAGTGAAAGTTTGTGCGCACATAAGCAAAGAGGAAAATAACAAGGCTTATTCTCTACTTATTAGCAAGCGATGTCCAGCCACTTCCCGGGAAGCACAACTTCAGCAATGCGTGGAAGTTGCTCCAGAAGGCAAACATTGTAAATAACAAATGTCCCGCCTTCCTACTTCTTCTCTTAGCTTTTATACCTGAGCTGATGTCATATGGTATGGAATATCCCTTTTGTTAATTTGGGTCAGCTGGCCTGGTTGTGTCCCCTCCCAGGATCTTGCCCTCGAAGCAGGGGAGGAATGTTGAGAGACATTGCAGATGCTGTGCCAGAGGTGCTCAGCAGTAGCAAAAACACTGGTGTGTTATCAAAACCTTGCTAACAATGCAAAGCACAGCACTGTGAGGGCTGCTATGGGGAAATGAACTCCATCTCAGGCAGACCTGATACACCAGTTCTCCACATAAGAGTTTCTATTGAAGTAAGAAACTATTCCTCATCCAAAGGGATTTCTGGTGTATGTATTCAAAAGTGAAAAATGCGGTGAAACAAATGATAGATCTGAGTTTTTACATTTAGATCCAGGTTCAGACACTACATTCAGATGTGGTATCAAAACTGCTGGGAAAAGTAAGCTCTTTAGTGTTTAAATTCCAAACACTACCTCCTTATTACATCTGTATTTTAATTTTCTTTAACCAGAAAAGAAGGAATAGAGTACACATATTAATAAGTAGCAAATTTATGCGTGTTATGGCAACTATGTGTATAGGGGAGAAATTTTGGGCTTTTTTAATGAGGTTAAATAACCAACAGAGTTACGTACACCTCCATTACTAAGTCTATGTATTTAGGAGATGTTTAAGGCCAACAGCAGCTGCTGCAGTGATGGCAAAATACAACCATATATATACATTCTGAATATATATAAATTCTGAAAGCCACAATTGCTTCATTAATGTTATTGAAAGCATAAAATAGGTTTTAATTGTATGGCTGATTTCCCACAGCAATTTAATGAGGAAAGTATTTGGCAGAAATCAAAAGCTGTAAAATTCACGTTGTTTGTTCATGAAGTTAGCAGTGAGCTAAATCCTTCTGCTATTATTCAGGAAAAAATCCCACTGAATTGCATTGAAGTGAACTTCAGTTTCCCCCGAGGACTAAGGTTTGCAGCATTTTTCTCAAAACAAGTAACAATGTTGAACCTTAGGGAAGCTGTCATGATCAGAGAGCCCTAAGGCAAGGATACAGCTACTCTAAATTTGAAACATTTTTCTTTTTCTTTTCTTTTTCCCTTTTTTTTTCCCCTATCATTCTTTTCAGTGTGACAGATGCAGCAATTTAGGGAAACAGCTCAAGATTGCATGGACTTTAATTTTGATTAACAATACAGAAACAGTCAGTTGATTTCCATAGGTACTTCATTTTTAAATGTTTTCTGTTGGAAATATCAAACATCTGTCTGAAGTGAATAACTAAATAGCTGATAGCATGGTATCTGTTCCTATTTTAGGCTTCCAAAGCCAGAGGCATTTGAACACCCATGTAGGATCCTAGGTGCTCAAAGAAACTTGGAAACTGGAAAGACCTAAGCCATATAAGATCAATTGCTCCTGGCACTTAAAAGGCTAGTAAAAACAGGTTATAATGTTTACATGACTTTTTATGGGTCAGAGTTTATTATAGCTCCTTTCTATGGCCTACAGCAGTGGAGTATTTTACAAGGCTTTTGCTGTGCTTGACAGATATGTTTCAGTGAGTTTGCCAAGGCAGAGTATTACAACTGAGCCCCTAACATTTACAGATTTCCAAAATTCTCTTTCCAGTGAAAGATACTTGGAAGTTGGACAATATGAAATCAAATTGGATTGGACACAATTCATGACAATAAATAAACCCTGTGACTACTAATCATAAGAATGTTTATACATGTCAAAAGACATTATATGCTGCACTCAAAATGCTGTATTGAAGCTCATTGTGAGGGCTGCAAAGTTAAGCTACCAAAAATTAGGCAATACCAGAATTAAACTTGCTAGCTTCATTTCTTTCCTTCCTTAAAAAAAACCAAACCAAAACAAACAAACTTACACCATGCCTAGTACAGGATTGCCTCTTTCACTTCCATAAGTGTTCTCCAGTGGCTTATGCTCTTGTTCAGTTATTAACACGTCTCATCTATTGTATTCTACTGAAGCTATTCTCAACACTGATTCATTGATTAACTCACTGTATTCTATGGTACTTGTAGATATAATGCCTGAACATATTACAGTAGCCCACAAATGGTCATGGTGAAGACAAATATTCATGATAAAGAGTAGTGCAAGGCAAAGAAAAAAAAAAGTACTCTGACAAGGGTAACACATTTAAAGAACTTGAAATAGTTATTTTACTAGTGCCGTGTAACACTTAGTGGTAATTAAATGATGAACCCTCAGTAGTCCAAGGTCCTTGTCTTACCTTCTGGTGGGAATCTTGGAGAAGTCTGTGAAAAAGAGGAAAGGAAAGAAATTGTTTTAAGGGGAAGAAGAATTTCTTTGACACTTTTCATTTTTTGTTAAACTAATATTACATCTTTTTACTTCAATATGTATTAGATGGAATATAGTGTAATGGACCAATGGGGAGAGTGCTAGTGAAATTTAGAAGCAAAATTTAAAGTGATAAGCCTGGCATATGAAGCAAAGTCATGATCTTCATGTCCTTCTGCCTAGCTTATTATTTTAGCTCTCTTCTTCCTAGATGGCACATTTCTCCAAAATGGAATTATTTCCTCCAGTCTGAAAATGCAGCTTCCTAAAGGGGTATCTCTTGTTGTACCATTGAAACTGGAGATTTGAAAGGTGAAATTTCTCATGTATGTGCAGTTCATACTTCAGTCTCTGGTTGTAAACTGATAAATGTTACTTGGTCAGTGGAAAAGTAGAGGAAGATTTTTTTCCTGTATGATAACTTAGTAACAGATGGGAAACCTTAACAATTGTGATTGGATGAAAACAACTGTAATTTGTAAAAATCCTTATATATTTATTCACAAAACTTCAGTAGTTTGGCACCCATTTTTAGCAACTTTAAAATAAAAACAAGTACTGTCATTTGAAAATATTGTTGACTAAAGAATCACCAGGCAAAGTAAGCTTATAGCCTACTTAAACCCCAGAGTTTTAACCTCAAATATGTTGCTTACCCACCATCAGTGCTGACAATCCCTTCTTTGTGAAATTTCTGGTGTTGTTATGGAAGTTCTGATAACACTTATTACTTGTAGCCAGAAAGCTGACTTTCATTAAAAGAAACTGCCACACCATACCGTACAGTAGCATTTTATTGAGTTTGAAGTATCTGGCTTGTTAACTTTATTTAAGCAGCTGCTATCTCACTTCAGTCTGATCACAGGACTGTTTGAAATGAAAATAAGACCTGCTTTGTTTACAGACTTCTTTTAACTACTATGGATCAAAAATTGTTTGTTCTTTCTGACAGCTTTTACAGGCTTTTGTTACTTTTTATTCTCATTGTGATAGATGCTAGTAATTTTTACTGGGTTTTTTTAAGTCTTTTTCTCTAGCAGCCACACTACAGGGAGCTTATCAGAAAAGACTGATCTTTCCTAATTTTCTACCTCATACCATGTACCCTTTGGAGCATGTATGCTTTCATATCACACTGTTCAATATCATATACTGCTTAATAAACAGTTTCCTTTCCCTCCCCTCCCTCCCTTCCCCTTCCCTCCTTATATATATGTGGCATGTTCCCCAAGAAAATAATAAAACCTGGTTCTGTAAAGAAGGATTAGACTATCACCTGACTGATTTTCCTAGGCAGAAGCACCGTGCAGGTTGTGTGTGTAGGAGAATTGTTATTTTTTTTAAGTTGTTTCTCCCAGCTCTCCTTTAAACTGCAATACACCACTCAGTTCAGTTCAACTTTCAATACGGGGTTTTCTAACCTTTGAAGTCATCTATTCAACCGATGTTTCAGGAGTAGAGTTAAAAAAACCACAACAAACACAAAAAACCCCAAACAAACAAAATAAAAAGGGGCTAGGTGCTATGCTATGATTTAGGAAAAAAAACAACAAACAAATCCTTTTTACACTTCAATGTGACCTTCCTCTCACCTACATGCAATTGAGAGTCCTGCTTGATTTTAGAACAGAAGGCAGTTGGAATCTTCCTCCAGTGAAAGATTGAACTATAATCATCATATCGGACATAAGGATTGATTCTAGGATTAGCAAAATCAGAGGAAGTTTTTCTGAAAAACTTTAGGCCCCAACAGAGTGAATTCCAGTGACATGAATGTACTTCTAGATGACACTGAAAATTTAAATTTCAAGTCTACTGACTTTGGTGAATCTAAGGAGGGTCATATACACCTGCTGACACATTGGATGTGATTGGTTTCAATTAGTGGATAATATTCATGGTTAAGGATTCTATTTTCAGGAATAAATGGATTTTTCAATAATAAAATAACACAGTGAAAGCATGTATATGTCAACAGCAAAACCATTTAGAGAAAATAATATAAGATATATTTAAAAGAGAATAATGGTTCAAGGGAAAGTAAAGGGTGGACTTGGAGTGACAGGTTATACAAATAAAAAAGTATCAGTCAGTCTATGATAAAAATACAATGAATCCATTTGTCATAATTTGTCTTTGTTATTATAATGCTACAGATACCTAACCAAAATTCACCCTCCTCATTCATGTGCACACACATATGTATATATACACACACATAACTCTATGTGCATTGATCACTCACTGGAGTGTGAAGCCTGCCTGATGATACCTCAATGGAAGCGATTTTCTGCATTCTGAAGACCCAGGAAAGAAGGCATCACTAGTAGGATAATGTTAGGACACCTACTTTAATCTATCTACTCAGGTATATGGTGGTAGTCCTACTTCTGGATGGAGTGGACTGGAATGATTGTACTAATGACTTAATGTTATGAAAATAAATGATTCTCCTTCTGAAACAAATCTTATTCTTAAACACAAGATTTTTTTTCATGTAGTGGAAAAATTTCTTTTCACCTTTCATTTCTATAATCTTGCCACATCACCAGCATTTAGGAATATTTGTGCATCTTTAAGGAAGACACTACTGATGATATATTCCCTTTTTATATCTGTAATGGCTTTGAAATGCCCCCACACCTACTGGAATAAGTTTGTCAGCTCTATATTAAATACTAGCACAGTATTAGACTTGTCATCAACATCTTAATCAGGTGGTTCATAAGCCCCAGAAACTTCAGTCTTGTGTGCATCTTTTTATTTAAGTTTTCAGTCTATGAAAACCAGCCTTGATGTCTGAACACCTGAAATGAAATTCTGAAGTTATTTCTTTAATTTGGAATTTTAAATATCTTCAGATCCAAACACTGACATTGAACCCTTAGTGTAGGATTGCATTACTCTTCTTTATACTTCCAATCATGTCCTAAGGTTCCAAACCATCATTTACATATTTTGTTGTCATTAAGAAAAATAATGGACCTTATTAAGGGCAACACATCACATATCACTCCCTTTTTATCCCAGTAAGAAAGCACATGTTATTGCTATTAACTCTCTCTGATCTGAAAGATAGACGGAGGAGTCCAGAGAACTGCTTTTTCCTAGCCATGAAGAGAAAGAATAACAAGCTATTAATGAGATTTTATTAATGGTCAGGACGCTCAGCAACAGTGTCTATTCTTCAAAGAAAAAAGTTTGACATAGTAAGCTCAAGAGAAGAATGGACATTTTTTCAGAGTTTCTACAGGGAAGAAAACACAAAATTAGTTTTCTAATTTTATTTTTGGAAAACCTCCTCCTCCTTTAACACTAAGAAAGAGAGAAATTGAATTAGCAACAGCATCACTGAAATACTGTTGGTTTCATGGAAAGAAGCTTCTAGGGAAGAATCCCTTTTTGGTAGCAATTTCTATTTTTATATTGTTTATAGGTTTTTCTTTGTTCATTATTATCTGAATATTTTCATTTCCACCCCTGCCACCCTCACCAGATATAATTCCTCTTTTAGGACTGGTCAAAAACCAATGTCCTCCTGCTAGCTAGGATACTTATTGAAGAGATGAGAAGTGCTAGTTTCTCAGGGGAGGAAAACCAACCCAACCCAACCTCGCACCATTTGGACATTGAACTATAAATTCCTTAGAAAAAAAAATATGGATTAAACTTGTCCCAAATCATCAGAAATGGTTATTAAACTCTTTTCAGTACTCACTTAAGCTGCAAACCACATGAAGGTAACAAAACAGCATCAACTCATCTAGTTGAAGAATTCTTTTTTTTCTCCTTACTTTATGTAGGAAAAAAGAAATTTGGAAAAATTTTGTAAGGGGGAAAAGAAAAGCAGAAGGAGCCAAAGTTGAATAGAGAATATCCATCTGAGGCTGAAGTCTGTAAACTCCATCCAAATTTGGGTATGTCATGTTTCTTGAATAGTTTGAATCAAATTTTGGTAGAATAAATCAAATCAGTTGTCTTTCAAGATTCTGTAAAGAGAGAAAAAAATAAAAGCTTTCTTATGAGGAGCCTACATTATTGAAAAAAAAGTAAATATACAGCTAAAATATATAACAAAATATACTTCTCCCTGCCCAGCTGTCCTGTAGCTTATGAATCTATCATAATTTTAGTGTTCAATAATAAATAGTATTGGATTTAGTTTCAGTATGAATTTTATGGTTGTAGTCTGTTTTTTTCTTTGCTTTGTTTAGGTAAATAATCTAATTTTGAAAGGTAAGAAAAGTGAATAATCTCATATTATTTCCAGGTTATTCAGCCAGAGAGTGCAACTTCCTTGAACAGCAAGTGAACTGCTAAAGAAATTTTTTAAGGCAGTTGTACAGTTACAGCATCATCTCGTAGGGCTGCCAAATTGCACTTAAAGGGTTTCCTGGGACATGAGATAAAAGTAGTCTTGTTGTAGACAAACATTTGCTTTCATGTTCTTTACACATTCTTACCTCTAATTTGGGTGGTATCTCATAAATGCATTTTTATTCCTTTAGTTTGACTGGTGGTTTTTTGTGTATGACTTACTGAAATCATATAAACCTTCTCTGGAATTATATTTACGGACATTTTATGTAATAGCTGTAAAAATTAAAGACTTGTATAAGAATTTTTACATGGAACTCATATTGTTACTCACCCTTCAGCTATTAGGCAACTGAAAATGAGAATTAAAAAATAAGGAGCAATTTGTGGAAAGTAATACAAGTACAATACCAAAGATGAATAATGACTAATCACTAGTCACTAGTCACATTTCTGGATAACTGAAGAACTGCAGTTCATTTATAATCTGTAGCTTTAAAGACCTCTTCTCTCTTCAGAAAGTTTCGGAAAGCCACTTTTCCTCTAAGAATTCCTATCACACCTTCTTAAATCTTTCCTCCTAAAAGAAACCAACATCCTCCCTACACTGTGAATTAGCTGTAAAAATCAACTCTTCTCAAAAGCATCTTTTTTCCTCAATCTCCCTTTAGTAAAATTATCAACTGTTTGAAAAACCTTGGAACATTTTCCCTACAAATGTGTATTTAAGGCAAAATTGGAGTTCCCTTCAATTGAGGTATTTGCAAGCATGCTTCATGACTAAAATCACCATTTTGGACATGGATAACTCGTTGCACAATATGAAAGCAATGCAATATACTAGTATTGTAGTTGTGCTGCTTTTCAGTCTTTAAAAGTAGCTGAAAGTAAAGTTTAACTCATTTTACCAGGAAATTCAGCCATGTATACTTTGAATTTTGATCTTCTGTGTCCATACTACCTTTTCATTGCCTTTACAGGTCTAATCCAAGTAATATATGCATGATTCTAACAGCTAAAAGAATCAAATGGATATATCGGCAAACATGATGAAGAGTTATCTTTATTTAGGTTTTGATTCCAGCTGTTCTAGCATATTTCAATGAAGTAAAATTATAGACATTATGGACTCTCTGGAATAAAATATATCCCTCTCCATTTATTCTTCATGTAGTAGTATTTACTACTCAGCAAATGCTTTAGTAAACTCAGTAAAATCAGTAGATGGATAGAAAAGCAATATTTTATCATTATGGATTTTGGTTCTTCAAATAAAACATTTACTCTCTTAATATTTCCAGTATTTTTGTCTTTCTCTGTTTTGTTTAGACTTAATTTAAGGCTAAAATTATAGGGTTTTCTGGATGTACAGAGAACTTATCAATGTCTTTTACATATGATACCAGTCTTCTGATACATCTGGGTTTATGTGTTCTGTTTCTCAAGAACTGAAAACAGTCATGTGAGGTTTGCTTTAAAATACTAGTTTTTACAAAGGACACACAGTTGAATCTGTATTTGCATATATAGAAGTTTAGTTACAAATGAACTGACTCATCATTTTGGGTTACAAAGATATTCTTAATAAAACTGGAATCTAAAGGCTTTGAGAATTAAAAATACTTAATTTGTCAGCTTAGTCAGTAGTTGCATATGTGGATGTTATAAGTAATAAAAAGGAAAAATCTTGTAAGGAGTTTTGACATGGTCATGATGGCTAGTCTAAATTTTAAGATATACTGTTCTTTGTATCTAGAAATTTCTTTTAATCAGCAACCACGTACACACATGCTTGTATGTATAGATTCAGTACCTCAACAGGATATAATTGTTAGACTGCTTGATTTCAGTGAGTGCAAATAATGTAGTTTCTTCATTTGCAAATTTTTCCACTGGTGTTCAGTTATTAATTTCTTGGAATTGAGGATGATTTCTTGTTTGGATAAGATAAATTAATCGAAATTCTTTCACTTGTAATTTCCAAAGGCATATCGTTGTATACAGAAGTTTAGGCACTGTCTAACACTGTTTAGTAGAGAAGTGAGAGGCCAGTTGTTATTCTCTCATTGCAAACTGATAGACTGAAATGAAAATTATGGTTAAGTGGGTTTACAGAGTTTTGTACTGGGATAAATTGTTCTGTCAAAAACATAGTCAAAGACTGAAACATTAAGTGAAAAAATGTGACCTATAGTCCATATTTTGTGTGTGTTTTATACCCTTATTTTTTCCCCTCTGGTTCTCAAAGTTTCATAAAAATTATGTTATGCTGCTTTCTCACACAAATTATGCAGATTGTTCCTGTTTCACATCTAGCACTTTGTGAAGGACAAGGAATCAGAATGGGGAAAATCTCAGAAATGGAAAAATATGTACAGAGATTGAACGGACTTTATGATGCAGACTTTACAGTTATTATGTACACACACATTGTATGTTCCCCCCGAGTTTGTATCTTCCAGGTATATCCCAGCCTGTTCACCTCCCTGTTCCCCTGTTTTTCTGCCGATTGGCTGGAGGAGCTGCAGGGAGGAAACAACCTCCATTCGCCCCTTCTCTCCCCGGTTCCTCCCACGTTCCTCCCTCTTTCGCCTGTGCCCCTATCCTGATTTGCTCCCCGGTTTGTCTGTCTGATACCCCACCCTATGTTCTGCTCTTTTCCCTGCGTGAGCGGATAAGAATCGGGCGCACACCTGAATGAATCATTGTGCTTGCACCCTTCCTCGTGTCCCGTCCCCCTTCGGACCACGGCAGCACTTAGCTCCAAAAATTGCTAGATAGTAAAAATACATGGAAGAGGAAAGAAACCAATCCTTCAGAATAAAGGTTGTCTTAGTTCTGCTCACCTGTATATCCCCAGCTTTTACTGCTTGGGCATTGCATTAACACAACTTCATGGTTCTCTCAATAAATGAAGCCACATCTGTTCTGGAATCTAGTTAAGGTTGCTTGACACTGAAAGATCTTTTTTTTTTTTTTATTATTAATGATTATTTCATTTTTATTGTTATCTTTATTATTTTTGTTTTATTATTCCTTGAATTAAGTAAACAAACAAAAATACCACCATATTATGCTTCTAACATCTTCGTGGTTTTAGCTAGTGTTAAAAAAAATTGCAAGAATTTCCAAACCTGAAGGCTGCTTTCTCCTAGCACTTTTTTGAAATTGGAAGGAAGAAACTTCAGAGGGCTTGACCACGCTATCTGTGTGTTGGCACAGGAAAATGTTCAAATGTGTCACGGTTTAGCCCCAGCTGGCAGGTAAGCCCCTCACAGTGACTCACTCACTCCTTTAGGGTGGGATGGTGGAGAGAATCAGAAGAGTAACATTGAGAAAATTAGTGGGTTGAGATAAAGACAGTTTACCTATGGGTAAAGCAAAAGCTGTGCATGCAAGCAAAGCAAAACAAGGAATTAATTCACCACTTCCCATGGACAGGCAGGTGTTCAGCCATTCCCAGGAAAGCCAGACTGCATCACATGTAATGGTGACTGAACATTACCTCCTTCCTTCTTCTTTTCAACAGTTTTTGTGGGGCCAAGCATAGCCCATATGTTATGGAATATCCAAATGGTTGGATGGGGTCAGCTGCACCAGCTGTGTCCCCTCCCAACTCCTTGTGCACCCCCAGCCTACTCACTGGTGAGGTAAGAGGCAGAAAGGGCCTTGACTCTGTACAAAGGCTTCTCAGCAACAGCTAAAACTTCCTTGAATTATTGACAGTTTCCAGCACAAATCTAAAACTCAACCACATACCAGCTACTGTAAAGAAAATGAACTCTATCTCAGCGAAAACCAGGACAACATAGTGCTGGAAATTTTGTAATTGAGAAAGATTCTTTAGAAAAAATATTGCTCTAAAAATTTTTACTTGTTTGCTTGTTTTTGTTTCATGATTTTTTTTTTAAGTGAAAACAGGGATGTCACTTTTCAGTATAAAAGTAAAAGAGGTGTTCAGTATTTTCAAGTATGCAGAAGTATTTATAATTTAAAATTTAGGAATATTTTAATATGGATATATTGTTGGTTTTATAGTCTACACTTACTGTCAACACCTTTTTGGTCATGTGTAGAACTCCTTATTCCACAAATTATTTTCTGATCTTTTTTCTTTGCCCATGTATTACTTATTTATTTTTCCTTCTCTCTCTCTCTCTATGTATATATACATAAAATTGTTTTTTTAAATAGGACCAAGTATTCTAGACAGTTGACTTTTTTCATTATATAATGATATGTTATTAAGAACTGGACGAGCTCTACAGATGCTTGTATACTACCTGAAATAAGAATTTGAAAATGGTTTAAAGAAGGTGGCAACAAACCAAAGATCCTATGGCCCCTAGGAGATTTTTTCAGCGCTTATCTACTCAGTTTCCTACTTCTTCTCCCAGACTGTGCTTCTGTGAATGACTGTGCATCTTCTCCTCAACATTTTAGATGATACAAAAGATACTACATATCCCATTGCCTGCTTCCTTTTTTCATGTAAAAATTTACCTCATTGCTGGTTTTTTTTCATGTAAAACTTGTCCTTGTTGGTTTTTTTTTTTATTATTTTTTTATTTGCAATTTCCTGAATTATAAATGTTAGGAAATTAATCACTGTTTCCTGAGTTTGTCATTTTATGTTTTTTTGTGAGTGCAGATGTGGTAGTTTTAGACAATTTAGACGTGCAATATATTTCAGTGCACAATTTGCCTGAAAGAGGAGTACTTTCCCAACTTATTGATGATTAATGAGTGTTCAGAGAAGTCAAATTATTCATCCTAGAAATCAGTCATTTATTCAAGAACAGCACTGACTAGCTCCCAGTTTTGTGGTTTATCTATCCCTGTTTTCATAGCAGTTTGTTATGGACATTCTTTGAACACTGAAATGAGAGCAAGAAGAATGGGTAACTTAGTGTTCCTGGATCGGTAAGAGCCACTGACCTAGACAAATTTACTGTCTAACATAAGATTTAAGACCATATTTTATGAGATTACATTGAGTAGGCATAGTTTAGTATAGTATAGCATAGCACAGCACAGCACAGTATAGTTCCATGCTGAATACTTAGATGAGGTACCTAGCTTCATGCACATATAATAGCAGTACTCCTTTAGAAATGTAAATGGTTACAGATGGAAAAGCTAAAAGTAAGGAAATAAAAGGAACAGGGATACACAAAAACAGTAAATGTGAAACAGAAAATGATTCATCTACTAATAAGACAGTACACTCACATAGTGAAAATTTAGTACTAAGGGGGAAACAAGTGTAGGCTTTACTTTTGAATGACATGTTAGACTGACAGATAAGCCTCAGTATGGAGACAGATCGTGTAAATCAACATTCAGGAGAACTTTGTGTATGAAGAAGAAAGATTTATACTGAAAAAAATTCAGATACATAAAAAGTTTCCTGTGAAGTATCTTGAACTTGTCAATTAATTAAATATTTTGTTGTTATTCACAAACAAAGCTGGGATTTTGCTTCCATTTTTATTCTTTCCTGATTAGGAACAGTTTACACCTTCAGCTTCAACTGTTTCCAGTTTAGGGAATGTTGCTCAAGAGTCCCTAGATTACTTTTGCTTAGTAGCAATGGCTCTCAGCAGAATGGTGAATGAGATCGTCTCAGCAGTTATTGTGACAGCTGGTGGAAAAAGGGGTGCAGAAAGGCTCTAGGACTCTGATTAAGACTGTGTGGGACTTCATGATCCACACAAAGTTGGTGGCAACATCCCAGAGGGCAGATGGAGATCCAAACTGACCTCCAAAGAGAGGATGTAGAAATACAGGTGTCAAGCTGGCAGGCTTCCCTGACACTGTTCCCAGGGGCAAGGGGCAATAGCAGTTGTAGCTCTGATTGAGGGACTATGCCACCAGATGGAGGAGTTTTGGAAGGAGATGAGTGGGCAGTGTGCAGGTCTAGATCTAGTGTCCAGATGAGTAGGCAGTGAAGAGCAGATCGACAGGATCCTCATAGAGATTCTTCAGAGATCTCTCTTCCAGCTATTACATAGGATTAGATATGGACAGAAAATACTCTTGAATGAACATAGGATGGTGAATCCCAAGATGGGAAGGCTTGTGATTTTTGGCAGTGGGAGGAAGACTGTTTCTGCTTCTAAACATGCATTTACAAAATAGGGATAGAGTCCTATAAATTTGATGTCTAAAAACTTTTGTCCTTTTTCTGCTAATCAGTCAGGTGAGTTTCCTTCTTGTCATAAATAAATAAATAAGCTAGCTTATGTATTAGAAAACAGGGATATTTCACTAAACTTAGCCCTTTTTGGCAGTGATTATTATGATTTTTTTAATGGAAGCAAGATGAAATACTTAGTATTAGCATAGCTATGTGAGAAAGGCAAGCATTTTTCTGTATGAGAACACAGAGGCCATTTGGGAGAAAGGTACCTGGTCATTGATAAATATTATGAACTGGTGATGACTTAGTTCAACAAAGAAACAAAAGATAAAAAAGGATAAAAGGTTTATGAATCAAAAACCCCGAAAAAATTCAAAAAATTTGTACAAGGTTTTGAGGTGGGAGGGGGATACTCTGTGTGCTTCATCAAAGCTGAGAACTGTGAAGAAAAGACTGTCATGGGTAATGGTGAAATGCTGATGATGAGTCCAACAACAGAAGGCTACTAAAAGCATAGTATCTTAATTAAGGTTAAGTAGTAATTTAGTGTCTTAACTAAGGTTGAGATATAAATGATAAAAATATTAGTCTTAAGAGCATGGAATGTTCACTGATAAAACTCAGACAGATACAGATTAAATGCATGGTCGAAACAACTGTGAAGTGCAAGTAGAAATTTAAAGTCATAAAAGAGACAAGGAGGAGATTTCATGGCTATTTTCTCAACAGCAGTACTTACTAGGAAGGTCATAGAATTGCTGGGCAGAAAATGAGTGCTGAGTGTAAGAAAACAACCTGACCATGGGTAAAAGGTAGATGCTGAAAACAGATACTTGAGAAAGAACTGGAAGCACACTTTAGTCAATACAGACGAACAGAACTGAACAGAAAACAAATATGAGATAAAATTTTCTGGGCTAGAGTGTGACAAATATATAGCTTTTTCTGATAATCAGTTTCTAGGTGAAAAAAATATTGGTGTTTTGTAAAAGAAGTCTGTTGGTGCTACATAATGGGATAGGTAAAAAGAGGGAAAGAACACTCTAAGAAACTGTCTGTGAGGAGAAGATAATAAATGGTACTGAAAAGGCTGGAGAGAATCACTCATTGATTGTTCTTGGGATCAATCTTACTTAATATTTTCATTTCATTAATGACCTTGGAACAAGTAATAAAAATGTGCTGATGACACATGATTGCTAAGGTATTGCCTGCATGATAGAATATCAGTACCTGTAATGCATGGGATGATACTAAGAGACTGAAAATTATAACTGGAATGAACTGTAATAATACTAAGTAGATCATGAACTTAAGGATTAATTACAAGAATACTAAGTATAAACTAGGCTAAATTAAAAAACTATAAGGGCAAGACCTTCATTTATTAATTCGTCACAGGATATCTGTGAATAATGTTTGTGATATAATGCAAAGCAGAACAAGAACTGTATTAAGAGGCATGTTTGTGTGATCAATAAGGAAATTTTAATATCAGTCTGTAAAACTGTTGGATTCTGCTCCATACAGCAGAATTCAGAAGAAAACATATATGAAAGCAGATCCTACCAGATTAAGGGAAGAGAAGATCTGGTGAAAGAGGAGATGAAAGAAGGGTCTAGTTGGACACAAGTAGGCAATGTTTTTAATGTATGTGAGAAAAATCATATTTCCACACATTGGCACAGACAGAAATATGAAGAAGAAAAAATACTGCTTATCACAGGAATGCCAGTCAAACATGAATTTAGGATTGATGTTAGAGGAAATTTTGAGTGTTACTAAATTCATAGAACATCAACGTAGTGAGACTTTTGGAGCCAAGAAAATATGCTTAAACAATTGCAAGTGAAAATTAGATAGAAACATTATTTTTCATATCAGGAAGAATCTTTCATTTTCTTCTGTGAAAATTTACACAATTATTGTAGAACTGAATTTTAAAGTATGAAACCTATTAGGGAACATCACTCTTACTCCATGCTTGTAATGAACTGATAGGAATGTTCACACAAATTATGTGAAATAAAAAGAGGTGAGAAAGAACATAGCAATAAGTCAGCAGTTCACAGATGTTGCATCTTTCTTAGGCTCCTCCCCAGTTTGACTTTTTTCTCATTCTTACTAGTAAACCACAGATTCCAACAAAACGGACTACAATTTTTTCTTATGATCTGAGTTTTTGAGGGTTTTTTTTTGGTTTTGGTTTTTTTTTTGTTTGTTTGGTTTTTTTTATTTGTGTCTGTATGTTTTTTGTTTGGTTGGTTGGTTTTGATTTTTGGGTTTCGGGGGTTTTGTGTTTTGGGGGGATTTGAGGGTTTATTTTTTTTGTTTGTTTGTTTTTTTAATACAATAGTGTATATGAGTATTCTGGAGCTACTCCAAACACCATGTCACTTCACTCCTAGAGAAATATACTTACTTTATGTAGTGGCCTACTACATCATGAACTTAGTAATACAAAGCCCAGAAGTATTGGCTTAAGCATTAAAACTGGAGGCAGGTTTTCAAGAAAATTTCTCCACTTTTCTAAATACAATCCACACCCTTATTGTTGCCCAGAGAAGAAAAGTTGCTTATTTATCAGATTGAGTCAGGTAGGAAAATGCATGACTCAGAACCATGACTGCACACACCCCATTGTTTAAACAGCTGAACAATGAACTACAGTTTTCGCATTCTGTGGAGGTTTTAAAATTCAAATATATTACGTTCATGAGCCACAGTATATTATGGAGTTATTTAATAATAACTCACATGTGTTCATAACTATTAAACTGGGAAAAAGGATCACAATTTAATTTTAAGCAGAATTCAAAGAAGTCTCTAATATGGCATAGTCCCTTGGATATAAATGCCAATTCTCCTCATCCTTCTCAAACAAAGCTTCATCTAAAGTTAGTCCCTTGGATCAGTCTCCATGTTTACAAGTACTATAGACTGCTCCATAAATGTAATGGCTTTGGGGTTTGTCAGTGATGTTATTTTAAAACAAAGCTCATTTAACATTTTTTCCTCATATGGCATATTCTTTGTCAATAGAGTGGTGGAATTTATGAAAAATGGTGATATGGTAAAGGCAAAAATATATTTCCATTCCAATGAAAAATGACATGTGCTAGCTATGAACATAGCTAGCCCAACTTATGTATAGAAATAAAATGCATTCTCCCACTCCATGGGTTTCCTTTTTTTTCCCACCTATTTGATTTAACTTCATCTAAAGCTCTGTGTACAGCTGAATCAATCATTTAAAAGATTATTTTGTTAGTTCAAAATACACTTGTTATTGCTTTAACATTTGTATTTTTACAACTCTTCCATTTTATTCATAGTGTTAGTAGAACAAAAATTTTCCCATTTTTATATTACTGTCCCTAATTATGTGCAGTATATTAAAAACTACTATTATAGATAATGCAACATACAAAATGAGGGTACACATTCATATTACAAAAGTTAGATAGAATTAATAGTTGAAAGTAGCTTTTTAAAAAATAAAGGGGAATGAGATGAGAGGGGAGGCGGAATGAGAAGGGGAAGGGTAAGAAGAAGGGAAGGGAAAAAGAAAAATGGAAAAGGAGAGGGAAAACAGGAGAAAAAACAGAGGGAAAAAGGCAAGGTAAGCTCCTAAATATTCCCATTAGTTCTTACTTCGACCATCTAAAACCAACCAACATTGCAATGCAGATTGCAAATATGTGGAGACACCTCTTTAGAAATGTAAATCAACACTCTGCTTTACATCTGACAGTGAACTGGAGAAACATGTTAAGAATTGTGAAGATGTGTAGTCAAACAGGTTTGACTCGAATCGTGAAGGGGTTTTTTGGGATAGCAAGAGATACACACATTATAATGGCAACTGTAGACCTAAGCACTTTTGAAAATCCTAATAGACAGGATCTCTATCATACTATATTAAACTGTTAACCAGGTAGTACCAGATCCTGATTAGGACATTATGCTCAGGCTTCTGGGTGAACGCACGAAGAAATATCTGGAAATATTGTGCTGTTATATTTCTGAAAGCAAAGAAAAATAATACAGGAATGAAGAATGAAGTTTGGATTGGCACAATTACGTGGAAAAAAATGATCAAAGAGTTAAAGCTCTGCAATCTGTTCAGCATGTAATTCATAATATTGTGGTGTTTGCCTGGCTTAATACTTAAGCATGTACTTAGAAACTTATTTTTATGAAATCACTGAGTATTGTCTGCCTTTTTGCCAGTTATAGTCCAAGAAGCTAATACTAGCATGGTATCTAGGTCTGACTGTGTGAAATTTTGAGTTCTTAGGTTTGAATAGGTTCAAAATATCAGCATCCAATATGAAGGAATATCCTTGATACTGCACACCCTCTCAGAGTAAAAATACAGAAAATAGTGGTATTGAGAATCCTTGCAAAGCAAATTCTAGCCAAGAACATGATTTTCTCTATTACAGACACATTACACAACCTGAGCTGGAATGGTTCCTTAGAAACAAAAATAATTATACTAATTATGATAGTGAAATCAGAAGTGGACAGTGTATGCATACAGGGAACCAGATGGGTTGAAAGAATCAGGCAGGTTCTCTATCTGACAAGAGTAAGTCTAGACTAGGACTGCAGAAAAGAAATTGAATTATTGAAACTGAATTGCAGAGTCAATTTAGATGGACTCTCAGTGAGTTTAAGAAAAAGATTTTCCATAGGGAAATGAAAGAAAATATTCAGAGAGGTAAAGTGTCAATTGCAAATTGAGCTTTCCATTTCATCATGTAAGAAGGGATGTATACTTTCACAGAAAACCTAAATATTTAACAATATTCCATTTTGAGAAACAGAATGGTCTAATGATAAAGAAATATTAAAAAAAGAGAGATGCAGACCAGAGCTACTGTGTTTTCACAAGGCCATTTCTATTGACTGAAACTGGGAAAAGTCAAAACTGTTAAAAATAAAATAAAAAAAATGTTTATCTTGGCTGGTACTTAGGTTGTGGAATGCTTTGCTGTTGACTGAGAAAACAGAAGCTGTGCAGGATCTAGAACACAATTATTGCATAAAAAGGATATATAGAATAACATTTTGGAAACAACGTGCTACTGAGACAAGTTTTCCTTCAAATAATAATGAGAAAAAAAAGAAACAATTGTGTGGAAAGACATTAGAAATAAACTACCACACATATCTAATGATTGGGATCTAAACACCTTTTCCTGGTGAGACTACGTGCTATAAGGGGAGGATTCCTGCCGTTTGTGGTACTGCAATTTTTGAGTCCATCTGAGTTGATTTTTGATTCTTCTTTAATGCTGACATGATAGAATTTGAACTTTCTTCTCCCCAAGTGTGCAGATGAATATTTTTTCAGGGAGACAGAGGAAACTGAGAGAAGAATGGACACATGGAAAGCACAGAAAGTAATTGCATGCAAGTATCTATTTTTGAAAAGCTAGCTTGACCAGAAGTTGGATATGGTCTCTCTGGTACAGTCCTGAGGCAGATACAAAATGTAAATTGAGGTACTGACTGATGAGACTTTTAAAGAACAACTCCTCTTTTTCTAAACCTAGAAGAGGTAACAGTTTGTCTGCTGTTGATCTACTCCAGGAAAAACAAATGGCAGAGATCTGTGCCAAATCAGACATAATTTCTTGGTAGTGTTATTCAGTATTAGTCAATAACACTCACCAATAATCTCACTCTTCTTCAATTTCCTTCCAGAGCGTGTTTCCATGTAAAAGTATAAAGGAATTCTTGCAGCAGCTTCTAGACTGAGGTCACTGGAGAGGTGTAACAGCTTTAGATACTTTAACAGTAGAGTCTTAATGAGACTCAATGTCCATTGGAAATTGATGCTATTTGTCCATATCTAAGGTTCATTTGTATACTGGGTTTCTGTGGCTGGGTTTTGGTAGTAGGGTGACTACAGGGGTGGCTTCTGTTAGAAGCTTACCCCGTTCCGTGGAGCCAATGCCAGCTGGCTCCGGGACGGACTTCCTGCCGCTGGCCAAGGCTGAGCCAATTAGGAGTAATAGTAACGCCTCTGTGACAAAACATTTAGGAAAAGAAGATTGTTGTGCAGAAAAATTCCAGCCAGGGAAGAGCGGAGTGAGAACATGGGAATAAGTGTAGACACCAAGGTCAGTGCAGAAGGAGGGTCAGGAGGTGCTCCAGGTGCTGGAGCTGAGGTCCCTGCAGCCCATGGTGCAGACCATGGTGGAGCAGCTGTGCCCCTGCAGCCCATGGAGGATTATCCGGGTGCAGAGACCCACGTGCAGCCCATGGAGGAGCCCATGCTGGAGCAGGTGGATGCATGAAGGAGCTGTGACCCCATAGGAGGCCCAGGATGGAGCGGGGTCCTGCTGGAGACCTGCAACCCACAGAGAGGGAAGCCCATGCTGGAGCAGGTTTTTCCCAGGTAGGACTTGTGGCCCCTGTGGGGGACCCACATCAGTACAGTTCATTCGTGAAGGACTGCACCCCGTGGAGGACTGACCCATGGCACAGCAGTTTGGGAAGAGCTGCTGCCCAAGGAATGGACTCACATTGGAGAGGTCCATCAAGGACTGTCTCCCGTGGGAGGAACTCCATGGGAGTAGGGGAAGCACTCCTCTCTCTGAGCAGAGGCAGAAACAATAACTGACCACAACCCCCATTCCCCGTCCCCCTGCAACGCTGGGGGGGAGGAGGCAGAACATAGAAGGAAGGAGGTGTGGGGGGAAGGTGTTTTTAAGACTGTTTTATTTCTCACTCTTTGGCTCTTAGCCTGTGAGTAATAAATATAAGTAATATCCCCATTTTGAGTCTTGTTTTACCTGTGAAGGTAATCAGTCACTGACCTCTCCCAGCTCTTATCTCTACTCATGAATTCTTAGCTGTTTTTTTTTTCTCTCTCCTCTGTCTAGTTGCAGAGGGAGAGTGAGAGAGCAACTTTAGTGGGTACCTGGTGTTTGGCCAGGGTCAACCCACTACAATTTGAAGGTTCTTCTGAGATTGTCTTTCCTTGATGACAGTAGCATGTGAATAAATATTTTCTCTGTAAATGTAATAATTGCAGTTTGTAAATTAATGGAAGATAGAAATAGTTGTTGTTTACTGTTTCAAGTAGAAAATGCACATAGGTTTGTTTTTTAAAAGGTGTTTCAAAAGCTCGAGGTGCTCTATAGAATCACCTGATTTATAGCTGCAAATGAGTGTGATGGCAAATATTAGCAAATTTAAACACTCAATAAATTAAAGAAACAAATCAACACCCCTGGAACTGCCCAAAAGACCTTCCTAAATATTGTTTTTCCCACACCCAGGAAGGCAAGCTGTTCACAAATAATGAGTGTGACATTAACTGCTTTTATACCTGCTAAACTGGATTGCAAGCCATTTTATGTTATCAAGGAAGAAATAGGCCTCATGATCCATTTTTGGAGTGTAACTGGTCCTAATTATACAGAAGTTTTTATAGTCATACTGACTTACATAACACTACAATTGATCTCAAAAGCTGATTAGAATTTGACTTGCAGTATTTAAGAAAGATATACGAGACAGTCAAATTACAAAGCATACTAAGAATTTCCATTTCATGGTATATTTATGCAGAAAGTATACTTCAAGAGTTATACATCTGATCTATTTTAATTTTTTAAAGTATTTTAAAATCTTTTAACCCAATGTGTTAGAATCATCAAGATAAACTATTTTACATGGAATGTCACAACAAGGAACTAACAGCTCAGCACACATGCTTTCTGTATTTAAAGCAACATTTCCATGAATTTCGAACATTTTTTAAAACGATTGCAATATTCAGAGTATTTCATTGTTCAGTTAATTTGAACCACCTAACTTGGTTTGTCACAAGACTCCTACTTGGTAGATGTCTCAGGGATTGAGCACAGTTAGCCCTTTGAAAACATTTGAATAGAAAGACAGGTGGGGCTAGCTTTTCTTTTATAAGATACTCGCATGGGAAAGATATGTGACAAGTTCCCCAAATGATAGAAACTCTTACATCATGCTTTCCTCATATTAAACAGCAGAGCATTGATTGCAAGACAGAGAACACAGGACATCAGGTTTTTTGTGACCTTTATATTTTAAAATGAATCTAAATACTGATCTTGCACTGGCTACCTGTAATAGCCTGAGATATGCCTTGAGTATGTGTCGTTCCTTATGCAAGCATGGTGGGATGACTAAAGCACATTATATATACTACCTCATACTTCTATTCCTCGTGTTCCATGTCTCTATCAACCACAGACATCTATGGCTGCTCCCACATCTTATTGCTACCTTCTTTTGCCAAGGTCTTGTTGCTGGTCACTCACATTAAGAACTGTTAGATCTCGCTCAGTGTAATCTTTCTAATTTTCCTGGTTGGTTAAAGAGTTGAACCTCATAAAAACAGCCTTCTGAGATATTTTATTATGCAGTTGTTCTTCTATCACCTAACAGCATATGTTACTCATTTAAATAATTGTTTGCTTGTTTGTATTTATGATACAGTGTTAGCATTGTATTTGGCTGAATGCCTCATGGAAAGTCTTGATCTAGTGTGCATTTTATTCTCTTCCTGTCTGTTATATCTGAGGAGTAAGCTGATATAACATTTGGAGTTTTATAGACCATAATGAGGAAAGAGATGCCGCAACTGTCTTTTTAAAGACTGGTCATAATATTGCCTCTTCTAATTGTTTGGATTTTTTTCAAACCTCTCAACCAACAAATAATTTGGTAACATCTTTGCCTTAGTGTATCACCACCTGTTTTGAGTACTCTAGGGGCAAAATTTCCAGCCTGCTTTGTTTTCCTAAATGTTTTTTGTTGCTCATTGACTTTTCTTTTATAAATTGAGTTCTTTCACAAATGAGTCAGCTGTCTGAAAAGGTGTCTGTTTGTTAGTCGCTTTACCATGATTCCACTTAAAGAAATGTATCTGGTATTTTTATTTCCAAGTGTTAGTTTTCACATTTCTCAAGCAGAATACAGATATAAACCTGAAAGTACCTAAGGTGTTGAAACAAAAAGCAAAGCCTAGAATTAGAGACTGTTACAGCAGGGGAATATCAGTAGTTTCCTAGAGATTCCCATTTATTTATTTTTTTTTACGTCTGGAAATTAGGTTTCCTTTTAGTTACTGAGCTCTAATGTCATGCCATTTACAAGATGTTTAGTACCTTCTGTTTCATCTTCTCTGGTCCCTTGAATATCTGAAAATGCCCATTTAGCTTAGAAAACCTCAAATAATATTGACTTTGAAGTGAAAACTTTTCCTCCTCTTGCCACTCTGTGGATAGAAAGGTGATAAACAATATCTTCCTCTTAGTACATGTGCCCTTTTCGTTCCATTTTAAAAATCCTTAGAGTTCTAGCTACAATTCTGAAATAAGTGATGGAATATTCATACAAGGAGAAAAATATTTCCTCCTAGTAGTTGTGGTTTTTTTTCAAAATTAACATATAACATCTGTTGATAAAACTCTGATACAAAAGTTGAGACTTCTACATGGGCTGATCAATGGCAAAGACAAAACAGTGAATCAGTAAGCACTGCCACATTAAAAGATAGTTATCTTTTCTTGTTTTCTAAGGCCAGAGTTCCAATCTACTGCAGCAACCCATTTCTGGCTAACTTTCTAGTATAAAATTCCAAGGTAGCTAATAGTTGTTACATTTCTTGTCATTTCAAGGATTCAGCTAAAAGAAGTAGTCTGAGAATATTTCTCCATCCTGATCTGGGGCTTGTTCAGCCTGCTTATTGGGATGATACTTGGGTGCTTGGGATGTCCTGTCTCTTATACCTTGTTATACCTTGGGAGGTAATTCAGGTGTGTAGACAAACCAGACATGTGATGCTTTCTCCCAGTGCTGCAGTGAAATTTTGACAGACCATAGTGTATAGCTGCCACCGAGTTTTTGAAACAGTGAGCATTGCTCATGATAAATTGTAAATGATAAATTTACGTTACTCTGTTTTCTTCACTGCATTTTAAAATAGGGTAATTGCCATTAGTAGCAGTAAAATAACCAAGTAATACATACTTCGAGGTATATATTTTGTAACTGCAGGTTGAGAGTTTTTGAAAGGACTGAAATAAGTTAGTCATTCCCTGCAATGAAATCAACTGACATTCCCTTAAATTAAACAGAACTATGGAAGTTCTATTACTAAAATCTATTTTGTAATGTGAAGAAACCAAAATTCCATGCTGTTTCCTGTTTATGGAAAACATCAGTGAAATTTTCTGTGAAGTTTTTTGAATACTCTGCTCTCTGATGGAAAAAGATTTTAATAGAAATTATTGGTTATGTGTGTTGTTTTAACATGCATGCATCAATTTGGAGGTACAAAAATAGTATATAGCTACAAGAATGACATTCATAAACAAGATATCCCAAACCTAAAGCTTGTGTTTTTATTTAAGGTACTTATGGCTAGAAGGATATCTAGTGATATGATATGATATGTAAAGAGTCTTTAGGAAATGGTGAACAACTGGAAATTACTTTAAAAATTAAAAAAGACAGATGTCTGACTTTTTAATGTTTGTATATAACCCATTATGCATTAAAAAGTGTTTTATTAAAAATATTGTATTATTGTAACTTGGACTATTCCTGACAGCCAAAAATCTAAACTTTAAAATTTTACTAAGCATGTTGAGATTTTAAATTTTATTCACTGGCACATTTTTTAATGCCTGGAGGAATTTTACTTAAATTGTCACAAAGAAAAAAAAAAAAAAGGATAAGAGTCAAAATTACAGAAAGAAATAAGACTCAACATATATTTTTTTGGTACAGATTAGCTGAAATTACATAAGGTTAAACAATTGATTTTCTCAGAAAAAATATTTTTAGAAGAAAAAGAGATAATGTACATGGAATTAAATTTAGGATGATTCTGATAAGTCATTATTAAGGTATTTCTGAAATAAATTTAATCAACAGAAAAGTGGAGCGTGTACATGAATTAGTTTTCTTTTAAATACAGCTCATGGATTTAGGTACTGTCACAGTAAAACCCTTATTCCACTACATAGAGTGATATTTTGTTTCCTCTGATTTCATATGTGAGGAAGTGAGTATGTATGTACTCACTGGAGTATCAGAGCTGTATCAGTTGTCTATACATATGACTGTTGATTGGTTGTTTTAATGACATTGTATTTTTTAAAATTGTTCATGTATGCTTTAATCTTCCACTGTTATAATCTAAAAAGATGCAAATCCAAGAGCTTTTGGTATAAATGGCAAAAATCTGCATTGTTGGATAGGCGGTTGTTCATTCTCTCCACCTTCAGAATGTCACAAAAAGCTGAAACGTAAATGAAACCTTTGTCTTGGTTGTGTTGGTTGTATGATTTATAAACTCATTTAACAAGTATGATTTAGTTGTATCTGCTGAGATCCTCACCCTAGCCCAAAGACATTACTGTCAGCTTAAAACTCTGGCAGTATATAAACTACATGGATATAGTCACAACTTGTTGTCCCAGACCTTATTAATCCTTAAGCTATTTGCATTTAAAAGCTGCTTTTGACATGGAATCCACTGTAAATCTGCACTCTCTGAATTTCCACTGACACTTCAGGGTGACATTTTGATTTTTTATTTTAAGGAAATCTATGTTCTTGCTTAATCTCATTACCTGTTATGCAGGCATTATTTTGTCTTATAGAAAATATGCAGCTTACTACAAATTATTGTGTCATTGTTCTGCCAAAGCCATCATCCATAAGGGATTTTCCTAGCACACCAGTATCAAAATATAGACAAGATTATCATAATTTTAGAACTGGCACCTTGAAAGCCTCAGGAGTCTTTTGTATTAAGCCTCTTTGTTTCGCAAAGCTACCAGCATGAAGTTATGAATCACATTAACAACTTTGTAACCTTTGCAAAATAAAAATATTACTTGATCCTTTTCAGAGTAAACTTGTTGCATTGCTGCAGATAAACTTCTTTCTTTCTTAATGCATGGGTTTTTTCATATTTTTCGACTTTATATTTCTTCAGAAAAAGATGACAATTCAAAACCACTTAAAAAATAAGACTGATCTTGCCTCAGAAACAGTAGAAATTATCATGCTTCAGGAACAGCTCTTTAAGCATCCTATTCCTCCCCCCAAAAGTACATATGTATGCCTGTAACTTTAAACACATCATTAATCCCACTTTCTTCATTGCGACTATTTTATGTTAAATATTATTTTAAAATATTTTATATTTTTAAATATTATTTTTAAATATTTGGGACCATGGAATGATAATACAATATTTCCTCCAAAGAAAACAGATACTCATTTTTGTTACTGAAAGACACAGGGAACTGGAAAGAGCTTTATTTTTTTTATATTTCCTCAGCTGAAATTGGTATGCAGTGTTCTAAATGAGGATGAAGCACCGGTGTTTATTTAATTAACGGTATAAAGGTGTAGCAACACGAGTGTTTCTTCTGTAAGACAAAAAAACCCTAAATAGAGTCAAAACTACTTAGGAAGAAAAAGTTAAAAAAAAAAAAAATTAAAAATGGGACAGCAGATGTGCCAGAAATCAGTTACAGAAGAAAGTGACACGATTTATTTCTGATATGTAAAACTATACGACAGTTTGAGCTGCCATCCTGTAAATGTCAGGTAAGAAATTCAAGTACAGCTTCAAGATAAGGACTATATCATGTGACTCGAGGAAGGATTTGGTAGGCATCTAAGTTGCTGGAATATTCCCATTAAATTGCCAGAGTTTTTCTTTTTTTTGAATTGCTGCCACATAAGGTGTTGCTTTCAGTCACGTGAACACATCAGTTTGAGCTCACATGATCAGACTTTCCCACCACAAGAGATGCATAAGAAAACTGAATTGTGAAGTGATAATGAACCAAATGCTCGGTTCCCAGCCCCCTGCCTCTAAGTGTATTTGTTTTATTCCAACTATCATTCAGAAATGGTAAATGATGTTATGTCTGCTCTGGCAATAGAGACAAATGGATTATCACAGGAATGTATGCAGCTATCTAATAGAGACAATGTGATTACTCCTAATGTAATAATTCATGTGCTACATCCTTCAGCAGCTGCTTTGTATGAAGTAAAATCAAAATATACCATAGCTGCTCGTAAGTGAAGCATACAGAATAAGGAGGTAAATTTTTCAGTGTTAGACTTTATAAGAACTCGCTGAATTGTGAGAAGACTGAATTAGCTAGAGTTCTCAACTTATTCAGAAGATGTGCAAGAATGACTGCAAAGAAAGAAGAAAAAGAGAGATTATTAATTTTATAGCAAACAATCATTACAGTCCTCTTTTAAAGAAAGAAGAAATCAAATAAATGTAGAGTGACTTTGTTTGCCAGAAGAAATAATCTCTCTTCCTTCCAGCTATACAAATATCATGCAGTGACTGAGCTGGCAAGGACCTCTCAACAATTCAAGTGTTTCCTTACACCCACAAAAAGGTTCTGAGTGTTGCAGAGGCTGTAGTGCCCACTAGGCTGAAAAGTGCAAGTCCAACACCAATCACTGACCTCTGTGCACTGCCCAGATGTGCACATGCAACTGCTTAGTAAACTCAGTCATGGCTAGGCTTCGCGAACAAAGATTTGGGAAGGCACTATCCACATTTGCTACAGGCACGTTGGTGGCTTATGAGGCCAATACGTGACAGACATATCTGATTGCAAAAGGCACAGCAGAAAGACTCCTTAGATGGTGTATTCTGCAAGACACGGCTCTTTCTGCGTTGCCTGTTTTCCTTGAGAGTGATCCTGCCTGTGTTCTCGAAGGAGACAGCTGCGTTATAGACGGTGTGTCTCCAGGCCTCCTGATTTGAGGTCAGAGTAGACCAGTTATGGTGATCAATAAGGCCAAGGTTGAGATGTTGTTTCAGGGAGTCCTTGTATCTTTTCTTCGGGGCTCCTCTCATGCAGCAGCCAGTGGCAAGTTCACCATAAAGCAAGATCTTAGGGAGGTGGTGATCCTTCATCCTTGAGACGTGTCCTGCCCAGTGCAGCTGCGTTCTCAGTAACATGACCTCAATACTTGTGACTGCTGCCTGTTCTAGTACAGATGTATTGGTCACATAATCTGACCAGAGGATGTTAAGGATTGTACGGAGGCAGCGTTGATGGAAGCATTCTAGGAGACGCAGATGGTGGCGGTAGATGACCCATGATTCGGAACCATATAAGAGAGTAGACAACACTATGGCTTTGTAAACACTGATCTTGGTGCTTTTCTTCAAGTGTTTATTACGCCATACTCTTTTGTGGAGTTTTCCAAAAGCACTATATGCCTTTGCTAACCTGTTGTCTATCTCTCCGTCGATCTTACCATCTGAGGAGATGAGGCTACCAAGGTAATTAAACTGTTGGACTGATTTGAACTCTGATTGGCCAATGGTGATGTGGGGATGATGGGGGACTTCCTGAGGTGCAGGTTGATGGAGGACCTCTGTCTTCTTTAAGCTGACTTCCAGCCCAAAGAACTCAGCAGCATCTGCAAAGCAGGATGTTAAACGCTGCAGGGCTGCTTCTGTGTGGGCAACAAGGGCAGCGTCATCAGCATAAAGCAGCTCCCGGACAAGATGGTTTAAGGTCTTGGTGTGGGCCTTCAGTCACCTTAGATTAAATAGACTTCCATCAGTACGGTATCGAATGTAGATACCATTCTGATCATCGAGGTCTGCTGTGGCCCTTTGGAGCATCATGCTAAAGAAGACGGTGAATAGGGTTGGAGCGAGAACGCAGCCTTGTTTCACACCATTCTTAATTAAAAAGGGCTCAGAAAGTGTGTTGCCATATCTGACTTGGCTGTGCTGATCCTCATGGAGTGAGATGATCATTTTAAGGAACTTGGGGGGACAACCTAAACGTTCCAAAATCTACCACAGACCTTTTCTGCTCACAGTATCAAAAGCCTTGGTGAGGTCAACAAAGGTTACATAGAGACCTTTGTTCTGTTCCCTACACTTCTCTTGCAGTTGTCTGAGGACAGATACCATGTCTGTGGTGCTCCTGTTGGCTCTGAAACCACACTGACTTTCAGGTAGAATTCCTTCTGCTATAGTGGGTATTAGTCTGTTCAAGAGTATTCTTGCCAGGATTTTGCCAGCAATGGAGAGCAGAGTAATACCACGATAGTTTGAGCAATCTGATTTAATACCTTTCTTCTTGTACAAAGTGATGATGACTGCATCACGAAGGTCTGATGGTAGTTCACCGAGCTCCCAACAGCGCACCACAAACTCGTGAAATTTGGTGTGGAGTGTTTCCAGACTTCAGGTGGAATTCCATCAACCCCAGCTGCCTTGCCGATTTTCACCTGCTGTATGGCCTTAAGGCCATAAAGTGGGGGCAGTATCCAATTTATACTTTACTGGTTGTTGTGTGATGGACTGAATTGCTGAATCTTGGACTACACGGTTGGTACTGAAAAGAGTCTGAAAGTGTTCAGACCATCGATTCAGAATGGAGGTTTTATCTGTTAGAAGGGTTTGACCATCAGCGCTGAGTAGAGGGCTTTATACCTGGTATGTAGGCCCGTATGCTGTTTTCAAGGCCTCATAGAAACCTTTGTGATCACCTGTATCTGCGCATAATTGAGTTTTTTCAGCTAGATCTATCCACCACTTGTTCTGGATGTCACGGAGTTTCTGTTGGAGCTTGCTGCATGCGAGACGAAAGGCTGTTAGTAAACTCAGTATTACAGGGATAAAGACCTTTTGAATTCAGATACACAGGAACTGGGCTTAATTGTCATGGTATTCTTAGCCACTGACCAAAATCCTCTTTTGTCTCATTCTAACAAAAGTAAATGTAACTTTGCAAAGATTTCAAAATCCTCTATAATAAAATATATTACAGTATTTACTGAGTACTAAAAAAAATAAATATGTGTTTGTTTCTATTTCATATAAAGAATAAATGCTACAGTCATTAAAAGCCTATATTATGTCTGTTTTATTTTATCCCTCTATGAATTAAATATGCTTGTGTTTTGTCTGCAAGAAAATTAATTGAGATAGTTTAGAGCTATATATTGTGGATCTGAAAATTCATATATCTAGCTCAGATGAAAAATCTGTGTAGCTTTTCTGCCACATATCAAAAGCAGCTGGGTATTAAAATTTCAAACTTCAGTGTAGTTGATACTTCTTCAGAAGTTGTTCGAGATTATCAAATAAATAAGTCTTATTTAAAATTATCTGAGACTATGTCATTAACTTACCAGACTGGAAACATGGTGAGAGCCAGCTTTATAGAAGATGATCTTTCAGTAAATATAATTCTTTTCTTAGCATTAAAATTGCATTTTTTTAAAGAGAATTACTTGACAACGATATTTGAAATTGAAATGTATTTCTAAAATGAAATCACAGTTATACATTACAGCGTGGATAATTGAGGCATGCGTAATCCAACTGATCAGCTGTTGGTGTGAGGTAGCATGTTTTGGTTTATGGATTCAGTAAAGGTTTTTTCTTTACTGTGGTTTGTTGTGGTTCTTGTGGTTCATTGGACAGGAGAGAGTATGCAGCAGAGTGTTTCCAAAAGGATGGAGAACAAAACTCAGGAACCCCAGGGGATACAACAGTTTTTTGCAAATTAATAAACCATTGAGTCGACTGAAAGTAAACATGGATGAAAGGGTAAGCTTCAAAAGAACACAGATTGTTTTATGGCCCCTTTTTATTTCTATTCATTTTTACCTAGGAATTTTTGATTTTCTATACTGATGAAAGTTGATTCTTCTGGTTTACATCGTAATAAAAATTGTGGGGGTTTTGGTTTAGGCTTTCTGCCTTGGGAACTTGAGAGACAAGGAAAAGAATGAGGCAGTTCACTTCAGGCTCTTATTAATTCTAAGTCCCACAATACTCTGCATTGTCCAAGATGATCGTCCACTTTTTCTGTGCATTTCTTTATTTGTAGTATTTCAAACAAAGCTATCTTTTGAATTTTTGAATTTTATCATTTTTCATTGAATGTGAAATGTTGAATATGAAAATTCCCCAAAAACATGCTGTTTTCAGTTCCTTAACAGGTTGAAATAAGATTTGAAAAGTTGGCATGTACTACAAAAAAAACCTTGCCCAGTTTAATTTTTTTTACCTGACTGTGATTTTAATAATAATGGATCAGTCAGATTCTTAACTTCTTCTGAACTTTTTATCCACAGATGCTATCCAGCTTAAATAAAGGTGAGTAAAATATTACCTCCAGTAAGTCTTTGTAAGACTTGCTCTGTTTTACTGTTACAAACACTCTGAGCTTCCTGTTACTGTTACACAGTTCTTAAATTCAGAAGAGTTTCGTTTTGTTTTGTTTATTTGTTTTTTTAAATTTATAATCTTATAAAACAATGTATGACTAATTTCTTCTATTTTAACTTCTTCCCCTAGATTATTCAGCATCCTCTTGCTATCTTTTCTCTTTTGTCTTCATGTGTTCGATTGATTTAGTCAGTTTTCCATAAATGTAAATTTATAGATGTTCACACATGCTTTTCTGAATCTCTCAAACTACCTAAAACTTGAAACTCTAGATTAGACACACTTCCTTTTCCAGTTTACTTGGTGATGCACATTTCAATCCAAAACTCTAGGCCTTTGAAGAGATCAGCTTCAGGGGTTCCCATTCTGCCAAGCTCAGATCTGAGCCATAAACATAAGTTTAAATTGTAGTTTAATTCCCCTCTGCATTTCACTGCTTAAGATGAAAAGAGGTTCTGTTAAAAGAGATGTATAGAGATTCTGAATTAAAAAGCTGAAGTGAGCTTCAGCTTAGCTGTTCTTCCTATTCTTTCTTAGGACATATGTTCAAACAAGTAGGGATTTCTTTTCTGTCATGTATCAAAAAAATGTCCTGTGCAGTCGTCCCACATTACTGTGCTACATACAAAGGAAGAGCTGCCAGTAGAATATGTAGCCCCATTACTATTAGGAATTAAGTATTCACAGACACATCATCATTATAAAATTTGCTTATTTGGGATGAGAATTTTGTTGTACCTGCTATTGTCCATAAGAAGGATTCCAATCTCTATTAAGCATTTCATGAATTTATTTTTTTTTAGTAAGCTATTTCTTATGTCCTTCTTCAAAGATCAATCTTGTTTCACATAAGAAAATTGCCAACTTCATCCTGTGTTAATCAACAGGATATTCTGTGAAAGGTCACAGACTCCTGAACAGTTTTCACCTGGCGGTATGAAACAATCCCTGTAACAAATGTGGATAGAGCCTTCCCAAATCTTCATTCGCGAAGCCTAGCCATGATGAAACAATCTTATCCTGATTAATGCAACACTTCATACTACTGCTGCCTGGCAAGATGGTAACAAGTGTCCAAGGTTCTACAGTAAAATCTGATGTAAAATTTTTCCTTTGAGGAGATAGGCATTTTCTAAAGTACCATTTAATATTTATTTTTACTCTTGGGAAATATATTAATGTTTTGGTAGGCAATTTAGCTGCTGTGTTATGTGCAGAAGGTAGTATTTACTGTAGTTGCTGTGTATCCAATAATTGGAATTTGCTATAGCACCATTTTTTTTGTTTTTTTACCACTACTAAGTGTATTTATTCTTGTTATGTTTCTTTAAATCAGTAACAAATCCCCTGTCATTTTAAGAATTTTCCTGAAGTAAGGTAAGCATAGATGAAGCACGACATACAATGAAACTATATTTGAGCTTTTTTCAGTGTTTCAGTAAGAATTTGAGCAAAACTTGAGTTGCAGAGGGTGTCTACATACCCAGGGGGTATTCACTTCAGAATGACGCAGACACTGTTATTTTTACTTGTGGGAGAATATATCAGACTACTCTCTAGAAGAACTTCAAGTTTCAGTACAACCTTGTCAAGTACAATAAAAAATATTTTTGATAATTGAAGTTAAAGTCCCCCTATATCAAATCCACAAGCTTACTAGAAAAGGAGGGAATCCCATTCTCCCTATGTTTTTAAATATATTCTTACTCATCTTTCCTCTGCGTTAATGAGATGATGATGGGACTTAGGCATACTTGCTATGCAAATTATGAGAAAGAAATGTTTGGAAGTCTTAAAACAATGAAGAAATATCTGGTGGAGGGAAGTGAAGGTGCAATTGGAACTGGAATCAAAACACTGTGAAATGAGGAGTCTGCAGGGCTTCTGTTTTTGTGATTTTAAGCAGCTTGATAAATAATTAAAATATGCCTTATATGAGAAGATACATATGTGAAGTATTTTGTTTTCCAAATCTTGGCAAAACATGTCACGTAATAGTTATGTTCTGGCAGTCTCTTGAGATATATTTGATAGAAATTTAAGTTGTGAGAATGGACATTATTAAACTTGCAACCATTGCAACTAGCTATCCCAAGGAACCTTTACAAAATAGAAAAGGATTCATGTTTCAAAATAGTTTTGAGGATCAAACAATGGAACAATTATTATTTACTCTAGTCTAGCTGAGAACACCAAGGCTAAGATAGGGAGCAACAGATCATTGCCTGGGTGGCAAGAAGGAACCTTGTGGATCAATGTGTGCTCAGGACTCCACAGACATACTGCAGCACCCTTTGTTTCCAGGAGAAGAACAAGGAGAATGTTAGGATAGAGAGAGTGTCTTCCTCAAAATAGACAGGACGAATCTTTTCACAGACCTTGATCTTATTAGAATCCAGAGTATGGCCTTTCGTACACTGTGAGGTTATGTACCAGATGCATGTTAGTTATGTGATGGAGAAGAGTATGAGATATAAGGTCACTGCTGGTAGTAGATGTGCCTTTTAATGTTTTTGCAAATGTGGATGTTGTGTAGCACACTAGCTTCATAAACCTGCAAACCAGACAGACCTATCTAGTAGACATGTCACAGAAGCTGAATGCATGGCTATAGATCATGTTACCACAGCACTACCAGTTCTTGGTGGCCAGGGACCACAGCTGAGGGATGGAATGATCAGGTACTGCTCATTATGTGTGTTGAATTCTCATGTCTATACTAAAAAAAAGGACTTGATTTTGAGTTCAGACATATATCTTCACAAAAACAGAGCATCACATATATGCTTGGGTCTGGGTGCAGGGAAAGTAGGCAGCTGTCCTAGAAGAAGGGTAATGATATGAAGCTACAAAATTATTACAGACCTCCTCTCTACTTTACCTGTTCTTGAGTACTTGAAAAATGACATTATGGAAGGGGCCACTCAAGAAGAAATGTAGTGGGTATGGCATAAGTATCTGTTGCTGTAAGGACAAGGGGGATAAGCCTGTCCTTACAGCAGCTACTGTACCAAGTCTGCTTGCCAGTCCTGTGCTTCTGAGTCAGCTTATTTCTCCAGGGCTCTACTTTGCCTCTGTGACTCCTTCTGTTCCTCACTACTAGCTACACTACCACCAATTTTTTAAATTTTTCCTCTAAAGAAAACCAAACACCTCTGAGAAGATTCAACCTGCTCCCAGCACAACCACTCTCCCCGTGACCCAGACCCTCTGTAGCAGCTCTGTGGCACAGGGCCAGGGAAGTGTGGGAGAAGATGTGCAGTCAAGTCACCTGCCCCTGTGCAAACACCTGTAGGCGTAGTCTCCTGCTAAGCAATCATGACACCTGTCTTTCCTGCCTAGAAGTTTGGATTTGCTAGCAAAATGACTACCATCATTCACACTAGTGCAGTGTTCAGTAGAGACGTTAAGGTAATTGTGTTTTTCTCTTTACTAAGAATCATTCTTCTAACCTTTTTGAAAATGTTCTGAGAATAAAATATAATTTTTAAAATCAGTTTTATTTTGTCCTTGTAGGAGTATATAAAAAGGTAAGCAGAGGAAGCAAACCACATTAACCTGAGTGAAGGCAAAAGTAGTTCAGAGGTTGTAAGCGGAGCTATTTCTTCACTTGCAGTGCAAAGTCTAGTCTGCAGTTAAGTAAGGCTGGGGCTTTACATGCAGAAATTGTCATGTATGGTATAATTTCTGAACGTGTCTTCATTAAAACTTTCCTGAATGGGGATTAAGGGAGTGTAATTTGTCAGTGAATTAGAAACCAGTGCAGGGGTTGTGGTTCAAGCTGATAAGGCCTTGGAGGAAACTCCCTCCTACTGTTAGGAAAACTGGAAAGCGGAAACCTGAACTATGACTGCTTTAGCTGATAAGAGAAAAATAAAATTATCTTGAACTGAGGGGTTTTTTTTTTCCATTCTCTATATTAGATTTATCAAAAGTAAAATATTGATACAATTTATCATTAAGCTGAAAGTTAAATATATACAATTTTTTTTTTTTGGTCATACCAGCTGTATTAATTAACTTCTTAGATTATTAAGTATGACATGACTGAATTGCTAAGTAGTGTAAGTTGAGGTAGCATGAGTAAGTTTTCAGTTTGCTTGTAATTCACAGAATGACAGAATACACGGAGTTGGGAGGGACCCACAGGGATCATCGAGTCCAACTCCTGGTCCGGCACAGGACCATTTCCAAAAATCACACCATGTATTTGAGAGTGTTGTCCAAATGCTTCTTGAACTCTGTCAGTCTTGGTGCTGTGACCACTTCCCTGGGGAGCCTGTTCTAATGCTCAACCACCCTCTGGGTGAAGAACCTCTTTTTAATATCCAACCTAACCCTGCCCTGATGTAACTGTCCTCGCTGTCAGGGCACTGCTGATTCATATTCAACTTGCTGTCGACTAAGACCCCTAGGTCCCTTTCTCTGGCACTACTTTGCAGCATTTCATTCCCCAGTCTGAATGTATACCCAGGGTTGCCCCATTCCAGATGCGGAATCTGGCACTTTTCCTTGTTGAAGTTGGTGATTGCCCAGTTGGTCATTGCCTTTTTGGTGATTGCCCAGTCCTTTAATTTGTCAAGATGTCTCTGCAGGGCGTCCCTGCCTTTGAGGGAGTCAACAGCTCTTCTGAATTTTGTGTCATCTGCAAACTTCCTTAATATAAGTTCCAATTCCTTTTAGGCTTCTACTTAAAATGACTGTAAAGTTCTCAGTTGGTGTTAATATGTGAAATAGAATTATTAAGCACTTTGGTTTTATCAGCTGTGCTGTAGTTTGCAGTGTTTGGAAGACATGGTGACAGAGTTTTAATCAAAATGAGTAACAGCATTCCATTCAATTTCTGTAGTCTAATTATCCAATTTTCACTTATTTCATACCTATGCAATGTCTGCTGAAGGACTGAGGTAAAGGTTATCTTTGACTATAAAGCTTATGTTACTGTGTGTTTATACTTACTTAAATTATGAGAAGAGCAGTAGAAACTAAGACTCTAGTTTTCTCTTAGGAAAACTCCTAAGTGCTTTCATATCTGCTTGTGTGATAGTTTTATAAATATTTTCTTTTAAAACTTACAAATTCTACTTGGTGCTTTAAAATTGTCACTTGGCACACTGCTGCATCATAAAATGCCTTTTCATTTGTCTATTCATCACAGGTTGTGAGGCTGGAATAGCCGTAGTCATTTGTACTCGTTCATTCATCTCAGTGAATTGCCTTGGGCAATGGGTTTACTCAGTCTGGGAGATGAAATTTCTTCCTTTTGTCTGAAATGAGAGAGAAGATCTAGAGAGAAGTGTTCAGAGTAAGTCAGAGATCTCACCATGGATGACAAAGGATCACTGTCAGTAACAGTAGATATGCAGGGAGGGAAAGGGAAGGACAAAGACATTGAGAAGAAGAACAATATGCTCTAATAGCAGAACTAATCAAAAGCAGAAAGAACAAAGGATGGACATCCTACATGAAGACAGGAAGATCTGGTGAGTTCTCAGTGACAAAAAGACTAGAACACAAAGCAGATTCAAATTTATTTTATTTTCATATTTAATTGTATTTTACATACTTTCTATTTCATGTAAATTCAGTTCTGATTCTCAGACATGTAGATTCAAAAGAATTTAATTGTAAACCAAAAGACTGACACCTTCAGTGGTATTTTAGAAAGACTATATTTAAGCTTTGGGTGGAGACAGGTGGAAAATTTGACTAAAGAATCAGTACTGATTAGAAGTATGTGCTTGGAGCATGGGTATGAGATTTCAAGACTAAACATAGGTGAAGAGTTTTAATCTCAGGTATGTGCCTCTGGCTGTGTCTCCGATATGGCAACAGAGTACTGCTGGACTTCTCTTCAGAGCTTGGGTATTCACACATCCAGCGCCTCTGACAAATGTTTATTCCACGTCCAAGATTAGATGCAATTCTGCAGTGAAATGCTACACTTTGGTACCTGTAATCAATCAGTGTTCATGGCACTCCTTAGCCATTAGTAAGCTACACTGATAATGGGGCCAAATGTTTTGATTCAGTATGCTCATTTAAAAATATAGCACGAGGACTAGTTGAATTAATGTTGAAAGCCTCAAACAAGAGGCTCACAGCTCTTCTAGACAATCCTTGATGTACAATTTTTTCTCAGAGGCATTCTTAGCACTTAGAGCTTCTATGACTTTTCTGTCACTGTCCTCAGTGTTTGCAAGTCTTTCCCTCTCTCATGCACACTGTAACAATATTTAGTGAAGTTTCTCTTCTGACAGTCCCAGAGTGGTCTTGCACAGGGCTTTTTGGATTGGATGATGAATAGTGCTTTTACTTTGGTTCAGGAATATGTTTTTGGAATGGCATTTTCCTGTTACAACTGTTTTACTCAGAGCAAATATAAAATTAAAGATTGGCAGGAGAGGAGAGGTTCGGAGAGGAGAGGTTGGGAGAGGTTCAGAGAGGAGAGGGGAGGGGAGAGAAGGGGAGGGGAGAGGAGAGGAGAGGAGGGGGGGAGAGAAGAAGGGAGGGGAAAGGAGAAGGGAGGAGAGAGGAGAAGGGAGGAGAGGAGAGAAGAGAAAAATTACAATGACTGTAAGACTTAAAACACTGACATGTAGAAACATTATCCTCTAATTTGTGCAAATGCTGAAATGCATAGCATTTGTTTTCATTCTGTTCTCTTTGCTTGTTCAATTATCTTCTTATACATGTAATTTTTGACATTCAGGCCAGTTGGACAAGGGTAGTTTGGTATGGTAAACACACTGTGCAAGCACTGTGTAGTATGCAAAGGAATCTGTTTTATTTGGGATAAGTTTAGATTGTTTAAGGGGAGAAGCAATGTGTATTGAGGTTGGTGGTGAGATAGATTTCACAGTAGCTTGTTGAAACTGTGTAATAAATGGGATACTCAAAACTAGACAAAGAGGAGAAATGGATCTTTGACCCTAATATCTGTATCACTGATATTAGGCACTGCCCCTCTTAACTCCCTTGACTCAGCATCCAGATGCCCTTTTCAGCATTTGAATATGACCATGAAAAATGGCCTGACGTGGTTCTCCAAAGAGTTTGCATAGTTCCTTGTACGCTTATTGAACACTATTACTGTTCATGTAGAGATCTGTTTGTTAAGCAGATATATTTGCATTACTAGTATTTTCTCTGGTTTTCCTGCAGAAATACTAATAGAAATTAGTCCATGCAGTTTCCAGCTTCTATATAAACATGATTCCAGTCGCATTTACTTGTGTGATATCAAATACTGCTCATTTGAAGTGCTGACATTCTCAAGAGGCAGTTGAAGAATTTTTGCACAGATTAAACTGTATCAGAAAGGATAAAAATGTGGGATGTGTGAAGAAAAGAGTCATTTCCATTCAGCAAGCCTCCCACTTTCTATTGAAAAGCTCTCTATATTGGGCTCAGGGTATTCAGTGGAACGTCTGCAGAAGATAGCTTTCCTATTTGCTTCATAAGAAATGCATGACTCAGTTAATGCCAATTGACATCGATTCTCTCATTGCAAAGTATTACCAGACACTTCGGTATATACAGTTTTTAAGGTAACACTTGTAGAAGGAGCACAGGAATGAGCTGATAAAAGTTGTCACCGTTCCATTTCCATTAGCGGAACCACCACACTGATTTAAACCAGCTGAAAGCGTGCTAACAAAGCACTCACAGGAATGTTGTGGCTAATTGAGAAAAGAACAGATCACTTTTTTATAGTATTTTGAAACAACATTTAAGGTCTTACATAAGGGATAACACTGTTCAGTTTTGCATGTTTTGGATCAGACTATGCAAAACCAAATTTTTATTGCACTTAATTTCCTTATGACAGTACCATAAAAAGAGGCATGGTAAGTGTCAGAGAAAACAGATGGAGGATCATTTGGGAGGATCAAACTTATTTTCTTATTTTGCTTAAAATGTACGTATTTTAGGCCCTCCAGATGTTCCAGTGTTTTCTATAATAATTATTACTTCATTCTAGCAATATTCTAGCTGGGAGTGCAGCTAGATAGATATGAGTATGCCTCACAGAACAATCTAGTATAGGGAAAATCACAAAGGAAGAAACAAATAGTATGTTAAGAACATTGAAATTTTCACCTGCTGTAAAAGCTGTGAGCAAGCCAGCTGACAAAACTTTTGCAGTTTTCTTTATTCGTTTGCTCATTTATTGCAGATAAGAATTTTTGAGGCACTAGATAGATTCTCAGGGTTAAATCCCCAATTTTTGTCCCCCTCTCCCTCTTTTTGTTTTTAATTGATTAATAATCAAAACCTTTCTATTGTTTCCAGCTGTTAGTCATTTGGCTTAAATATATCATTAATTGTTTTCAATGGGCCTTAATATAGGGTTATATTGACCTTGTGTAAATTTTGTTTTAAGAACTAACAGCTATAAACAATAACCCTCTGGTGCATTTGTTTCTGCATGTCTTGTTGGCATCATATGAAAAGAATTTCAAAAGTGTAAGCAAAACCCATCAGTTTCAACAGGAAGTAATGACTCCATTTGCCATGGAAACTAAAGGACTATGAAAATGCACTGAGCTGTTTTCCATACCAAGGTAAAATAATTCTAAAAATTAGACTGGTATTGGTATTAACTGGCCAAATTCCAGAGATTTTACTTTCTGAGCCTTTTCAAGCAAAATATAAACACTTCTGAATATTTTTGAGACAGCCAACAATTGAATTCCATTTCTCAATATTGCTTTTCTTTCTAAGATACAAGGAAAAAATGAAAACAACCAATGACTTTTTATAGCAGCTGATTGTCAATATAAGCAAACAGTTGAAATTTAAAATGACTTTTAAAACAAGTCTGTAGGAAAGTTATAATAAACATGTTGGTACAATACACCTTTCCCTTCCCTTCCCTTCCCTTCCCTTCCCTTCCCTTCCCTTCCCTTCCCTTCCCTTCCCTTCCCTTCCCTTCCCTTCCCTTCCC
>NW_020884872.1:36430586-36511732 GCF_003945725.1 Corapipo altera
TCCCCTTTCCCTTTCTCTTCTCCTTTCTCTTCCCTTCCCTTCCCTTGTTTTACCTGAAAAGGGAATTAGATTAAATGAGTTTAGAAGAAAATAAATCCACCTCATCTGTTGTCCTTATCTATGGTTTATAGTGATAATGAAACCTTACAACTCATTTACAACTGAGATTAGATTTAGAATTCTGCCACAATTCCTACTGTCATTCCTATAAGCAATCTCTATATTTTTGTCTATAATCTCTATATTTTTGAATGCAATTAGTAATACTCAAATTGCAGCCAGTCCTATAGTTCTGAAGAGAAAATATTTGTTCAGGACTAAAAAAGTACTTTCAAAGGGTTGAAGTCACTTCTGCTCAACCTACTATTTTCAGTGCATGATGTTTGAAAAATTTCAAGAATCAAAAACCAAGATTAATATGACTGTCATTATCACTTTAGTACAAAAAGAATGTTTGAATGGGGACCTATGGCAACCTACCTGCAAACAGAAATTATCAGTTCTTCTGGTAAGTCTAAGTTGGCTGAAGATTCACATCCCTGATCTTCTGCTGCTGCCACCAGCCAATTCCTCAGAAACAAATAGAATCATAAAAAAAATCAGGGTTTTATACCTTCTCCTTATCACTATTGTGAATCAAATTTGTGATCACTATGGAAAACATGAAGGGAAGCAACACTAACCAGTGTACTAGAATTGTATTCCATAGAAAAATAGTACTAAATCAGATTTTTGACCTCTTATTTTTTAACCAGTCATTTTACTGTGATGTCAAGGCACAAAGAGCATTTTTCATCATTTACTTGCCAAGAGAAACATTTCATTGATTTTGCTGCTTAATATGTGTGGTAGTTTGGTCTAGACCTTCCTTGGTGACCAGTTTGTAACCAAGGAAGGGCCCAGATTTACCCAGTATTCCCTACGATTTTTACATAAACCAGACTATAAGAAGAAAGGAGGAAAGGCCTTCGCTCTCTTTCCTTCCGGCGGCTTGGAGGTGCAGGTTCCCTGCTGTTGAGTCTGCCGTGTTGGGGAGTGAGGCCTGGTAAGGCCTTGTCGACCTTGGGAGGCGGAGGTTGCCGGCGATCGTTCTAGAGCGACTCTCGGTTGTCCCAAGGAGAGTAGTGAGATATTTCTTTGCTAACTCTTTTAGTGGATAGATATTGGGCTACTAATTGGGATATATATATATTTTATTTTGGTTTTGTTCCTTTTCCCTTCCCCCCTTCCCTTTCTTTTGTGAAATTGTATATATTTCAATTGTATATAGTTGTAACATAAGTGTAAATATATTTATATATATGACTTTAGCTGCCTCTCTCTCGTTTCGGGTTTTCTTAGTTGTTTTTTCTCCTTCTTCTCCCTGAGGTTTTGGGGTGGGGGGAGGGACTTCTTGTGGTAAGGTTTGGAGACTTGGCAGGGAGCCAGCTTCAAACCATATCAATATGATAAAGTGATTTTTAGTCCTATACTGTAATATTATAATGAACCAGTACAGTAAAAGAAAGGGAAAGTTGTTCTTTGATTAGAATCTACTCTGTGTGTTCTTACAGTACACAAAAAAAATAGAGGATGTGGCTTATCATCAGTCCATAGATCTATTAATGCACTTACTGGGAATTTGGGGAAGAAATTGTGACAAGTTCATTTAGTACACTGTATTTTATTTAATAAAAAATTTGACAAAATAAACATCAAAATTCTTTTGTTTACATTTCTGAAGGCTCATACATGGAACGACATAGTCTGTCAAAAGAATAAAAACCATAAAAAGATAAAATATTGAAGTTCCCATTGTCAAAAGTCAAAAGAAAATAATGCTAAGGTTATTCTAAGAAAAATACGGCATATTCTGTGTCAGCATTTGTCTTGGGATTACTTGATGGTAGACAAGATATAAAAGGAGGAGTTATGAGAAAATCAAGAGAACACTTGTGTGTAGAAGCTTTTACTGAAAGGATGAAGTCTGTGAATGATTCTTAAGGAGATCTGATATGGTAATGTTAGACAAGAGGATGAAAGAAAGGAGTTTAGGAACAAGCAGGAATTCAGGCTTAGAAAATACCCAAGCTAGGGTTAGTAAGAGAATATAGATTTAAAAAAATAATGTTATCAAATAAATAACTCTTCTTTCAAGATACACCTATGCAGGAAACCAGTGGATATCTCAAAATTATTTGACTGCTTTTTACTGCTATGTGTTCAGGAATAGCTAGGATGGTAGGTCAGGTGTTATGAGGGTTTTTGACTTCACATTCCAGACAGGTTTCTCAAGCCAGACATGCCGTCTCCACTACCCAAAGCTGGATACACACATGCATATGCACAGTGCACAGGACACTTTGTTAAAAATAGCTGAAGATCAGCATTTTCCTCAAAGGTGTGCACCAGAAAGGAACACCTCATCCTGCAAGATACAGACATACAATTTCTAATCGTTAAATTCTTCTGCCAGTCATTTCAAATGTACATCAAATGCACAACTGGTATAACACTTAGGCTAGTTTTGTAACCTGCAGAGATTTGAAGCAAAATACAGTAGAAAGAAACTACCCCTCCTTTCATTTTAAGTGTTATCCAATTTTAGTACAAAGTAAAAATGTATTACAACACTTTGATGTAGCAGAGAAATGCACATATTCCCCCTTACACAAAAATAAAAGGCAAAATTAAAAAGAAAACAAAATAAAAGACATTGTTTTACATGGTGTATAATCCTGTGTCTTTTCTTGTCTACAGAACACATTTTGCAGCAACTCCCCCATTCACCACAAAAAAAGCACCACAAAAAAAAACCCTGACAAAAAACCAGCAAAAAAACCAAACCAAAACAAAAAGTAATATAAATGTAAGATGAAAAAGTATATAACATATTAGAAGCATATGCAAAAATTCCTTCAATTAAGAATATCCTGGTATAACAGGCTCTTAAATGTTAGGCAGTGAAGTTGAACATGCTTACAGTGGTCACAATCACTGTGCATATGTTAAATATCCTCTTTCTACAGAATGCAGAGACTACTTTACACCACAGGTTAACTGCTTTGTCAATGAGTATCCAAGCAAACTAGACACCTGATATGAACGTATGTGATGAAATATGACACATGAATTTTCTCTTTAAATAAGATTGAATAAAAGTCTCGGAGGAGACTTTTTTCCTCATTTCAATTATTTGTTAGAAAAGCACAGTTTTTATTTATATATATAACTCTTGCCATTCCCCTTTTTACTCTTTTGTCTTCATTTCTGCCTACATAGGTAACATCTCACTATCTTAGGGGAACTCTGTAGTTCTCTTTGACTGTGCACCTGTCACCTTTTCCAGTTGCTCTCCAAAACTATAACACTGTACATAATAATCTAAAGTTATCTTTACTTATTTTAACATAAGGTTTCCAAACTACTATTTAGCAAACACATCACATTCCCTTCAATAAATATTGGGACTAGATTCACAAATATGTAAATGTTAGGTAAAAAAGTCTTATCACCTTGACCACATCATTCACCATGGGAGTAAGACCTAAACCAATCTGTGCCTAACAGTAATGCTTGAGTGTAAAGTCACTTTAAACCTCTCGTAATTTTGACATCTCTACATTTCTATTCAGTTAAACTGTATTATCTTGCACAGATCCTTATTATCTTGGCCACTGTTAGAACTCAGATTTCCCAAAGGTTGTTTTTCCATAGAGAAATATCCATTCTAAGAATCCCGAAATTTCTCTTATTCCAAGTAAAATAAAAGTAATCATAATTTTTATATTTTTCCCTAAGAAACAAAAAAGATCAGATCTCCAGAATATTAACTTCAAAACACAGAAACAATTGATCTCAACAATGTTAAAATCTTCTCTCAAAATAAGGAAAAATAAACAAATATAGTCAAACAAGATTTTGAGTGCTAAAATGAAACAAATTTGAAATATACTTCAGCATTTTTTCAACATTTTTCAATTTAAAATCCTATAAAAAATCAACACTTTGTAAAAAAATCAATTTAAACCAATTTTTTCTGAACAAAATACATTATATTGCAAAATTTATTAGGAATGTTCTACATGTCAGACTTGAGTGCCTTTTTTATTTTTTTAAGTGGTACCTTATTATTTGTGAGAATTGAAACCACCTAAAAAAATCAAACAGGCATAATGTAAACTCAATAATATTGTAAAATGGAATGTCAGATGTTTGACCTTCTTTCCTGGAATAGAGAAACAAAAAAATATATTATTTCAGGTCTCTGAAACGTGTTGCCAGAAATCAGACTTTTACAAATACACCCTTTACATCATCTGTAAGATAGGAAAAAATCCCAATACTAATGTAATTATAATTCAGGAATAGTATGAGTTATATAGCTATTTGATAAAAAGAAAAGAAATTAGTCCTTAGCCCTCCTCTTTTTCCCCGAGACTTTTCGCTTTAAGAATTTCAGTAAGCTGTTATGATACTCCAGTTTCTTCTATTTTGTGCACATTATTTCTGGACTTTCCTAAGCTCATTTGCATTTACCAATATTTTATAAGTGGCAGTTATGATTTATGCTATGGATAGGGAAATGAAGCAATTAAAATCACAATCACAGAATCACAGAATATGTTGAGTTGGAAGAGACCTACAAGGATCATCGAGTCCAGCTCCTGGATCTGCACAGGACCATTCCCAAGGCCATGTCCCAAGTTACACCATGTACCCAAGGCTGTCATCCAAACGCTTCTTGAACTCTGTCACTTTTGGTGCTGTGACCACTTCCCTGGGCAGCCTGTTCCAGTGCCCAAACACCCTCTGGATGAAGACTTTTTTTCTAATATCCAACCTAAACCTCCCCTGGCACAACTCCAGGCCATTCTCTTGGGTCCTGTCACTGGTCACCACAGAGAAGAGATCAATGCCTGCCCATTCCTCTTGCCACAAGGAAGTTGTACACTGTGATGAGGTCTCCTTGGCAGAAACAACAATCTAGACCTATTGCTTAGATGTCTACAGACCTTTTCAGGTTTTTCAGGGAAACTGAGCAATAATCGTTAGTTCTTCTTAGCACAAGAGCTTTCCTCGTCTTTGCATGTTATACCATACCTTTGTCAAATTAAGTAATTTGTGTGGTGCCAAAACCTTTAGTATAGAAGCGGCAATAGAAGTATAAAATGCTTTTTTTTTTTCCTCAGGGGCTAATGGATTCTAATGATGTAACAAGGTAACAATGGGATATTTATCTCACAGTTATGAAGGTCTTTATCTGAAATATTCATTCCAGACTCTCCGTATGGTCATAAAAAGTAGAATTGTAAAGTCACTTAAATACAACATTTGAAAGACAAGCACACCTTTCCATGGCAATGGCATTTCTTTTATGCTGTGATGGTGATGGGGGAAACTGTAGGAGTTGTTTGCTTTGGTTGGGCTATTTTTTAAAGATTTAATTGATTCTCCCACAGTTTTACTGGCTAGAATATTATAATTAATTTTCTATTACCTGTAAGACTTATAATTCTGAAGAACAATATTTGTTTTCCTTTGATTCCACAACATATTGGCATTGCTGAAGCTTATAATGTAAATTTAGCAAGCATGCTGAGGGAAATGAGATGAAAATTCCTGGAAAGGTTCTAAAAGATGCACTATGAACAAAATTTCAGAGTAATACACTGAAATCTTCAGCAATGCATGAATATACACTCAATTTTAATCACATCACAATAACAACATAGCAAATGCAAAAAAAATCTTTGATTTGCTGGCTAATTACCTTAAAGCATAAGTCCTGTTGTGATTGAGTAAGCCAGTATAGTACTTCACATTTATTCCGTCACAGTGCAATTTTATTCAGAGAGTACAATGTACATTAAAAAACTCTCACATTTTCTCTGCTTTTTGACCAAGATTTTCCCTGCAGACTGCTTTAAAATATGCTATTTAGCATTAGAAGATGTCTCAATAGCATTATTTGAAACATATTTGGGGTTATCTAATAGTCTATCTAGCCATTAGCAATCTTTTTTTGCTGTATCACTGCAAATGCTCTCCATTATTGATGATACAGATGAATTAATATATAGAAAAAACTTGAAAAAAACCAGAGACATGACAACTGAGGGCCACATCCAGGTAACATTTACAGAAAACTATTTAGTACACACACAGCACAAAACCTGTGTTCTTTTGTTAGTTTCCACTTAAATCTAGTGGCATATCAATAGCAATGTGACATTTGTTAGTTTGGTTTTGCCTGTGTGTATATTTTAATGTTTCACAGTTGGTCTGGTAAAGGATCTCCGTGTTGCCTAAGAGCTATCAACCACTTGCAGTGATTGAGCAGTCTTCAACCAGGATTCTAACAGGGATCTGGACAGACACTGAGCACTTCTCTCATCAGGCTCTCTCAGGTCTAGATACTAAAGATATTCAGAGGTTATGTTTAAATCTTATCTCACAAAAGATTTAAACAAAACAGCATTTGTCAGATAAAAGGAAGAATTCTACAAAAACTAAAATATACAGGAATCATATTACATAAAAGAAGCCTCACTGGCATTTTTTACATATGAAAAATCCTAAAAACCATCAGACAAGTTGACAAGCTATCCTATTTACTGTGAGAGTTGCTAAACAACAGATGTTTTAGCCACCTGATCACCTGATCAGATGAAAAGAGAATGAGAAAGTACTGGGCATGGGAAATAGCGAACTATTCCCTGCAACAGTTAAGACCCACAATAAGTGAAAAAAAATGAGATGTGTATTCACTCTTTAATACAACTCTAAATTCAGTCCTCTCAAAACCCAGTAAAACTGTAAAAAGTGTTCTCATAAAACTTCAAGGCAGCAAACTATTAGTTTTTTTCCAAATCTGCTTGACTAGTTTAAAAATAAAAGAGGCAAGGTCCAGAGACTGGAATTTCTTCTTGTTGCATGTAAGCTTGTATCATCATTCTGCACTCTGTATGTTAAAAGGAACAAATATCTTCCTTTTCTGAAGTGTCAAACCTAATGCATACCTCAGTCACTTCCTTGATCTAATACTAGGCCCTTATCAGAACCTATTTTTCCTATATCAAGGAAGCTCAGTAGAATCTTCTTCTGAAGAAAAGTGATATTAAAATGGTGAGAAGGGAAAGAAAGTTTCCTAATCTGATTTACTGTATGTCTCTCAGAAACCCATTTTTGTTCTCATTTTGTAAATCTGTCTTTTAGACTACTTTTTTTCCAGGATTAAAAGGTTATTATCTAAAACAAGCACATCTCAGTGCTAAACCCAGTCACAAGAAATAGGTAATCTATTCAAATTAAACATTTCTGTTCCTCATGAATATTTCCTTTTATGAAAACATCCTGTGATATTTTTAGCATACGATCATATTTAGTATAACCCCTGGTAATGTACAAAAGTAAATAAAATGTTGCATATCCCTTGATTACTTTTGTACTGAATTCTACTCTAAGTCCCATATTTTTAATTCCATTATAATAAATAAAAGAAAAAATGTTAAAAGGATAAACATGGAGGATTTTTTATACCCAGCCGAAGAACACACACCTCCTTGTCAAACTGGAATTGAGAAAGAAATCTGATGCAATAAAAGAAATCAGAATGGTGAAGTAGAGCACTGGTTGACTCTACTTATTTGGTGCTGGTTTTATACTCACTGCTTTTTAAGGAGGAAGCTGAACTCAAAGTATAGCAGGACTCAAGGCAGTTGAAACCAGGTTTATGGTCTTATAGAGGCTGATGTGGAACCGAGATTCACAACGTACAATAGAACTAATTGCTCATGGAACCACACTTCATCTTTCCAGTGGGGTGAGAATGTATTTCTCTGCTGATGCTCACTTCAGACTGTGTCTCTTTAGAGCAAAACCTGCCAGCTCACAAACTGTGTTAAACCTCAGGGTAGTTTGAAGACTTTAGCCCTCTAAGAAATGAAACCAGCTAACTTGGCATGTATTACATCACTTTGATTAGAATAATTGTCGTTGTTCTCACCAAGCATTGATTTGTGACCCCAGAGGTGCAAAGTAAGAGACTAAAAGATAATTATACTCAACTCCCATTTGAATAGTTGCATTAAATGAATGTAACAAATTAAATTACTGATCTCTTGGAAGAACATTAATATTGTTCAGTGAATATGGGCCAGCTTCAACTTCTAATCATATAATATATCCTCTTAAATATGTCTTCTGTAGAATAAAACATCTATAAATGCAGGCGTCAGTGCTACCACAGAAATCCAAAAGAAGTTATATAGGAAAAGTATTCATACAAATTTTTAGACTAATTTTGAAAATCTTACTGTTTCCTAATAAAAAGCACTATAATTTCATGATGATACACTTTCTTTAATCATGAAAATTCCTTAGTACATTATCTCTTGTTTGTTTTTTTGTTTGGTTGATTGATTTCGGGTAGGGTTGTTTTTTCCATCGCCACAATGGTAAATTTTTCAAGTGACAGTAAAATTTTGACCTGTCTTGCACATAGAATTAGTATCTTCCATAGGGTCACCAAGAATCAAATGCCTAGAGATACTGAAGCACTGCAATATTTTCCAGGCAGTGCTTAACTTTTAGATGTCTTGTAGCCTAATAAAATCCTTTCTCATTATTTTAGTTTCTTATACAACACAAAGTAAGGTGAGGAGCATATGCTGTGTGAAATAATGTCACAGTGAACAACTTAACTTTCTGTTAGTAAACTCCGAGAAGAAAGTGAGACCTGTGCCTAATGACTAAATCAAAAAACTTTTGCTTATATTTTTGTCTAGTGTGACATGTGAAAAAGTATTTGAAATAAAATTTTCTGGGGAGAGGAAGTGAGGAGTGGATAGATTTTCTGTGGTGGATGTTTCTTTGTCTCTTCTCTTACTATTTTTTATTTAAATGTCTGGACCTGGATGTCCTGGACTCTAAGGAGGTGCTGTAGAGCCAAATGCTCTGTCCAGTACAGTATGTACCTATTTTTTTCTACAAAGATGCTCTGGGACTTTCCCAGTGTCACCTTGTTGGTAGGTCTCAGTCATGTAGTCATTCTACCAGGTTATCCCATCTGGGTGGAACTCTCTTGCAGAACCCTTCATAAGACCACTCTAAACTCCATTCATTGGTGAACATTGAATTATTGCTCATTTGGTCCTTTTAAAAACCTTTTGAGCTCACGTACACCGTATGAGAGAATCCAAATTTCTCTTTCATTTCAGTATGTTGCACCGCATCTCAAACTTACTCAGAAGACTGGTCCTGGTCTAACTGTCAACCAGACTATCTGTCTTTCTGATGTCTTTATGCACACATGTCCCAGATGCATGCATGTCCCAACTCTTTTTCTGAATCAAAGAATACTATGCAGAAGCATAGTGACCTCTCTGCCACCACATCTTCCTGTGAACTTTCATCTTCATTCAGCTTGTGAACTTACAGCTGATAAACAAGTCCTGTCAGCAACAGGTGCTCTCCTATCTCAGAGTAGCAACTTAGTTTCTTGCTTCTGTCCTCACTGTCATCCTCACTGTATTCCTGTTTCTTATTCAGTTCAAATGTACCTACAGTGGCTCATAGGTCCTACTAACAGTGCTTTTGTTGCAATTTGACTTTCAAGTACAAAATAATGCTCTTGATGTCTCTAACTGTGGTTGAGTATTGTGAACTATTATTCCACAACTATATCTGTCCAAATTTATATTTTCAATAACTAATAGATTCTGAAATAACAGTACAAAATATTGAAGTATTTGTGAGAACTGCAACCCTTTCAAGTTTCTAAAACCTGCAGAATATAGGAATGACAAACTTAGTAAAACAATTCATTGTACAGTAATACTTATCATCCTCAAACTAGTTTCTGTTTTACACATGTTGTCCACATCAACATAAGAGACGAAGAAACACTCCTGTTGCTATGTTTCATGATGCTTAGGTTACTGGGGAGATCTGGATTTAAGTTCCAGCTCTAAATCAGGAGGAAGAAACATCTGAAACAATCCAAACACATGCCAGGCAAGTTTGTTGAAATGTTGGTGTTGATGAAGTATGTGGCACATGCACCTGTCTTGCTACATGGGAAAATCTACAATGAGAATTCAACTAGCATTGAGGTGCATCATTGCTCAGCAGTTTCTACGGCTTTCTGTATGACAAGGGATAGAAAATTATGTGGTGAGGAGATCCAGTGGCATAAACTTGGTCCATGATGCAGCCTGGGAACATATGAACAGCTGTGAAAGTCTTTATGATACCAATTGTGCCAGATGTACAGATGACATGGAGGAAAGGGAGAGAAGGGTTTGGGGAGGGAAGGTTTGGGAAGGTGTGAGAAGGTTTGGGAAGGCAAGTCAAGGCAAGGCAAGGCAAGGCAAGGCAAGGCAAGGCAAGGAAGTAGTCTAAACAAAGTATCAGCAAAGAAGAACCTGGAATCTGGAATCTTTTTTGTCATTGCTATCATTCACTTTCAGAACCCAATTTCCACATTCTCTTGCTTTCCCAAAGTTTCTTCTGTAAAACTCCCTTTTTCCATTCCTCCAATTTTTTTTTACCAAAGACTCAATTAACAATGCAAAATGAATACTGTGATTCTTAGGATGGATAGTTGTAAACATAATCTTAATAGTTATTTGTGTGCTCCATTTCATACTTATGACTACACATTACGGGAAGAGAAATATCCATTTATTTGATGCAAAAAATGCATATATTTATTTTGTGTTGGAAAAGACTGTATTTCTGGTAGGTAGTTTCTGTAACTGAACATGAAGTAAACTCACTGTTTTCAACATAATTACTGCACTGACAGGCAGTCCTGATCTCAGCTGACAACTAAAATGGTTCCTGTCGCCATCAGCAAAATTAAAGCTCATACAAGAACAGACAAATAAAAATAAATCCTATAAAATATCTTCTCTGAACGTGCCTAGGCCACAAAAAAAGCTTTTGAGATATTGACTATTATCTTAGAGGTGTTTACTTCAAGGTCAGGCTTGAGGCATATTAAAAGCATTTGGAAATCATGCCTGTTGCTGTCTGTTCTGTATGCTGTCTCTTAAGACAACAAAGGGCTCTCGAGTTGTTCATCCAATATTCTATGAAAAAGCACAAAATGGAAAAACTGTGAGTACATGAGACTTGATATAAATTTGAAGCAAAAAATATACCAGACAACTTCTTTCTTTGTGAAACCAGTTGAGGAAATATTTGTTCAATTCCATTTAAATATGCCCTCTAGCAACTGAGACTCTCACAAATCAATACGGACCCACCAATCAATTCTTCTTAATACACAGAACATAGATAGACATTTTAAAGAAGAATCAAAATGTTTGAATGCAGTTTTGAAGAGGTGGTTGCTAGCATATGGTAAAAATATTTTCACTAAATTGGTCTGAAAAGGGTGTAAGGCATTGAAGATATAAAACCCCTACAATCAAGCTTCAAAAAAATCTTTTTAAAAATAATAGCAGCCTCTGACTGTCTCACCTGCTGAAGTGTCCAAAGGTTCAACTTTCTAAGTTGTTTTATCTTTTCGAACCAAAAGAGTTCAGATTTTTATTTTTAATTTCTCAGGCAGTTTTCCTAAAGACCAAAGTACATTATTACATCTTAGTGGCTGTTGTTTATTCCCTTTCTGACACCAGGGGAATAAGGATCTAACTGCTAACCACTCAGGTGTATCACTGCCTCTCTATACATCCCTCTTAAGAGAACCTTCATTTACCAGTTCAAGTTTGTTCTTTATCTTTGATCTTTGTTAACTTTTCCTTACAGTGACGTGTTAGAAATCAGAGGCAGTATCTCCAAGCACACAGCTGCAGAGATTTCCTCAACTAAAGTCAGTGTATCTGCATGATATACTAGGAACAAGACTGTACCACAGTGCTCTGCAGAAAATGAGTGTGGGAGAAAGGTGGGTAATTCATTATAATCAGGATAGAAGGAATACAGAAAGACATGTGTCTAGTAATTTGCTTTGCTAATCCATTAAAGGGATATGTCAGTTCTGGTTACCCTGAGGAATGGTCCCAATTCTTTGAGATTTTTAGATAAAATTAAAAAAAAAATCAAAAATAATGGAATTACAATAATCCTTTGAAAGGATTGAACAATGCTTTATTGAACATTTTATGGTCACGTGATTGTGTTAGATATGCTCTGTCAAGAGGCTATGCAACTGCTTCAGTATACAATTTTGACAGCAATCATTCTGATAGCCTTGGGTTTTTCTCATAGTTATTAATCTGTATGATATCTTTATTATTAGATTAGGATAACTGAAGTAATTCAAGAAAATTCTTTGTTCTAGATTTAGTTTGAGTGGGTTTTTTTGTAACTTTCAATTTTTTTATCATGAATAACTATATTGATGAAGAATGATGTCTATGGAAAGGAGAGAGTGAACATGCTGGTGATATTTATTTCTGAGTCACTTTGAAACTGGATATCGGTTATATCCAAACAGGCTGAGCAGGCAAAAAGTATAAAAGGTCAGTGATAGTGCAATAATGGTAGTAAAAAAAAACAAACAAAAAAACCCCAGCAAACAGTCATTTCTCTCCCACAGCTAATCTCAGACTTTTTTTTTTTAGAAAAGGCCATGTATGCCCTGGATGTCCCACCACACAGCTTTTACACTGTCTACCTGAAAAGTATCTTGTATATTACTGATGCTGGCAGTAGTATTTAAGTTCAGATGTGCAGTACAGTGCTCAAGAGAGGCACCAGAGGAGGTTTTGCCTCTCTTGATAGTTTATAGTCAGAGTTACATCTTCAAAGGGCAATTCAGACATAAAATGCAATCAACCTGTTAACTCCTTTGCACTGCTTATTAGGTTTTCAGTATAGATACCATATACATACCTAAAATAACTACTCAACATTTTTCTTTTATTATTTGTCTTTTGGACTTTGAGTGTATCTGTATCAACGTTTTGCAACAGATCAGGGTTGCATTTTTGAAGTCTGTCCCCCAGATTTCCTGACTTATTCTGGTTTGGCTCAAAATTGAGAAGTATTCTTGGAGAGTGAGTATTAGATTTCTCTTTTAAGAAATAGATTTGGAAGATATCCTCCAGGAATTTATCTAGTGCATTTCAAGAGCTAATAAATGGGCAGCCCATTGTTCCAAGGTACAGAAAATCCAAACCACATCAAATGTAGATCTTGGGACCCTGGCAGAAATTCCACTGATCCACTGCTACAAATCTGTCACGAAAGCTGGCAAAGTAGATTATGTAGCCTAAATTAACTCTTAACACATGCTCTGGTCATTGTGAAGTATTACCTCCAGAATTTTTCCAGTTCTTTATTCCAGTGAGGCTAGAATAGTTGTCCTAAAGGTAGATAAGGTAATACAAATCTACAGTCCAAAGTTTGGGATGAGACTTTGCTGTCTCTTTGCATTTTATTTGGTTAGTGGAAAAAATAAGATCATATTCTGATAAAATAACTGTAATATTTTTGATCATATTAAGACCATCTTCTTATGCAAATTATCTAAAGCCTGGAATGGGTATGACTTTCTTTGTTATTTTTCTTAGTTTCACCAATCTCTGTCCAAGTTCAAAAGGAGAAGGTATCTTTCCATCTCCAATTACTTGAAATTAAAGCAGATAGTAGCATGCACAGTTGAGGAGTTAGTAAGAAGGTAAGGGATAGTGACTTCTTGATCATACAAGAAAGGAAGAACAAAAGGAAAAACCTCGGAAAATCCTACTTCCAAAAAATGATTATTTACTGTACCGGAATGGTGTAAAAACTGAGGACCATACCTACAGAACTTTAAAATAACCAAATTAATATATTTTATTTCTAAAAATAAACTCAATATAACTGCTTTTCTTGGGAGTTTATATTGTGAATCATTGAAAGTATAAGGCAAAATTCTCTGTTGGAGGAAAAATTTGCGTTATGCCTTTGAAATCAGTGAAATTACATAGTTTGATTTTCTTAAAATTTTATCTACATACAAATTTGATGCCATTGGGTAACTAACTCTGTTAGTTACCCAATGTTACAAATATTTTTTAATGAAATATCCTGTTCTGTTTGTAATATTACAGGAATCTGTGGAGAGTAACACTGAATACAGTAAAGTTATAGTCCCATGAAGTATTTCCATGCATTACTTTTGCTTCAAAGTTGCCAGGATTTTACATAATTATTTCGCCAATCCAGAAACAGCTTTTGCTTCTCAAGTGCAATACAATGAGTACCTGTGATTCATGTTCACTTCTGTGATAGAAAGCAAACAGGAGAGATAAATTGCATCCATTTGCAGGCTGAAACGGAGTTGATTTTGAGGTTTATATGAATCTTATTTTAGAGCCAACAGTCTGCAGTTTCAGGCTGGCAGATTACAGAAAAAGTGCACCATGTCATGAGTCCATTTTGCAAAGTCAAAATAACATTTAGGGCAATTGTGTGAGTTTAGAGCTCTTGAAAATGAAGTATTAGTACTACTTGCTAAGACTAAGTATGGAACCTGATAGGTGTTTGCAGGTCAGTCCTTCAGTTTTGGTCTTCTGTGTTAATCCCCTCATAAGACTACTTCAGAGATGTAGTTGTGTAAATCTGAGGCATGGTTGTGTGATGGGGAAGTGTCATCCAATAATTAGTTGGGTCCATGTTTTATTCACTGTATGAAAGTTATTGTTGCTATTGCATCAATATCCACATTTTAATCTTCAAAAATTAAGAATACTTCAATATCTGGGTTCTGGGTAAACTAATTCTCCCTTAGAAATACCTTTAAAAACTGACTTTGGGAAATAATCACCTTATAAACTACTGCTTATTATAAAAAAACTTTCTAATGATAATGAATAGATAAATAGTGTTATACAAAATGTTGTTGTTACAAAACAAGGAAAGGAAGACAGTTCAAATTTTATACATGACAATTTCTTAGCAGTCATAAAGAAAAAAGTAATTAAATGAACAACCTTGTCTAAACAGAACTGCAGTAGGCATATATTTAGAATATAATTGTACATTTTCAGTACAACATTTGCAGAGTATGCTGTTATGTTTTTAATGATCACAGGTGTGTAGGTGTTCTGTTTCATGTCTCATAAAAAAACAAATCAGTATCAGAACAATAAAAATCTCAAACTTTCATGGGTTTGGGATTAATTTTTTGATGTTTAAAATACGGAATGTGCTCCTATTATTATTAGACTGGTGTTCAGAATGCCGCCTGCTGTCTCCTACCACTTTTGATGCCTCTTCCATATTGATACAAGTTTTCTTGTTAATCCAGTCTAGCCTTGTGTAGGTTAGGAAGTACAAATAGGTACCTGAGGTGCAATAGCTATAGGTAAATTTACTACAAGTTGGAAGGATTTCTCCAGTTTGTTTCACTTTTCCACACCAAGAGTGTTGTCAGTGGGAATCTATCCATGAAAATATGTTCAACATTAGCAAAGCTGGAGTTGCTCACCTTCTAAACATGTATTTTGAAAAGACAAAGTGTTGGAATTATATGCTTACTGTAAAGAGCTATTTAGATGCCTTATTATTTATGATCCAGTGTGAAGAGTCAGAAGTGTTTTAAAACATGTGAAATAGGATGATAGAAAAAAAAATTGAGTTATGCCAGGGTCTACTAGCAGCAGTGGAAACTATAGTATTATGCCTTTTCACATTCATTATTTTAAATTTTATCATGGACTGTCTTAGCAGATATGAAGTGCGTCTGGGATGGCTCTAATTGACTTTCCTTCTGTCTAATTTTTCCCTCACCTTTAAATATAAGTTTAACAGCTAAACTCTCATTTAAGACCAATACTGTGTTTTAGTCTTAGGTGTAATTGTACTTCCTCATACTGTACACTTAAATAGTTTAGCTACAATTATAACGAGAATTAAGTGAAAATTTCATTCATCTAAAAGTATGCACTATTGCTTTCATTGTTGACAATACAGAGATGTTTCATTTCAGTAAAGAAAAACTTTAATTTTAGATATTTTATTATCTCTTTTTATACATTAATTTAATATTTTACTACACTTTTTAGTATTTAATTTAAAATAATGTGACTGAAAACTCATGATGAAAGTAATTTTAAACTATATCTTGTGGTGGGTATAGGGTCATAAAATATTATGAGTTTGATATTCTTTTATGAAAACAAAAAGGACCCTATTTGTCTATTTTATTTGTAATATAATGGTTTATAAGCTTTTTTCCCATGTTCTGTCTTTTAAAACTTACATTCATTCCTCAAAAGAAAAAATAACTAGAATTTTCTGCAGAAATTTGGGATTCTGATTTTTCCTACTTCATACCCTATATTTCCAGTTTTCCCGCTTTACTTTAATACCAGAAAATGATCTGTTACTGGTCCAAATGAAATGATGACTTCTCTTTGCTAATTTCAATTCAACCATTTTTTTGAAGGTACTGCAGTAAGTAAATACAGGTAAACTGTAATTATAACCTTTTCTCCTCTTTCCATCATTCTTTATTGCTATTTTCATCACTCTGTCTGAGAAAGAAATTATCAGATATTCTGGAGCTGTACAAAGCTAATGGCAGAACAGGTAATCTGTTTCTCCCTGTGTCCCTAATTGCAATTTTTTTTGATGACTTTGTAACATGTCATTTATAAAAGGGACTTGTATCATTAAGAAACAAAAAGGAAAATTAAATCCATTCATGTATTCTTTGCTGTTGTTTTTTATGTTTGGATACTTCCTTTTTTATCTTCAGCAGCAGTCTGTAAGGCCATTTTATCAGTTGGCAGCTCAAAGCTTTATTTCAAGCCATGATTTTAGGTTATTACTTTACATAATTGATTTAATTTTACATGATGTAATACAAGAAATTTAAAATAACATTAATGTAAATCCTTACATTAAAAAATCAATTGGTAAAAAGGCCAATACTCTTAAATCACATGGTTACAGTATAGAAGAGGATGAAATTATTTTTGTTAAGATTCATAAATTTTTGTTTCTTTGGAGAGTTCAGAAATCAATTTAAATAAGTTTTCTGTTCTTTACTGAAATCTGCTGTCACAGCCATAGAGAAGAAGTCATATTATTTTTTAAACCTAAACACATAATAATTAGGCAAACATGGTCCTATTTTGAAATGTAGGAATTATCCTACAGTCAAAATAGCCACAGGGCTGGGAGGAAGTTTGTTGTAATGTTTTAGTTCCTCCATAGAATCTAAAGTCTTACAGTCTTCCTCATTTTACACCATCTTTTATTCATATTCTCCTTTGTTCTTCATATGGTTAACTTCTTGATGTTTTACAAAAGACATGTATAATTATATTTATTTACACTCCTTGAAATGCCATTTCTTTATTTAAATCCTGCTGGTTATTTTTCTGTAACTCATTCCTTTTGGCTCATTTTGCTTTTCTCTATCTATACTTTCCCTCTTCAGTTAAATTATTTTTCTGTGTTTTAATTATTAATTCTAGTTCTTTAGCCAATACCAATTTTCATTACAAAGCTCTAACTTCTCTGATTCTTTTCATCTTCATCCTAATTTTCTCACTTATTTCCTTGGTAAGAAGGTGACCAATCAATCTTGATCTTTATAGTAAGTGTTTGAGGGCAGATTGAGGGGTATATTTGATCAAATATTTTAATATAATTTGCATTTTAGCAAGGACTGTTTAAACTTCTTTCTGTTCCTGTTCATCTTTGGACCCTTTGTCATCATATAACAGTATTAAAATACTAGTTTTGTTAATATTCTTTCCTTCACAAGTCAAATGTTTGATAGATGATTAAGGGACCTGGGATTTCAGGCTTTTCTGTAGAGTGAATGTTGTAACATGGATTACACTTCGGTTTTGGTTCTTACTGAGTTTTTCATGGAGAGAAAAAAATGTTTATTTTTTAAATAATCTGTCTATAAACTGCTTTTACTTCTCTACTACCGAACAAAAACCTGTGCTATTTCTTCACCTCACAGTTGTATGACACTTAAGACACATCCCAGAAGAAAAAAGCAAGGCAGATGAAAAAGGAGTGTGTTCAAAAAATCGGTGTGGATTTGAACTGACATTTAAGAAAAGATTTTTTAAAAGTTCTATACCTGTGTGCTGATTCTTTAGGATGCTCTGTGGGTTGAGCCTGATGAGATTAATTGGGTCATCCAGCTGCGTCTATCAAAGACTGATCCATGGAACTGCAATTTACTGTCAACTTTTAACTTTTCAGTACTATTTTACTGTCTGAAGGTTTTACCTTTTAGCCAATGTAAACTGCATCTTAAATCTGCTATATAGCACTACCGGATAAGTCTGACCCATATACATTTCTATCTTGGGTATTCTTAGTGTATCCTAAATATGCCCTTCCTGTTTCTTCTGAACAAATTGAAACATTAGAAATAGTTTCTGAAAAAGTGGGATTATTTACTGCTCTTATTTCACAGGTGTTATCTTCTCATCTACTTTTTAGAGCATATGCTGCTTCAATCTTTTACTTTGACCAGTTGTGGCTCTACCTAAACCCATGTATCAGCCTTATGCCTCCCAGATTGATATATACTTTTCTGTACACTGCATAAATGAAGCTGAACTAGAATAACACATCTCCCACCTTGTTTCTTTTCTAAGTTGGTTCTAAATTACTGTCTCTGCAGAAGAAATATTTTGTACTTGTATGTGACCATGACTCTTAGAAATACTGGTGTACTGAGTACCAAGTAACATTAGAACACATTTCCTTCACTATGATTCTTTATTTCTAATCACAGTTTATTGGGGGGGAAAAAGGTATGTAACACAGTAAATAAGGATATGAACCAAACTGTGTTGAATAACATGAAATTTAATCCAAGTACTAGTCAGGTTTTAATTAACCAATTAACATTAAAAATTCTGAGTGTATGTACATCAATTTGTGCTACTTTTCTCATTACACCATTTAAAGGCCTGCAGTTTTCATTGCTGTCTGTCAGAAACAGGAGAATGTGAAGAATTTTCTCTTTCTAGGCTTCTTGGAACAAAGTTTTTTCACTTATGGTACTAACAAAAGAGTAAAAATTGGTGTGATTACTGATTTAAAATTGACAGTCTGAAAATCTCTGGAGAAGTTGAACAACACTTCTCTCTTATTTTGATCTCTGGATTTATTCACTCAGAATGTTTCTTTCAGGTCTTCTGATTATATTACCTAGGAAGTATTTTTACCTCTTAAAAGCTATAAATAGATCAATTGATTTCACTAGGCCACTCATCCTTACATATTCTTGTGTCATAATCGTAAATAAATATCTTTACCAGTTCCACCAGTTTTACCGTAACAAACACAAAACAGCAGTCATCACTATCATCTTCGAAACATTCTATTTTTTTTTTATTTTACTGTGTCAGTATTTTACAGCTTTTATTTGCAAATTATGTCAGTTTGATTGACCTCCTTTCTTTTCAACTCTGCAAATGTTTTTGCACCAGGTTCAATATTTAATCTGAGGAAAACTGCAACAACAAAATATTCAATACGGTCATCACCTTTCTGCTTTCCAGTCTCACTTTAAAAAGCTCTGGTAATTTGATCCCAGTTATGCAGGTCAAGTGCATTTCTTCATCCTTCTCATCTCAACTCTTACCAAATATATAGTATTTAGTTTAAAAAACCCCAGTGTTGTACTGACTGTAAATGTTCAGATATTCAGGTCAAAGAAAAGAAGTGTTTTCAAAAAGGCAAGTGTTTCTTTTCATTCATATTTTTTCCTAAAGTGGTTATTTTATTTTTAAATTAATCTAAATGAAATTTAAGAAATGAAAAAAATGAAAATAAATACTTCTCATTTTACTTCATTTATATATTTTGGATGGAACCAAGTGTTGAGTTCTTTTGGTCAAAATGTTGTCAGTTTAAGAACAAGAACTTGATCATTCAATCAGATAAATGTATTATTTGTATAGCTTTTGCCCAGAGTCCACTGATTAGGTAGGCTGTAGTTAACCATTCTATTGTTTTTGTTGGGTTTGTTCACAATCTCATCTACTCTGTCCCATTTCTTCCATCTGCTTGTCTGTTCTATCCTGCTATTCTAGTCTTATATACCATGGAGAAAAGTCTTATTCTCTTTATCTCTCTACTGTGTACAAAATAAATGTACAACCTAACTGAGTCTAGTATATTGTGTGTGTCAATAATTGTTCTCTCTTCTTTGTCACAGATCTCATTACTTCTTGTGTCAGGTTAGTCATACTTTGCTATATCTCACTGAAAAGGGGTCAAGAGTATTCTTAGTAGTGCAAACAACTTTCTTCTGTAGAATTTAAGTCTGCGAATTATCCTTTTTTTTTTTTTTAGGAAAACCTGTAATCTTATTGACAGCCTCCCAAGATTTCCAAATGTAGCTCATGCCTGCAGCACTATACTCATAGGAAAAGAACTCAGTGGACTGTGACAGAGACCTATATTTTTCAAACTCTTTGAATGAGGATTTAATTTTAGCACAATTGAAAAGAAGTACTAACTATAATGATAATGGGCCACTAAGGCATCACACATACTCTAGAGAGTTGTTCTGATGCAGTATGGATGAACTGATGTACATGAGATTTTCTTTGAAGAAAGTAGTGAACCAGTCTGTACCAACTCCTTGAGAAACAAGAGCTGCTACTTAAACGAATGTCCTGAGTTAGGCTGGAGATGCTAAGAACTAGAATTCAAGTTAGCTGTCCAAGTTATCTGCAAACGACCAAAGTATGACCCTTCTTACTCTCCCCAGTCACTTCCACTAAATTATTATTAAACCATGGACATGTGCAAAGTTATTAATGAGTTTATTTTATGAGTTCTCTGTGTCCCATTTATATTCATATACAGGATAGTAAAACACAAAATTAAAACCTACAGATATTCCCAGACTGGTAAACCTCCACTTATGTCTCATACCTTATCAGGCACCCTCATCAATCATCCACAAAACAAATCTACAGAGACCCAAACTTCATTAGTTCTGCTACTTGTTTTTCTCCTGAATTTTTTATTTCCTACTCTCTCCAGAACACTACTCTAAAGGTGGAATGGAGCAGATACAGCCATTTAGATGGAATTCTAAGCTTTAAATATGTTTTTTTTCCAATAGCTTTTTTTAAAAATCAAGAAACATAATTCTTTAAGATATATATTGAATTTTGCATCCCCTCTGTAAAATTCACTAGAATTAATTAAGTTCACATTAATATGTTATCTAAAATATTTCTATAAAATCTTGAGCCAGAAGTGCATTGGCAGAAATGGCACAGAGGTTGAAAGCTATCAGCACTAGTGTTATCTGGTACTATAGTAACAGATTGTAGAGAAAGGTAGTAGTTTTAGGAACACTGCCATGTCTCTCATTACCTAGTGTGGATTTAACTGGAGACATTAGCCATATCAACTTGGCTATCTGCTTTCGTGTCATGTGAATGTTACCCAAATCAAATTTACAATGTTAAGCAGCATTAGAATGCCTTATTTTACACATACATACCTAGAGAGATATTTTTTAGTCTGAAAAGAACAAACAAATTCACAGAGTGTTTTTTGATGAGCAAGCCAGTTGCTCGTTACAAGGAAAACACCAAATAAAAATCTGATTAGAGCTTGGAATTTTATGTGACTCTCAACTGTCTCAACACAAATAATTCTGACAAACAGTTGGAATGATAGTAGGAAAAAGTTCACATTCCCCAAGGCACCTTTTAAGAGTATAATAAAAAGATGTAGTGCCAATATCTCTATATTGTCTACTTGTGATAATGGCAAAAACCAGTCAACACTCTGAAAGGATTCCAGAGTCATCATTGCAGTCAGCTGGTATAAAACTCTTTGGTCTGAATTTAAAAATGTAATCCACATGAATAGCTTTTAAGACTGAACTAGTATATATCTGAAAATAACATTAAAAAAAGTTGTCATCCTCTCTGTTTTAGAAACAAAACCTGGCATAATCTTCTGTTTTTTCAGTCATGGACTTTATTCTGTAAAATCAGGGTAAATTAAATCTCATTTTAATAGTTCTTGAGGCAAGACTGATTTCTGAATTAAAATATAACATACATTTTTAAGAAAATCTCTGCATGACATGTTTTCATTCTATATGTTATGACTGTTACTATTCCAGTAAAATATACATTTTCCTGTGTAATCCTGTAAATTTATTAATTCTTATAATATTTAGCTGGTAACAAAGTAGCAGAGTGATAGAGATTTTTAGATCTGTATCATCAAGATGTGTTACATATCACTTTATGTCAAAAGTGAAAATAACATAGAGAAAAATTAGAAGGTATATCCTAGTTGTTGGCATTAAACAGTAACGTAAAGGGCAAACAGTTATTAAATTTCAGCTCTAATTTAATTGTACAAAGAAAGTTTTAAATTTAGTGAAGTGTTCATGATAGTAGAAACAAAATAATGGCATATAAAGGGAAACTACATAGCACAGGTCAATTAAAATTTGGTTTTTAATATTCCAGTGTTATTATATTATTGCTTATTAATTAAATATCATTTAGGCATCCATCCTGCAAACTATAAAAATTCTGCCCACAATAAGGAGTAACTTTAGAGCTTCATTGGTTTTGAAGGTCCTCTGGTACCTGAGTTTGTGTTCTGAGGTACAAGCAGAAGTTCTTTAGTTTCAGTCAAGCAGAACAATTCAGTGCCTGCAACCCATTAAAAGCTTCCCTTAAACCAAGACAATAGTTGTCCTGTGCCTATTGCTTGTGTCAGGTATAACCTTGCAGTTTCTTGACCAGTTTCTTGACCATAAGGATAATCAGTATTTTGTCTACTTTTCCTCATTGAAAATAAAATCTTATGTCCATTTGACTTAATGAGTCAATGAGGGAAACCTCATATATATAAAATCTTATCCAACAGTCAAAAAAAGAGCTTTGATTTGATTAATTGCACACACATTCAAGTGTATATGTAAATGTAAAATATGACACAATTTATTGAAAAGAAGACAGAAAATTTAAAAAATAGATTGATCTAGGCTTTTTATGTACCTTTGGACTTACCCTACGTGTGAGAGTCTAATTATTTTTCTGTTGATGTTGTCTTATATTTACAGTACTAATGTCAGCAGCTAGTATTTATTCATTATTTATTTGATTTTTTTTTTTTTAAAACTATAACTTAAATATCTCAGAATCATAGAATATGCTGAGTTGGAAGGGATCCACAAGGATGATCAAGTCCAGCTCCTGGCCCTGCACAGACCATCCCCAAGAGTCACACCTGAGACCATCGTCCAAATGCTTCTTGAACTCTGTCAGGCTTGGTGCTGTGACCACTTCCCTGGGCAGCCTGTTCCAGCACCCAGCCACCCTCTGGGTGAAGAATTTTTTTCTCGTATCCAACCCAAACCTTCCCTGACACAACTTCAGGCCATTCCCTTGGGTGCTGTCACTGGTCACCACAGAGAAGAGATCAGTGCCTGCCCCTCCTCTTCCTCTCACGAGGAAGTTGTAACTGCAATGAGGTCTCCCCTCAAACCCCTCTTTTCCAGGCTGAACAGACCAAGTGACCTCCTGTAAAATATTGGAAGGAAAGTGTTTGGAGCTAAAGACTGAAGTTCATGGTAATTTCTTAATATAATTACTTATAAAAAATTATTAACAAATCTGCACATCCATAGTGTTTTTTAAAGATAGTGTGAAGTAAAAAGAAATTGAATTTGTGCATGGGCAAATTTTTAAAAAATGAACTATAGTGAAACAAAATATTTGAATTTATTCCTTTATCAGTAACAACTGGATATAATAGATATTTCTGATTATTTTTATCCACAGAGAAAATAAATTTTTGTGAAGAATACTAACCGAGTTGCTTTCATATATGATTTTTCTTGTGTTTTTATCCTTGGTTAGACTCAGAGCTATCACCACATTGTTTCTTCTACTGTAATTACATATATAAAGTGAAAAAGAAATATATATTATATGATAAGAAATGTATATTTCATGATGAGCATGAACGAAACATTATAAGTTGCAAACTTTTATACAGCATTTGTATTTACTCTGTCCTAACTGTGATTACATCTTGGTGAAGGAAGCTATATGGCAATATTTACCATTAGTTATTTTCTAAGAGATTATCATAGGGTTCCATTAATAACACTGTGGTATCCACTTCAAAAGCATCATCTATGAATGAGCAAGCAACTACACATAAAGTAGATAATATGCAATTACTAAATATTCTAGGTTAGCTGTTTCACTTTGATTTTTTTTTAATAAGGAAAGACTCAGAAATAAAGATTTGATTAAAACTTCTATAACAAGTGTTATTATATTTCTGCTCACTAGTTCTTGCTAAAATTTGTTGAAATTTTCATGTTGATTCAGTAAGAATTAATAACCATTGTCTGTAATTTATTTTCCTTATGTTTTGCTGCTCCCTGTCATGAAATCATGTTGATGTTTAAAGTGAATGTGTCACTTGACCTGTTGTAATTGACTGTTGTCTCTGAGGTGAAACATAATTTAGTCTTACAATTTTTCAACAGGTTTTTTTTTCAAAAATTTAAAGGTGTTTTTTCAAAAATTTAAAGGTTTTTTTTTTTAAATTTATTTTTCTTTGCATTACTGAATATGTTGACAGTCAAGGAAAATTAAGCAGAAAAATTACTATTTTTTTTTTTGTTTCTCTGTATCATATTGTAATATGTTTTTCAAAATATATTGTTCTTAGTAATAGGAGACAATGCAAAAGTTTAAATTATGTCTTTATTTTCAGGGAAACACAATATCAGATCAAAGAATCTTATCATTCAACCATGCTTTTCAGTTGTGTAGTGCTGATCAAACTGACTCACTGAGAGTTGGTTTCATAAAACTAATGAGCCCAACCATACTATTCATACTGAATACCAAATCTCTTTTCATTGCAGGTCCAGTGGTCAAAGTGTTGATTAATGAAAGTGTGCAAATATTTGTGGAAGGGAGGTAATTCTAAATCATGAGAAAACTTTGGTAGTCTACTTCTCTATTTTATAAAATTTTTGTGGACTTCTGAATGTCCCATCATTGAATAGCAGTCACAACATGCCATAGAATAGTCTGATTTATGTAGCAATGATTTAAGTTGAATTTGAGAGTTTGGTTTTCTATTTCCTTTTGACAGTTCTGATTAGAACACATCCTTTATTTTTCTACAGTATTATTTTTTTAAATGGTAGACACTCACAATTTCTCCGTAATGTTCTTTTTCTTTTTTTTCAAATGTTTGAAGACACCCCACCTAATTCTAGGGTTGTCCTGCTAGACATATGTCTTGATTAGTCCTCTGAAATAAGTGGAAAAAAAAAAATCTTTAGTCACATGCACCTGGGAGATGACATATGTTGATTTAGATACTTCAGGAACACAGTGGGTCTGAAATGATTTTCCACTTCTTGGCAGAACTTCTCAGTGTAAGTTAAAGTAATTCTGAAATGGGATAACAACTTCTTCTAGTGCTTTAGCAGATGTTTAATTATGTAAGGGAAAAACTGAACATTATAAGGAAGGATTGATAGAACTGTATCCCAGATACCATACAGCTTAGTTAAGAACCAGCACAACGAAAAATTGGAATAAGAATGGTAATTCAACTGTCAACAAAAGCAGTTTGCTGTAGTTACTACTGCAACCCAGAAAGAATGATATTTGTCAATTGCATTGCCTAGAAGAATCATTCAGCCACTCTAAGGAGCAGTGCAAAAGGTGAATGTCAGGTGCCAGAAAGATTCTCTGCAGCTCCAGACAAAACATAGGTAGGAAATGGCAGATTTGAATTCTCATCTTTCACATTTGCCTAGAGAAATTATGTCCAAGGTGAATATCCCAGCTACCTGGGAAAATGAAGGTGGATATAACAATTTTTCTTTTCTAATAAATGTGTAATTTATTATCCTTTCCCTCTTTCAGCTCAAGCAGAGAGGATTAAAAAGCTAAAATTATGGATTCATCCCAGATAAGTATAGGCACTTAACTGAGGATCCTATGTTAAGATACTAATCATTCTAGGTTTTTGCTAAATATAATGGAAAGAAAGTTGCCTCCTGAGAGCAATTAAGACTTTAGTTGACTGGAATAACCAGATGTAAAAGTTCTTTACTCTTCATATTATATCTCTAAAGCTTTTGGGATAAACCTGGACCAAATATTTAATTTGGTCTTTAACAGGTCTATCATGTTGAATGGAACACTTTTTCCAAGGAAGAAAAAGAACAAAGCAGAAATATTTCAGACTAACCATTTTTGGGTTAAAAAATTAATATTTTTGCTAAAAATTACTTAAGCATTACTATAAGTAGTCACCTTATTATGTATAAGAACTTTCATATTTATATTCCTCTTAAAAATGTATTCATGATGGCCTGAGATCCTGTTAACTTATTTACAGGAAGGATTGATTTGATCCCAAGTGTTTAAATAGTTGGTCACCTTTTATTTCAAACTGAGAAATGAGCCAATGGAAGATTTGCAGGCTAAAATGTGATGCTGTGCCAAAAGCAAGCCCCTTGGTTTCCATTGAAATGCCTAATTTCTTCTCACTCTTTCAAAAGGATTTTCAGTAAGACTTTTTAAACTCTATTTTGTTTTGCCAGTAATTTCCCATGGTTCTGTTAGCATCTAGTATTTTCAGATTCCTTCTTTTCAAGTCATTAATTTACATCCACCTGTGTATCAACAAAGTCACAACTATTTTTCTTCAAAGAGTAGAAATGATCTATCATGTTAAATAGTAGGACCACTATTTATAACAAACAGTGGTAGAGTTAATAAAGGAACAGAAGCCTGTGGTAAATTGAAAAAAAAAAAAGAAAAATTATTTTGGCTATATAATATTGTTAATTAAAATGCAAGATATCAAATGTAAACTCTCCTAGTAAAGACTTGTAAGAACTGTATAATTTCTGTTTTTGAAAAAGACTTCTATATAACCTCTGATATTTTATCATCCATAAACGTGGCCTTATCACACTGATTTTTACTTCTAATACTAATGTAATGTATGCAATAAAAATACTGGAAGAAATCTCACAATGTTTATAGCTTTTGTTTGTTCAAAACTTAGTGATCACTTAAACTACATTGGCATTTCAGAAAATAGCAGTGCCTTGAAGAGAAAGATATACTGCTTAAAAATACAACATTTATGTGTTGTCACAACAAACAAAACCAAACAAAAACAAACCGAAAATGTTTTCTTCTTAACAGTGTACAAGCCTAGCCAAGGCTTGATTCAGCACAACTCATTGAACTATACTTCTAAGCAGCTTGTCTTATTTTTCAGCTCATAATTTTATGTCTTGTATTGGGTTTCTAGAAAAAATCTGTAAAATTTTATTTTCTCAATGACATTTCGGTTTGTGATTATCTGTTTTGTTCATAGTAAATTCAGGTTTGTTTGCGTTTCTTTTTCCCCTAACTTGATTTGTGTTGTGTTTTAGGAATGGTATTCCTCAATTTATTGTTCCCACTGAAGCACTCTAAACCATGAACCACTTGATAACTCCCCTCTCTCCCTCCTCCTTCAGCCCAGCTGGAGAGGAGAATTGGAAGCATAAAAGGTAAAGATCATGGGTTGAGACAAGAACAATTTACTGGAAACAGCAATGAAATAAGACAATGAACAGTAAGAGCAACAATATTAATGACAGAATGTACGAGAAAAGAGGCAAACGATTCACACATGATTCCTCATATTGTGGAAACCCCTGACAATACCTTACCACTTCCTCTGCCACACTATGTGACCCAGAAGGGAGCCCTTCCCCTGTCCCCACAAAATGATGTGAGGTGGTATAGAATAACCTCTGAGTTGCAGCCATGGCCCCTCCTGGCTACTGCAAAAGTTAACCCCTCCTGGATCGAACCAGGACAGTTTGTTAAAGACTGTTAAAATCAAATTAAGATATCTAAAGATAAATTTTCTACCAACAGTGGTTTTGCATGAATTTGTTTTGTGACCCCCCATTGTTCCTCCCAAGTGCTCACCAATCCCATTTGTGATATACGCCCTTCTCCCACCAATTCAATCACAAAGCTTAGTTCTTTCAAGAAACTACAGGCATGGCATATCCAGGCTGTTCTGACTTCCAAAGCCATCTCCCTGAGATATCACAAGTTCATTTGCATGCTCTCTGTTCCTTCAGGTTTTCCCTGATTTTCCTTACGTCCTTGCATCATCACACTCTCAACTTTTTTCATGTCTTTCACTAGTGCTACTTTGCCTGTAAGTCAAAATAAAGGGAGCAAATTGTTCTGGAGTTATATGCAACCCCTTTGGCTCTTTGATATGCTTATTGGCCTTCTGAGTGCTACCATCCAGTTTATGGTTGAAAAAATGAATAGCTAATTCCTCACTGAAATGCTGGGGAATGTTCTCTTTCATCAATTCATCTTCTTTTAGCTACATATTTTAATAAAACTGTTATGCTCGTGATACCTCTGAGAAGTCTATCCTTCTGTCAGATTTCACTGGAAGTGGATATTGCAGTTGTGAGTTACCTTCAGGAACAGAGGAGTTGCAAAGAAACAGAGATAAACATGCAGTAGCATCAGGTAATCTGGATATTCAGGCAATGGTAGAAAGCCTTACTGCACATAGAACTTGTGCATTATGTTATCTATGATTAAAATATTGTTCTTAAAAATGGACTTAATAGAATTTTTTTTTAACCAGACACCTGTGTTAATGGGAGAAAATATGAGAATCCACAGTGACAAATCCTTTTAGTTCTCACGAGAGACCACAGAAGATTCTAGTTTACGTAGATAGAAACACAACATGTAGATGACAGCCTGCCCATTGAACAATAATCTGCAAAGCCTAAGCATCATGGGATTCACAGACGTCACTTTACAACTTTCTGTAGTATCTTGCAGACAGCTTTAGATTTGGTTATCTTGATCAACTGCTATAATTGAAAAAATTTCTAGCATCATTATATTTTTCCAGAACATATATGAATATCTTGAGCTGATTAGAACCCAGGGAAAGGTTCTGGCAAGAATCCTGTTAGCCTCTGTCCATGGTGGAAATGGCTCATGTTCTTCCACTCTTTGTTTTCTATTGTTTTCCTTCTAAGTGTTAGGGACATTTGAACCACTCATGATTCACTTTGTGAAAAATGTTTTTCATAAGCCATCTGTCCATACCAGATCACTTTCTTTCTTCTGTAGTAAGTTTCTGTCCCTGGTGAATTATACTTTTAAAAGAAAAAAAAAAAAAGGTTTTCTGTGTTCAGAAAATCCTTACAATTTTTTTATCGCTATTGTAATTTACACTTACAAGTAACTTGACATGTTTTATTATTTTCTTAATTTGTGCATACCTTCCGCTTGAAGATTTTTCCTATGTGTATCGAGATCACTTATTCAGCTGTTCAAACTTACTTTCAGCCACAGTGACTTTTTCCTTCTTCCAGAATTCCTTTTATTATCAGCATGAAGCAACTAAACATCTCTCCAATGAGAACACAGGATTATAGGATTTTTGTGTGATTTGGTTTTTTTTGCTTGTTATTTGTTTCCTTGTTTAGTTGGTGGTTTTTTTGTATCCAGATTGGGAACTGAAGATCAAGAATGACACTAAAAACATTCCCCCCATGAATTATTTAATTACTTTATCCAAGAGAAAATCATGTATTCTGTATAAAATTTGTTGCACCGTGAAGACACATTTATCAGTTTATATGCTTGGAATTGGACCTTTCCATTCATACTTTGTGTTTTCACAGTATCTCTAATCTTTTCAAATATGACATATTTATGAGAGGGATTATATCACGTAGTACCTGTCATACTAGCGTGTTTCCTGTGAGATCTTTTCCAACCATGTTCTCATAAATTTGTGAAATCCAATTTTTTTGGACTAAGATAGATACATTTGCAGTATCAGTGTATATATTATATATGAATCACAACTGGGAGTTACCTGAACGATGTAATTATTTTACATATATGTGTGTGTGTGTAGGTGTGTGGGTGTGATTTTGATGTTATTAAATACAGTTATAAAACTTAACTTTTCAAGATATTCAGGTGATCAGTGAGAAAAGATGATCAGAGATAGCACAAATAACTGTATATTTTTTTAAAAAAATTGGAAATGGAATTTTATGTATGAATACTGATTACCAGTGGAAAAATCACTGTGCATCAGTGAAACCAGTTGGATTCTTCCCATTGACTTTGTATGGACACCTATCAAATGCTTAAGTATAGGACAAAAGGCCTTCCTTTCCTAGCTTGTTTATGAGATTGACAGATATGAGGCTTACTATAGGAAAAGAATTTTCTTATGAGGATACAAATGCTTTAATATTACAGCTTGTTATGCAAATAGTATTTGTCAGTATTTAGACCTTTGAGATAGCGTTTGTTATTGAAAAACTGTTTCAGTGAAAAGCATAAGTTAACAAATACTTCAGGTTCTCATTATTGACAGTAGAAACCATAGATGCTGGAGAATTCCTCCCACTTACCATATAGAAGCTTCTGCCAAGAGGAAAGCATTATTTTTCCTAATTATACAATTTATAGCAGTATAATACTCTAAGCTTTACTTTGGCAAAAAAAATTGAAATTCATAGTAACTTCTGCATTTGTACATTACTCCTTCCTGTCCCCCACCAAGTATTCCTACTCCCGTATGTAGAAACAAGAGTTTCAGAAAAGTTGAGTTTAGTAATTTCCCAGATACTGAAGGATGTTTTAAGGTCAGTCACTGAAAAAAGAATATGAACTTCAAACAATAACTGGTTTACAAATAAGTAGGGCATTAGGGATCAGGAAAGTGATGTCAGTTATTGCTATGAACAGTGAACAGTGATTCTGACTATGCAATTTGTCTGTGAACGCATTTTTAAACTTGAGGATGTAGCTGTTATCTGTCTCTCTTTGAATTAATCCAGTCACTTTTGTCAAAGTCTGGGCTAGCCCTGATTCCCAGAGCAAATACAATTCACTTTTGGCAAAGGCCGTCTCTTACAAGTAATATCCATTCCATATCAATGGCAGTTAGTAGAAACTAACAGTCAGGCTCAAGATACTCATTTATATCTTAAACACCTCTGCGAAACATTTTTATTCAGATACTATGGGATTTAAGATGTCTGTTGGTACAGGTTATGTTGTCAGTGTTAAGAGATACTGAGGACTTTCCTAGGACTGATACTGGTGTCCTGAACACAGGTCTGGATCCCCAAAGATCCGGATATTTCAGTATATTTACGCAGATGAGATTGACTCTATACAAGATCTCCTTGATTAATGGTTGCTGTCACAGATTGGACAGGTCTGTCACTATTCACAGTATTCAATATATTTTAATACTTATAGCTATTTTCTCAGTCAATTTGTAGTTTCTCATAGTAAGGAGAGAAACCTGTTTCTTGTACAGAGTGAAAAAGCTCATGCCTACTCCAGCACTTTTATTAGATATTAAGCGACTACCAAAACTTTTTCAGAATCTGTTTGTCCTATCACTAATTCAAAGTCATTTTTTAATTGTTAATTGCATTAAAATATATTCAGACTCTGTTGATCAGAAATCCTGCACACTTTCAACATGTTAATGACTTCTGTTTATCTTGACATTTATTCATTAATAAAAAGAACTACTATCAAAATAAAACAGCCAAGAGCAGGTTGATTCTTGTGTTAATTTACCACTTCCCATAGACAGATCGATGTTCAGCCATCCCAAGGAAAGCTAGACTCCATCATGACTACTGATAACTTGAAAAGACAAATGCCATCACTCTGAACATTCCATTCTTCCTCTTACTTCCCCCAGGTTTATATGCTGAGCATAAACCTGTATGTCTGGGACATCCCTCTGGTCAGTTGGGGTCAGCTGTCCCACCTATGTCCCCTCCCAACTCATTGAGCACTCCCAGCCTGTTCACTGGTGCGGTGGGGTAAGAAGCAGAAGAGGCCTCAACTCTGTGCTGTCACTGCTTGTCAGGAACAACAGTGCATTATCGACACTGTTTCCAGCACAAATCCAAAACACAGCCCCATGCCAGCTGCTATAAAGAATATTATCTTTAGCCAAAACATAATGATTCTTTTGGTGGTGTCTTTACAGTCCCTTATCGACAGGAACTTTGACTCTACTCCAACCATAACCCCAAATCTAGGCAAGGGATGAGCCTTAGCCAAGGACTCCCAGGGGTTACCTTAAAGTACTTGGATGACAAATCTTTTTCTATCATAACCTTTCCCTTGGCAAACCCTTTCAAGTCACACACCCTGGGGAGATGTAGGCTTTGTCTTTCTCCTATTCCTAACCCTAGGATTAACCACTGACCTCCAACCAAGACCCAACTGAACAATTTCGTAGAGGAGAAATATTTCTGTGGCCTTCGCCTTTTTTCAGCAGCCTCACACCAACTGGTGCTCCATGTTTTGTCTATCAGTACTAACCCCAGCCTCAGGCTAAATATAATCCAAGGCTGATGTTCAGCTTTATCCAAGGGCAGAATCACAAAATCCTTGATGCTGGAGTGGGTCTCTTGAGATCATTTAGATAATCCCACATTTTGCTTTTTTTTTTTTTTTTTTTTACCTTCCAGAACGAAGATTCCACAAGCTCTGTGGGCAACTTATTCCAGTGCTGTCACTGTCAACGTCAAAATATATTTCTTGATGTTCAGACTAGAACCTCCTGTGTTCCAGTTTATGTCCATGGACACTGTCCTGTCCCTGAAAAGTTTGTTCCAATCTTCTTCATACTTTACCATTAGATATTCATAGGCATTGATGAGTTTACCACTGAGCCTTCTCTTCTTCAGGCATTTTATGAGATTACAATGTATTTCCCTTAAGTATGGTTTCTGAGGAATATGCCATCTGCAGTAATTGGAAGCAGTGCCTGTTTCTTTAGGAGGAGTAGGCAGATCAGATTCTTGATACAGTTGGGAGCTAACTGCTCACAACTTGTCAAACCAGTTTTCTCACTTTTTAGTGCTGTTAAAGATAATTCACCTGCAAGTAGTGTAATGCAAAAAGTGAGTCATTCCTGGAGCAAGCTCCACTGTTCAAATGTGCGTTTTCTAAATGTATTCTGAATGCAAAATAGCAAAAAAACCCCTTGGTGAAATGTATTAAATTGTCAATAAAGTAAATTATAGAATGTACAAGTTGTTGTACAGGTCACCTTTTCTGTTACTTCAACTTGAAATCTAAGATATATATTAGCACAGAAAGCATGATATAAAGGAATTACTTTTTATTATAATTGACATTGTAATTGGGAACTTGAGAGCCTTAGCTTTCTAAGTGGATTTTTTTAAACTTAAAATTTGAGATGTGCTGCATCAGACTGTAAATGAAGACTAGTCTTTATATTTTTTCATTATATTGATTTTATTTTTTGGTGAAGGTTCATTTTCTGTAGCATCTGAAGATCAGTCTAGAACAACTCAGAACTCTAGAATTACTCTAGAACTAATTCTTAAGTTTACACTTCTGACTACTGTTAGAATGTTCTCATGGACAATACCTAACTGCATACACTTGTATAAAGTATTAAAAAACCTCGGGAATTAGACTAATTGATGACTTCTCTGCACTGGCTGGATAATCCCTTCTTTTATGGACCTAAATGCCAAAACAACACAAACCCAAGAAATAATAATAAAACTAAACAATAAAAATAGGTATAAAATATCAGTATTCTTTAAAACTAAAGAAATGTGCTTGGGAGAATAATTTACTGATGATACCAAGAAAGGTCCATATCATTTAGACATTTTAAAGAGTGTTCAGTAAGAATTAAAGAAAAAGGCCCCATATGGAAGGTTCTGTGGTTAGCAATTAAGGCAGAGCCTAGAAAAATATGCATTATCTGTGTTATACACACATAACCGAGTCAAAAACCCAGTGATGTCTTTTGATCCTGAAAGAAAATCCAAAGCTAGTGGAAAAATTTAGTAGCCAAACACTCACTTTCCTTACCTGCTGTTCTTTGTTGAATAAGCTCATATCAGTCAGATTCTTTAAGACTAATTTATAACAGCACATTTCTGAGAACAGTATTTTAAAAAGTAGAAGAATAGCTTTATAAAGCTCTTTTTGATGTGTAGTAAATCTTATATGAACACTTGTAACAAAACTAGAATAAAAGGGGCCACAATAAAGGTAAAAAAGTTTTTTCAATATTGTTGAAAAGATATACAGATACTCATTGCAATACAGACTAATTGGGCAAAAATTTAGAACAAGTTTGAGTAAGTGGATTGGAAGCAAGCACATTTTATATATTGACCACCTTGATGTGCAATTTTCACCTCTTGAAACTTAGAAATACATGTCAAAAATTAGAATAAAACATTTTTTCTGATTAATTAAGAATCAACAATATCTAAGTACTTTTGTAGAAGTTATTTTATAATTAAATTAAATGCATTTATAAAAAAATATTGAATTAAGATTACAAAGTGTTATTTTTCTCAATGAGTTTACATGTTCTACCTGAGAAAATACTAGTGAAGAGTATATAGATAATTAGTTCATCTTGGCTGTTGGCCCATAACTTGCTCAACTTAAGCTTGAATAGTGTGCCTGTATCCTTGTCTTTGCTGATATAGTCACAATTATCATTGTGCAAAGAATCACATTGTCAGATTCACTTATTTCAAGACTTTCTGCACATAACTCCCAGTTGCACCATTTTAATCTTGGCAGTCTCCTCAAATCCTTATCCAAAGGCAGGCTCTCTTCCCTCTCTAACTACCTCACCATTTTCTTCACCATTTCCCTCTTAGATTTGAATTCCCAGGCTTCCCCTCCCTCATTCTCAGGCACCATCTCTGCTTCCACCCTGATTCCTTATCCTTATCTCCATTTCTTCTCCCATTCCAGTCTGGCTCTCTGCCCACTGAACTCAAGTCAGACATCTTTCCCTTCCTAATACCCTGGGAAAAAGCAAAGAATCGAAGGTTGAACTAATAAAAGTGCAAAATAGGTTTTAATTTTTTTTCTCTCAGTTCCAGTTCTCAATCTGTTTCCCACTCACAACAAGAGGAAATGTAATTTTAAGATAGGAAATGTCTAAGAGCATAATCTATAAATAAAATTTTGAATATTAATTAAAATTACGTAAAATCCAGTCTGAATGCTGTTTTTTTCAACTTAAATATCTTTCAGCTCAACCCACAGAGCAGAGGATGAAATGCCCCAAATGAACTCCCAAGATAAATCAATAAACTACAAATTCATATGTTCACATTGCAAATTGCTTTTATTTTATTTTATATTACATTTTTAATTTCATTTAGAAGGAGCATTACACATTTGCAATTCTTTGTCAGAAATAAACACAAAATAGTGTAAGTACATAGAACATGAACAAAAAGCTAGGATATTTTTACAGATGACTTTGAAAGTAAACCAATTCTTTATGTGTATGTTCATTTCCTGGACAACATTTTTATTCTGCTTTGTAACTAAATGACTTTGTATGACAAAGAGTGCTTCCAGATACACTTTTTTATATACACATGAATAAAACACTGGCATTTTAAGATTTTTGTTCATGAATGAAAATATACATTGATTCATTTTAGAAAATATATTTGTACGTAATATCTGTTCAGTAGGGAGATTTTAATAAAATATAATTTATTTCATTATGCCTTAGTAATTTCTACTCTTTCCCGTGTGTGCCACCATGGAAATGTCATTATTCATATTAGCATTTAGACCTTTGTTTTATTCAGTGACTGCCTCTGCTAAGAATTTGATGCATTTCCATTAAGCAGCACACAAGTAAAAGAAAATAATTTCTGAGAAAAAAAATAAAAGAAGAAAAAGAAAACAACAACCCTGCAAACATATTAGGTCCACAAAAGTGAGAGAGAGCACATCTAAGAATCCAATTTGGAAATGAAAGCTGGATTAAGGCAAAAATGCCAATGATTTCTAACCCTCACATCCCAGTCTGCCACAATCACAATTTTCTCCTCAACCATAAATTTAACTTGATGAGGAAAAAAATAAATCTTATTAGAACACCCTTTTTTAACTCCATAGAATTACTGATGTGTGAAGTGATATTAAGAACCAGAGAGCATTTGTTTGGGTGTTTGAATCATATAGTGAGGTAAATGATATGGTGGGGGGGGTGTGAGTGAAGGAGCTGATGGTGGGTAACACTCTCTTCTCACACAGTTTTCAAGCATGCTCCTAGCCTATTGATAGCATTAGGATGCAGAACAAGGAGTGGGAACTGTATAGCATTAGGGTACATTGGCAGCCTCCCATCAACTAACACAGGGGGGAGCAACGAAGGGCATCTGAGCTTCTAAAATTTTAATTTATTTTTTTTAATTGCAGGTTCCCAAGACTTCTTTCTCTTTTTTCACTGTAATAACTTCACTCCTCTTCTATTTCCCTCTTACATCTCCTCCATATTATATTTTTATTCTGTATACTTTTGTCAGACAAGACTCTTTGAAGCTTTCTGCCAAGCTTGTGGAAGGCAAGGCGCAGCAGCTGTAAGTCACTGCTGCCCCTCTCAACCAGCACAAGCCCTGGCCAAGCAAATTGCTCTGTGAATGCCCTGAAGTACAGGAAGCCAAAGAAATGGCTTAATTTGCCATATGTTGTGCAGGCCAGAAGCAAAGGGTTTATTAGTCACAGAATCACAGAATCACAGAATATGCTGAGTTGGAAGGGATCCACAAGGATTATTAAGCCCAGCTCTTAGCCCTGCACAGGACCATCCCTGAGAGTCACACCGTCTGCCTGAGAGTATTGTCCAAACGCTTCTTGAACTCCATCAGTCTTGGTGCTGTGACCACTTCCCGGGGGAGCCTCTTCCAGTACCCAAGCACCCTCTGGGTGAAGAATCTTTTTCTAATATCCAATCTGAACCTCCCCTGACACAACTTCAGACCATTCCCTTGGGTCCTGTCACTGGTGTCCACAGAGAAGAGATCAGTGCCTGCCCCTTTTTTTGCCCCCATGAGGAAGACTGCAGTGAGGTCTCCCCTCAGTCTCCTCTTCTCCAGACTGAACAGGCCAAGTGACCTCTGCTGCTCCTCATAGGGCTTCCCCTCAAGGCCCTTCATTGCCCTCCTTTGGAGACTCTCTAATAGCTTAATATTTTTCTTATATTGTAGTGACCAAAATACACACAATATTCAAGGTGAGGCTGCAACATTAGTGCACCACTCAGCATATATTACTCATATCTTATCAGCACTGTATTGTTATTCTTTGTTGTTTTGTTGGTTTTTAACGGCAGAAGTTATTCCTTCTCAGGTCAATGACAATGTTTTCTGTCATTCCAGAAAACATTGAATTCATGATATGTGGGTTATTGATGGGTCCATATCTTATGTGAGTTTAGCAAACAAGATAATATTGAAATACTAAATTACTACGTAAGCAGGAGTGATATTGCAAACATTCCTTTTCTTCCTGTTTAAAATTCTCACTCCTGAGCGAAGAGCAGTTTCTTGGTTCCTATTCTGCTCTGTGCTGACCGCTGATGATTTAGAGGTGCAAATTAAGAACATGACAGAAAAATGAAAAGACAAAGCATACGAAAGCATCTATATGCCTCAGAGATTTTTAATTGCCACTGGGGAATTTCAAGGAATTTCTAAAATTAATTACAGAGATGTATACTCTCTTAAGAATTGAATGGTTGTGTAAGAGCACCAGTAACTATGTATGAGGACCAAACTTTTCACATCAAGGAAGAACGACTGTTTAGAAAAAAAATCCTATTTAATCTAAACATGTGCAAACATAAAAGTAAGCAAGGAAACAAACAAAAATTCTCACTAAGATATTTCATCCATCCAGAATGACAATCCAGGTAGAAAAAAAACCAGGGGAGCTTACTGCTTCTCAAGTTGTGTTTCATCAACGTACATATTTACACTCTTTTTAAAACTTAGTCTCCAAGTAAATGCTTTCACTAGTGGCTTAGTAATTCTTTCTGGTTACTTGCTGGAAGACTGGCTGAGTCATCAGATGGTGTGTAGTTATGTGAATTCAACATCCCCAAACAAAGGACTTTAGTATAATAGGTAATCAAATCAAATAATTTCTCCTTTTTTAAAATAAATAAATAAATAAAACCCAATCCAAACCCAGTAAAATAAAATAATTTGTTATTTATATAATTAACTTTAATATTAGTTTAATTTTTAAAAAATTATGTGTTATTTGGGCTTGAACATGCGGGTTATCCAGAACTGAGAAAGATAATATGCTTCATAGTTCATGTTTTGATCTGCATTAATTATTTGAGCCTCAGTATTGGTTGTGTCAATCTCTGTGTTAGCAGTTCTTCTTCTGTTAATTCATATTCTAGTTGAATTAGGTTTTATCAGGAAAAAGCATACTTTATCTGTAAAAGGGTCTACCTTGTTTTTTGCAACTGTGATAACTGTGAAGTTTGACTTTGGAGAAAATAAATGCAGAGTGTAGCTCTGTATGTAAATTCTATAATTGTTATTGGCTTTAAATTACCTCTTGTTCCACAGTGAAATAAAAGAATAATAAGAAAAAAAAATAATGTAGAATGATGTACAGTGTCTAATAGTATCAGTGGCTTCACAGTTAGATTTTCTTTTTATTTGTTTTGTTTTGGCTGCAATCACTGGAATACATTGGCTGCAGTACTTGCAGATGGAAACTAAGTACAGATGTGCCAATATAGGCTCCAGATTTGTGAGTATACACTTTTTTATTGCAAGTAGAGCAAATAGCTTTCCCTGGATTATCCAAGCTGAAGCTGAAAAGGTGCCATGTATAAAGGATTTCCTGTTGGAAACAGTTGAAACTCCTTGTACAACTGTATTTTGAATGGAAGATTTTTTTTTTTATGCTGTTTTGGGGCATATTTGTTTCCTTTAGTATTGTAGCAAATACTGTGGTTTTCTTAAGAAGATGTTCATAAAATCATAGAATCATAGAATCAGCTGGGTTGGAAGGGATATCTGAGATCATCAAGTCCAACCTTTGATCCAACACTGCTGTGGTTACTAGACCACGGCACTAAGTGCCACATCCAGTCTCATCGTAAAAACCTCCAGGGATGGAGAATCCACCACTTCCCTGGGTAGCCCATTCCAATGCCTGATTACCCTCTCTGTAAAGAATTTCTTCCTAATATCTAACCTATGTCTAACCATTTTCTCTATGACTTCACTCAGACACAGTAGCAGTAAACAGAGTGGGAGCATATTTTTCTAATTCAAGAACAACAGTATCCATTTGAATTTCTGAGCATATCTTCATTGCATTGGGACACCAGCTGATTTTGGACACCTTGAAACTTTTGGGAATCAGGATCATTGATGGTTTTATATTTTACAACATTAGAATCTTCAATTGATTCTCTCATTCAAATTCATGACCAAAATTAAGTGCCTTAAGCTGGTTTACTTCTGTTTTTGAAAGACCTGTGGTCCATTTCATGCTTTTTTTTTTCCAGTGACTCCACAAAAACTTAATTGAAGGGCAATTTGGTCTCAGACCTTCAGCCTTCTGTCCTTTTTTTTGGTCTTTCCAATTAATTTCTCTAAGATTACATAACAGAGTAAATCCTTGAGAAACAAGCCGTTTCTAGGAAAAAATGTAGACAAAAATAATTAACATCTGATTGAATATATGACAAATGACAAGCTCTTTCATATCAATGGTTTTGGTTTGGTTTTGTAGTTTCACAGCCTAATATTGGAAACACTATATGTTCCTAATTGATATTTAATGTTGTCACTTTGCTAAATTAATATTTAAAGAAGCCTAAAGAGTTCTTGCTTTTAAAATATTCATGACTGCTGCTCTTTTATGTGAAACAAATTTCAAAGGAAGAATCCCTAATTCACTTATTAACCAATTCATGTCTTCTCACTTGCCTAAGCAATTTTACTGTTTTTATCCATGAATCTGAGTTAAAGTGAGAGTCTGATAATTTCTCTGAAGTAACAAATATTGGGTAGATTTACATTTGGGAGCATGGCAAGCTATTTTTTTCAGCTTTCTTATTGACACTGGAATTACATGACTTGGAAAAGCAGGGGTACTTTCAGAGGAAAAAAAATGTTGCAAAGATCTACTGTTTATCTGAAATATATTTTCTAAGCTTAGTTCTACTGTCCAAAAACTTGCTTTAATCTCTTTTAATAACAAATATTAGAACACTATTCTAGAGGGTTTAGCAGTGAAAGACCCTCAAGAAATGCAAAGGTAAATGCTTCAACATGCAACCCCACTGCTCTTTCACTGGAGCTACTGTCCCAAGGAATAGGTGGGTAGCAGTCACATGTTCATTCAACTCTTTGACTGCAAGTGTGATGGAAAGAATAGTACCTTCTTTTGATACGAGTACCAGAAATGGATGCTACTATATTGTTTCACATGGAGTGCAGGTAACAGCTGCTGGTCCCCCTTGGTCTCTACTACTCTGGTCTGAATTTACTTTGGCAACATGAGCATGACAAACTCATATCTCATTATTAGCAATATGTTCAGACAGCACTTCCCTTACTCTTGTTTTCATTTTCAAATGTAGCTTGTGAAATTTACTCTGCTTTTCAGATGAGCATCACAAGAGACTGATGCCAATCTGCAGAAGATTTTCCTCCAGTAATCTAAATTTGAGCCCATGGCAGACTCTGCAGGCAGTTTTTTGGCAGCATCAGAGATACTTCTGTGTTTGCCACTTAATTAACTGTTGATGGACCATCTGGATAGATTATTGTTTATACATGTAATTTTTTTTCTTTGGTTCATCTTGGAATCTGCATAAGCAGTGCACACCCATTTATTAAAAAAAATCATTGTGTAAGTATCCTTTTTGGTGACTGTACAGGCAGTATTTTGAAGGTTATATTGTACCAAAAAGCTGCTACATTAGCCAATTTACATACTTTGACTTTAACAGAGGGTGAGATTTGTTAAAATTGATTTTACCATCTTTTTATCCCCAAAATATCTACACGATTGTTTATCTTGTTTCTTAGGGAGAAATCTGCACTACTATATTCCATTAATTTTTTAATTTGTTATTATAAGATTTCAGAAGAAGGTGAAAGCTCAAAAGGTAGTTTTAAAGAGGAAGAGATTAAAAAGTTCAGATTAATTGTTTTTTACTACCTAAAATAGATGACTATGCAAAAACTCTGTTGTAACAAGTGCATAAGAAAAGTCATCCTACTAAATTTTATTTCATATAACTTTTTCAAAGTAGAATTAAATATTATATATGAGTTTTTAAAAATGCACTGAAGAACAAATTGTTTATGGACTTGTTTTCAAAAACACTAACCTCTAAATTAGGGTCTAATTCATGAATCCCTGTTTTGAAGATATTAATAATAAAGGTCTGATTTCAGGGCTAATACCTACAGATAAAGCAAAGCAAATTCAACTCCTGTGGAAAAAAAACACAAAAGAATCCAAACTAACTAACTAACTAACTAACCCACAAACTCCCCCACAAACAAACAAAAAATCTATTAAAAATGCCCAAGACAGGACGGATGAAATGATGATTCTACTGAGGTTAGTAGGAACTGAGATTTCTCACTGTCTGTGTAAAGTCAACTAGTAAGTTCTAAAGATGTATCTATTCTACAGTAGTTACTTGAAAGAAGTACAACTCTGAACAAATTGCAGTTTAGATTAGTTCTAGAATTTATCCATTATTTCATACTCACAAGACCTGTTAAATATATTTTGAGTGCTATCGTGTTTTAAAATTATGAGACCTCATGAAGTCAGATTTAAAATATTGTTTCTTTTATAAAAATCTGTCTTAGGTGGTGACAGATTTGCCATTCAAACTGAAAGACCTGCAATATAAAGGGGGTTTTTATTTCAATTTTAAGTCTAAGATTCTTGCTGGAGTGGATTTTCATTATATTGAAGACCTAAATCATGTAGGTGGTCAAAGGTACTTTAAAATACCATACAGAGTATATACATAATTCATTCCTAAAACATCCGAAACCCAAACTCATCAACAAAAAAAACCCCAAACAAAATACAAACAAACGAACAAACAAAAACAAAAGCAAAAATCCCCACCCCACAAGTTTATAGCCTGTGGACTCACTGTAGAAAGGGACTGGAGTACTTCCAATATAAGCAAAGGCTGAGAGAGCTGGTGGGACTGTTCAGCCTGGAGTAAAGAAGACTCAGCGGGATGTCATTAATGTATATGAATACAGAAAGGAGGATGCAGAGGATGGAGCCAGGCTCTTTTCATGGTGTCTGAGAAGCAATGGGCACAAACTGAAACACAGGAGGTTTCCTCTGAATATCAGAAAACATTTTTTACTGAACACTGGAACAAGTTGTCAGGAAGATTATAGTGTCCCATCCTTGGAGACATTAAAATTCATCTAGACACAGACATAGACAACTGGGTCAAGGTGGTCCTTCTTGAGAAAGGGGGGTGTACAAGATGACATCCAGAGGTTTCATCCAACTTTGAGTATTCTGTGATTCTGTGAAAGGTTCAAAAAGGTGCACTTCTAAAACTATTTTCTTTCCCCACAGAGCTGGAATCAATTGTAGCTTTGTGTTCCCTTGGTACTGCATATTTCTTCAAAGAGGTATACATACCAACAGTCTTGCATGTCTGTATACATCTCCTTCTTTCTTATATTTTGTCTTGTTTGTTTCTTTAAATTATTATTATTATTTTTATTGGTTGGTTTTTTGGTGGTTTTTTTTTTGGGTTTTTTTTTTTCATTTAGTTCATTTATTTTCTTGTCTGTTTCTTTGGGAGTTTTGTCCAGGACAGATGAAAGATTATTTAGAAATCTCCAGGTTGGCCATTGTTGTCTCACACCTTTAAGCAGGTGTTTGGACATATTAAAATCTGAATGCCACATTTCTCTTAGCACTTCTAGGAATCTTTTAGAAATAATTTCCATTATAGTAAAAACACATTTTGTGGTTTCAGCACTGCAGTATATGCAGATAGTGAGTGCTTTGTACACTTACTTCTGCAACAAGTTAAGTTACAAAGTTAATATAAAAATTAATCTTTTTATTGTCAAATGTTGAGAAGCAATTACCTGATAACAAAAGTGGCCAAAAAGGATGGTAGAATATATGTATTTCAAAATATATGGTTCAAGAGCCATAAAGAAGACTTTAGTTTAGGAACAGGAGCTCAGATGTAAACTTCATGGGTACGAATCTTCCTATGTTATGTAACTTCTGAATAGAATTGTTTTCTGTAATTCCTTTTCATTGACATTTTCTCTCTCTTTTTTTTTTAAACTGGTTCATTAAAAATAAGAAAAGAAATAAATGTTTGAACTAGAACCAAAAAAAGAGCTAAATAAGAACTGAAGACAAAATTTTTAGTATCATAAACTATGTCTAAATTATCATATTGTTTCTGAAATTACTCAAATTCTTATGGATTCTTCAACTGAAGATACTTTTTTCCTAAACCTCCAAGCAAAAATTCCTAGTTCTATAACAAAAACACCAAAGAAGAACATCAGCTTTAAGAAAATAAATAGTTTTGCAGAATCAAGATAGTTCATTAGAAATATTCTGATGTTCCAATGTGTTTGTGACATTTTAAATATATTTTTTAAATTGGAATGGATGTTAATTTTTGATGAATTTCCCCTTTCTTCATTGACATCTTTGAACTTAATCTGAAGCATTTTTAGTATTTGTAGGTTTCAGTGAAGTCAATGGAACTTGCAATGGTGACCACATTTCCTTAAAGGGCTCTAAATCAGAAGGAAAATAAATGAATTTTAGGTTTGCTCCATAGACAAGATGTTTGTACCTTGCTCCAGCAATATGTTGCAGAAGTAACTGAAAGACAAATCAGTTGACATATAGATATGCTATTTGAATTAACTGTGATACTAATTCGATTTGGAAACAATTAGGATATCTAATTTTGTTTCTTTTTATTAACCTCATGCCAGTTGTGACATATTCTAAATTACAAATGCACTGCATTTATAAACAAGTGGTTGAATACAGTTTTTATACTTTGTTGTACTTTGTCATTATCCCTAATCTGTTTCAGGTGATGTCGCTGTATTTCATGCTCCTACTCTTGCTGTAAGAGATCCTATAGCAGTGATCACCAGTTTACACCTTCTTACAAAGCCAGAGAGATTAATTTTAAAATCTTCAGCCTAACTCAACTTTGCTGCTTTTCATTTTTATTATTTGCATTAATACAGTACCTAGGAACAGGTTAAGACAACTGTAAGATTTTATAGCTCACAACTTAACTACTCCTACAGGCTGCAACTGAGTTATGAGAAGAAAGGGAACTTAGTATTTTGAAAACAGAAGTGGTGGATGAGCCACAAAAATGGTATAATTCAGACATGTATTAACAATAGAGAATGTCATCTGCTCTTTCTGAACCTTTTAGGGGGTGCAAATTTAACCCTGGATTCCGAAATTGGATCTTCACGAACAAACTCCATGTACATGCCTTTTGGGAGTTTCCATTAACGAAGTGCTCCTCTTCAGAACATTAATCTTTGCCTTTGCAAAGATCAGATTGCAGAACTAGAACAGTTCATTAGGAGCTTTCATATGCATGTTCAAGCCATTTCAGATCCTGTTAGAACAACACACCCACTCTCACAACCCCAGCACCTCTTCCTCCAACTAAAGAAAAAACAGCAATGAAAAAAAACCCCAAATTTTCTTTTGGTTATTAGAGTTTTGTGGAATTTTATGGGAATTTATTTGCATTTGATTGGAATGCAATAAATACTAGATATGAAGCCACAGAACTTAGATCTAAAAAAGGTGAACTAGTATCTGAGCTGTAACTTCTCACTGAAGTAAGGTCCTCGGTTCTTATATGCAGTTGTAAAAGTGCCTTCTAGCCCCTGAACAGCTGCAACTGAAACCTGTTCCCTCTTCCTTATTCACAGTCATTGAAGAGACCAGTAAGAATTCAGCAGAGTTCTGAAAGCTTATATTTTGGTCTAGGTACTTGTTGTTGTGATAAGAATTTGTTTTTCCTTAATATCCAGGAGGGGGGATAAAAGAAGAAGATAATTTCCTGAAAAGCTATTTCATTGGGTACTGCTTTCTCTTTATGGTTCTCATGAATTTTATGAGAAATAAACTGGTATTGGCAAGTAATTACTCCTTCATGGGTACCATTTGAGTTTAATGCATGCTGGTGGATGGATAGTGATTACCCAGAAACTTCACTTACAGCTGCATTCATTATTCTAATCTTTTCTATATAGCATGCCTAAAGATTTTATTATCTTTTCATTAAACACATGAATATATGGAGGCAGGTACTTCCACAGGATGACATATCTCTGTTTGTTGAAAACACTTATTTTTACCCATGGACAATACAAATTTTTAGGGAGGTTAGACTCAGAAGTAAACACTTTAGGGTTATGTATATAGATTAGGTAAGAGTAATCTGAACCTCTGGAAGCAATCTTTAAAAGCAAAAGCAAAATACAAAATTTGTCCTTTCCATGGTTGGGTTACTAATTCATATGTTAATCTTATTTTTATCTTTTTATTTGTTTTTCTTTTAATTAAAAAAAATGCAAATACTGCTAAACACATTAAAAAGCAAAGTTTTAACTGTATCTCTATTGTGTATGTTTCTTTCATGCAGCACTTGCTATTTTGTATCAGTCCTCTTTAAAGTATGTGATGAAATGTTCAAACGTCTCCTAAAGTAGATTCAGTATCAGCTGCACTGTTTAAAAACCAGACATGTAACAAGAAATTATACAGAAACATGATTTTTGTTTTGTTTTGATTGGGGTTTTCTGGTATTGAGCTCTCTAAATATATTTGATGTTGGCCTTACAGAAATGCTGGCTAGTTCTCAGATATTTTATTTTAATGGAAGGTTAACTCTGTGAAAAATAAAGAGCTCAACTCAGCAGAAAATTCTAATTGAATGAACAAATTCATTTTCCATGCATACCATATTAGTTTACTATGGACTTTATAAAATAAATTCTTCCAAAAATATAAATGAACTAGAGACTATGCAATTCAAATTGAGACAAGGATTTAAACATTTATCACAACGGTAGATTTAAAACATGCATCTAAATAAGAACATAATTATAGTCTGATGCACAAAAATTATCACAATAATAAGAGAAGTATAAAAATAGGAATATATTATGCACTTGTATGATATATTTGCACAGCAAATGAGAGGAATTTCAGAGTCATGTTTCTAAGAAGGAGTTACGAGCATCCTTTTACATAATTCATCAGTGTGCAATAAATTCTGTTTTTAAACAGGGAGACAAACACAACACTAAAGTGTGAGTCTTTAAATAGAAGTTAAAGACTTATAACAAAATATTTTATTTCTCAGTAGTCTGTTTTGGTTCTATTGTATGATTATGACACAGTCATCAAGTAAAGAAATATATTTTCTGAGTAAGCTGAATTTAATTTGCCCTTTTTTTTTTCACTTAAGATATAATGTGATACCTGAAGGATGTGTTAAACTGTGTGTATTGCCTGCTTCACTTGGAGCAAAATCCCATTATAGCTGTGTAGAAACAAATATAGTTTCATAGGAGAAATCTCTAGGTTGGAACTTTCTGCATAAGTGAGTACAGGTCAGGCCAAACCAACAGGACTCAGCAACATGGGCTACTTACTAGCAGTCATAGGAATTAGATGTTTATCTAATATTTTTTCTCAGTTATAAGAAGTGTTTTGGTTTTGTCTTTGATGTATTACAGAAAGACAGAAGCAATAATTTCAGTGTAGTATCCTATTTGTATCATTTTTATACTCAGACTTAACTCCATACTTGCCCAGAGAAAATATTATTTTTGGTTATTTGTATTTCCAGAAAGTAATATACCTGCATGCACAAGAAGGCATATGTTAGAACTGAGAGAGTCACACCACCAGAAAACACATCGATTAGTGGTTTCCCTAGACAGAAATGCAATTGTTTGGGTTTTTTTCCCAAACCTGGTGGCTCAACAAACCATGTACTCTTATTCCCCTCTCCCTTCACAATATATAGTTGAATTTACTACTTTAGGCTTGCAAAAATTAGAAGCTTTATTTAAGATGCACAGTACTATATGTCACAGATCCATTAAGATATATGATTTTTAAAAAAATTACATTAGAGTATGTCATATAATAAACCTAATTGAATTATGTTCAAATAGATTGAACCAATGCTTTTCAGGATCTATCGGCAGAGCTATATTATTGTGTACAGAAAAAGTACAGTTACGAGACTAAAAAATAACTAGTGTAAAAGATCTTTTGCACTATGAATGAGTTTATTGGCATATCTTCATTGGGTGTTATTCTCCAATGAATAGGATTTAACTTAAACAAAATCCAGAATGTTCATTTTGCTAATAAAATCTATACATTATTGCTAATAAAATATAACATTAAAAAACAAAACAAAACAAAAAAACCCAAAAGAAACAAAAAAAAAAAACCCCAAAATAAAAATGAACGAACAAACAAAAACCAAAACAACAAAAAACCAAACAAAAACCAAACAAAAAAAACCCCTATCCTGAATTCTTTCCTACAGTTTTCAGCACAAGTTCCCTCCCTCCACAGAGTTTCTTCTGAATCTACTGGGCTTGTATTTGCACATGCACCTTGTATTTGTACATGGTGTCTGGATTGCGGTGCTTTGCTGTGGTGTGACAAAATACTGACTATATTGTTTTCCTCTTATGTTGTTGCAGGTAATTTAGTTTACATTTCCAACAACAGAGATCCCATTCTGCTAATCTTTAGGTAACAGGTAGTTGCTAACCTACTCACTGTCTCATAAACAAATTTTTTGAAATAAATTTCTGTCAGTGGTATTTCAGATGTCTTTCTTGTACTTAATCAGTAACTCAGTTATTTTTTCTATTATTGGTTCTCTCTAGACTAGTTTGGTTAAGATTAATAGTAGTTAGAATCCTCTCATTTGACTTTTGTGTTTGACGAAAACAGATACTTTAAGTGATGAATGAATAAATTAATTTCTTGCTGCAATTGATTGAAATTAAACTGGTTGGTATGCAGTAGGAGTCTTTCTTTGCAGAATATCTATTAAAATGAAGAAAAATGATAATTTATGTTTAAGTTAGAATTCTTGTAATTTATAAGAGGGTTTACTTGACTCCACAAAGGTAAAATCTAACTTACATCAGTAGAAAGAGGTGGTGTCCCTCTTAAATACAATAACTGGACACTTGGACTGGATATTGCTAGCCATGGGTAAATATGTTCCTGTATTCTGACTTCATTTAAAGATTAATTAATTTTTCAGTCTTTAAATTGATATTATGAGAAGCTTTAAAAGTTTACATTCTTAAATCTAGATTTGCTAATCTGTAGATGGGCTGTTGTAAATACTACTTGGGAATTTGCTGTCTTAGAGATACAACTGCAAACAGAGCTGAAAGACAACAGGTTTTCTTTCTTAAATTTGTTTTCCATTAAAAATTACAATTAAAAAAATCACTTTTTTTTTAAATAGACATTTTTTTCTTTCTATTTCCCTCCAAATCTAAACATCTTCTTAATGATCCTTAAGACAGTTTCCTGTGGCATATTTACAGGAAAATTGATAATTTTCGTTCTGGTTTTGTGTTGATTGTAGTCTGGAGTTATCTAAGACTTTGCTAAAAATAGAATTAAATTTTATTGCTAAATATTGAAAACATTACTGGTAGACTATTAATAAAAAATCTTAATGTTTATGGGCATCTAGAATATTGATAATTTTACATAAGAAGGTATCATGAATATTATATGAGAAGCAAACAATCAAATATTTAAAATTGATTGAATGATTCAGAATATTAAGAATGGCTTACATCACAAAGCTTCTAATTTCTGTCCAGGGCAATAGGAAACAGACATTGTTGACATATAAGAGCTGCTGTTTTGGTTTTTTTCCTGGTCTGGACTTTTGAAACTTAATAGGAAAACTTCCATTGGCGTCGGAGTTTCAGGACAGGGGTTACATTCTAATTTATATTGTGCTCTGAGAGCAGAAAATGGCTTTCTAAAACTGAATATGTTTAGGCAACAGTTGTGGTAGATCTCTTAAAGATGAAAAACCTCTCTCTTGCTAGATGTAAAAGTAAGAAGAATCTGTCTGTGATATAGCTTTGCTTTTATCTGATGATCGGATTTCTTTTTTTAACAACCTTCTGAAATAGAAATTTAAATAATTTCTTCACATTCAATTTCATTTCAGGAAAAAGGAAATAATGCATCAACTAAAACAATCTTTTAATGTAGACCTTTGAGAAACCATTCAAACAACTCCCTCACTTTCTAAGTTTTAAATACCAGAGAATATCTGGGTGTTCTCCTCAATTAAAAAGCAGACAAGACCAGAATGGTTGTAGCATTTCTCTACATTAGTTGCCTCTTCAAAAGCAGAAAAGAATTCTTTTCTGTAATTTGAGGTTCCAGAAATGTTTACTGTAGTAAATTCAAATTTATCCCAAAATAATCCATACCAGAAATAACTTTTAACTCCCTTCTTTTCTCTTCTAATCCTTCCTTATATAAGCAAACTCCCCAGACACAAGACACCAGATTATTTTGTAGATAATGAGGCTGCATATTTAATAACTTTTCTTTAACCATTTGGCAGAAAGGTAAGGAATGCTAGTAACAGTAAAAGACTTTAGTACTTTTATTAGGGAATATTCAAGTTCTAGGAGTATTTTCCAGAGTTAAAGACAATACCTTCAGACTGATAACTTAAAAGTAGAAGAAACTCCCTCATTATTTCAACAGCTTTCATTTGAAATATTATTCAGTTGTTCACATACACAGCAGGAAATAAAGAAAGGAGAATAGGCTTTCAAAAACAAATATTAAAACTAAATGTCTGTAGACTTACAGCAGAGAGCAAACAAGCAAAATTTATTAATGACCTTTGGTATAATCTGATAAACTATGACACAGCTGGAAACACTGAAGGAAGAACCCATAAACAAACCTTTTAGTAAATACAAATTCTGCTTAGAAGGAAAAGAAAAAGAAATGCTCTGAAAATCCATTAAAACTCACAGTATGAAGTGGTATAAAGAATTAAAAGGGACACCATAATACAGTAGTATAAAATCAGCATGTTATATGGGAAATTAATAGAGATAACATCAACAGAATTTCTTTTCTAATGGGAAACTAAATTCCAAAACCACTATCCAAAAAACTCAATGTACATTAATATTTTGATCTTAAGGTAGAAATGTTACTAAAATGCAGATTTGGTTGGGGGATTTTTTTGGCTCCCATGTAAATTTCACTGAATTTAATCAGATATTTGACATAATTGGACAAGTTATTGGGTGGTATACTCAAATTATGGCAGTTCCTTCAGAAAATTATAGTTTATTCTGGAAAATATTTGCAAGAAACAACAAGAACTTAGGGAATTTAATCCAAAATTGATGTTGAAATAAGGAATCTTGTGACACCTTATTTTATTTCTAATAATTTTAACCTTTATTTTGAACTTATGTTCTTATGTATTTTCTGGTGTAATTCTAAATCTTGCAATGTATCTAGTCATATATGTCTAGGCAGAACTTCAGGGAAAAAGAATACAAGTACAACAGTAATCTATTTCTGCATATCCTGTCTCTCAGTGGATTTATGATGTAATAGAAGTCTTTAAACTTAATTGTGTTTCTGCAACTCACCATATGCAGAATACATCTGTATCCTACCACAGAGACTAGCACAGTCAAACTAGTTTGCACATCATAAGCAATGCAGTCAAATTAATTTTGGGATTAATGTGCTGTACTTATTTGTGAAGCAAGGTATCTCTTTGATGCTATCCATTGTGTCCTATAGCCTTTAGTTACTGCTTTAGGGCCCACTACTTAGAATCATAGAATCATAGAATCAACCGGTCTGGAAAAGACGTCCAAGATCATCAAGTCCAACCCTTGATCCAACACTGCTGTGGTTACTAGACCATGGCACTAAGTGCCACATCAAGTCTCAGCTTAAACATCTCCAGGGACGGTGAATCCAGTACCTCCCTGGGCAGCCCATTCCAATGTCTGATTACTCTCTCTGTAAAGAATTTCTTCCTAATATTTAAACTAAACTTCCCCTGACAAGGCTTAAGACCATGCTCTCTTGTCCTACTGCTGGTTGCCTGGGAGAAGAGACTGATGCTTACCTGGCTACAACCTCCTTCCAGGTAGTTGTAGAGAGTGATGAGGTCTCTCCTGAGCCTTCTCTTCTCCAGGCTAAACAACCAGACTTTGGCTTCAGCTTAGAGAAGGAAGAAAATACAGCCTAAGAAATACTTTCCAACATTTGAAATTAAGGTGGTTGTTCCAGATTTAATCCCAAGATTTCCTGAGCAGAGCTGTATTTCGTTGCAACATGAGCACAGCAAATTCAGTGCCAGAATACACCAGACTAGCTGCTCAGCTTATGTTGTAGTCAGTATGTGCATTCACAATAGCTATCAGCCCAGGATACTTGGACATTCAGCAGTTTGCTGCTACTAACCTGAAAACACATCCAGATATCCTGCAGAAATGCCTAAATTATTGTTTATCTATTGGGTATTAAACAGTACATACACTGGCCAGTTGAGCTGGTGATAAATAATATCTTATACATGAAAAAGTTGAAATGGCAAGATTAAAATAATGAAAGCTGAAAAAGAATTGGTGTATAATAGTCAGGGAGTTTTCTAGTTTCTGCCACTGATTTTTATACTGAGGAGAGAGAAAAAGAAGAGCTTTCCTAAAATTCTCCCTAAAGCACAAAATGGTAGATGAGAGAGAGAGAGAGGGAGAGAGAGAGACGGGAAGCATTTCTGACAACAGCGTAGTCATACAAACTGCAAACTACTTTTAAAATGCCCAAACACACTTGTCCTGTATTTAGCCATTTGGTCCCTTTTGCTAGTAGAAAGATTAAATTATCTCTCTCATCAAACCTTACTGTCAGGGTGGGGTTTTAGAACACCACTGTACTTTACATTTCTGATCAGATAGTCCGTGGTATATATAGTTTATATGTTCTTCACATTTCCCTTCTGAGCCATCTACAGAACAAAGTTTTGTCATACTGTGACTTCAGAGTGAGTGTTGTACCTGCTAGGTAGAGGATTGCACAGCATCACATGCACTGAATTTTATGCATTGTCTCTAATGTATAAATAGTAAAATCTCCTGGAACTTGTTTTGTCTTCTAATACTCATCAGAAATACCAAATAAATCTTTAAATATGCCAACTGCTTTGAATGATGCTTTTAAATGTATGTACATATATATGTATGTGTGATAATTCATGTCTATGAGTGTATACAAACATGTGTACATACATGTATACAGTTATACATTCTTCACGGGGTGGATTTTTACTTTCAGCTTTGCCTTTGATAGGGACAGACCATTATCATAAATTGGCAGAGCTAAGACAAGGAATAATGGGCTTATGGCAGCTGACGAGCTGCCCTTACATTCAGATTTTGAAGAAGTCAGTCCTTTTGGTAAAAGGCAGAGTTGACACCTGAATAAATTTTTAGGTTCACTTGGTATGATTGAAAAATGTGAAAGTACATTTGTTCACCACACTACCTGTGCCACTACCTGTATAACTGGTGGTTAAGACCCCAAACAAGCCTGGCTAGTAAGACTGGAGATAAGCTTTGATCTCCCCCTTTCTGAGGGTCTCAGTGGAAAGAGTCATTCACTCACTGGAACTCTATTGGAAAAAGACAGCACAAATCTTAGCAATACATTACTGAAGGCTTTCCCTCAAACTTATATTCTACTCCAGTTTACAATCTTTCCATCAATTTCTGTTCCAAACAAGTTTGAATTATTGCTGGCTGAATTATGAAATATAAATTAAGAATACTTGATTCAAATCAGTAAATCATTCTGCATGGACAAGTTGTTTCCATATTCTGTGAACGGTCTGAGTAGAATAAAATTAATTTAATTCCTGTGAGAGACATCAGGATTGAGAAACAATTTAGTGAATATTTGGGCAAAATACATTTTGTAAATATGCTGTTATAAAACGTATTTAATTCTGTAATAGAATCCAAATATGTCTCATTCTGTGAGGCTAATCCACTTCTTCTATTGATATGTCAAAAAATTTCTATTGGTTATGCAAAGAACTTCATTGCTTATTTCATATCAATTTATTATTTGTCCACCATAACTGATTTTTTCTTAATATTAATTCCATTAATTTATTATAATAAATACCTTCTTCCTTCCTTTCCTCTGATATTGAAAGAAAAAATAAAGGAAAAGTTTACTCTTTAGAACAAAGTCTCAACTTTTGGATGACTACCTAAAAAGATCATTATTAAAGAAATTTTACTTTACTTTTAATGATAAAACTGATAAAGTGATTTTACTAACATTTATAAGTATGTTTGGTAATGCCTTGTCTTGTTTTCTCTTATCAAAGGTTATAGCTCTAAGTTCTCAATAAGAAATAAAATATGTTAATATTAGGACTAACAGAGGAAGAGGAATAAGTGCTACCAAATATAAGCAACAAGCCATGTAAACACAATTGAATTTTGATATTTTCCAAATTTCTTTATATATAACATCAAACCACTATTTAGATAGCTTTTAGTGTCTTAGTTACATTTTCAGTACTGCCAGCAGTTTAATAGCTGGGGGGTCTGGTGAAAGGAAGACAGGGGCTGTGATTGTTGTAATTTTCTATCATCCCACAGTTTATCTTGGTGTTCCATTCCTAGTAGTTATTTAACTTCTTTTTTTCTTTACCCTCAGTCAAAAAATTGTACCATGAGAATTTATCCCACTGTTAAGGCCAAATAAAAAATAAAAAAGACAAACACCACAACCAAAAAGCAAACAACCAAAAAATCCTGAAAAAAATCCCATACTTAATTTTTTCCGATGTCACTTTAAGTCATTACATGTTTTAATTCCATTGAAGTTGCTTTCATGAAATATAGTTCTTGAAGCCAATCATTCCTACACCGTCTTTCATTAGCTACAGATAGCTTACCTACTATTTATTATGATCACTCAGTTCTTTTGCACTTAAATGAGTGAAAATGTGTAGATATATGCTTATGTGTCAGATTTTTTTTTTTTTTGTCACTGGGGAGAGAAACATCATCTTCTTTATTTTTAAGGATACTGAGTTGTAGTGAAGAAAATATTTAGGTTGATTAAGGTATCTACATATATCTAAGGTACCTGATCACTAAAGCCAAACACAGAATTTCCACTATTATACGTATAATTCTTATTGTAATTAAAATAGCTCTTTCTCTTTTCTATGCTCCTCCATAGATTTTAAAATCTATTTCAATTATTCAGCATAGTTTGTCATATTATCAGGGTCTTCCAAAATTTCTTATTGCACAACCACTTCTCACTCTTGTCCTAAAGGCAACCAGAATTTAAAAGATATATTTTTTTAGCCTGAAAATCAGACAAGCTATTGCACAGAGTTTTTGCTATTTGTTTAGTTTTACTGTTAAGAAAGGTAAGGGAAAAATTTGTTTTAAATAGTTTTGTTATTTTATTAGAAAATTAAGGGAAAAAAATTTAAAAAGTTGCTCAAGACAAATAGGAAATCAAGTAATGTAAAAAGTATGAAGGTAGTTAGTAAAATTCTACAATTGTATCTTGTTTGTAAGTTCTCCTCAGATGAAAATACATTGAAAGATTAAATAACTTATGACTACCATAAGGAAGCAAAAAAACCCCCCACAATATTCAATGTAGTCCAATAAATGCTTGTTGACCCAAGGCACTGATCATGTAGGTGGCAAAGGAGATGAAACAGTACTTGGGTATATCTCTGTCCTAGTTAGAACAGCTGTGACCGATTCATCATTGGATGGGTGTAGCCCAAAACTGTGTATTCTATAGCCCTCCATGCCATTTCCCAGAAACTGTTGTCAGTAGAGGCCTGCGAGGTGCCCCCCCCCCACCATGCTCCTATCCTCATGCCCTTTTGTGGAATTCCCTGACTGAGCACCCTCACACCCTTTTATGGAATTCCCCACTCTGAGGGAAGGATTGAGCATCCTTTTATGGAATTCCCTGCTCTGGGGGGAGGGGCTAAGCATTGCTGCCTGAGAATATATAAACCTGGAGTTTCAGAACCTTACCACCTCTCGTGGGATCCAGAGGAGGACTGCAGCTCACTGCTCTCAGCCAGACTGAGACCACCACCCTCAACTGAACTGCATTCACCACTTTGGCCTGACTGCAGCAGCTCTCCCACCAGCAGGTTTTCTTTTTCCCCTCTCCCTTTGCTTTGGACTCAGGGGGGGCCAGGGAGCACTGTTTTGTTTGTGCCCTGGGGTACCAGGTTGTACATCTGGGTTTTGTGGGTTGAGACCAATTGCTTGTCTGTGTAGTTGTGCTTTTTGTATTATTTTATTAAATTGTTATTCTGACTTGCAATCTCTCTTTTGAGTTGAGTTCATTTCCCCTGCTGGTTAACTTTTAAACTAGCACAATTTCCTAATGTTAATTCCTCAGAGATATGAAACCACTCCTCTATATTTCTGGGGAGTATTGGTTTTATTTTTCTGGGTTTTTTTCTAAGTTTTTGAACATACACATCTGAAATAGTATTATTTTCTAGAGATGTGCTTAAGCTAAGCTTGAATCATTCCTTGGTCAAATGAGGTGAAAGCCTGGATATTACTTTCTCTATATTTTGATATCCCAATTTATTGCAGTATGTGAAAAGAGTTGCAGTGTCTGAGTCAAAGGCTTTACAATCTAATAAGAATTAAGAAAAGAGGAAAAATTAAAAAGGAAGCATATGAACAACTTCAAGTAGTATGTATTTTCTCTCTGTGGATAACAAAGGAAAATAAAAAATTAGTTTTAGCAATATTACTGTTGCTAATGATAGTGTATACATCTATGTAGGATTCAACAGAACTGTACTAACTTGCATCAGCTAATCAGAATCTGTTTTCTTCTGTTGCCACACACTTTGTACTTTAGAGTAGATCTGTTTGACCTGTGAATTTCTTGTTCTGAAGGTAAAGTATTTAGCTTTGAAAATGAATTTGTAGAGAGGGATGGGGGGCATCACATGTTGCTTTCAGCTTGTCTATTTGCCACCAGGTGGATGGAGATTCTAGACCTAGAAAGAAATGAATGGTCAGCAAAAGTTCTCAAAGAAAGAAGGAAATTATTTATTTGGGGGGAGAGGAGTTTTTCTTATTTATTTATTTATGTATTTATTTAATTTTAATATGTTCATCACTGTTTACAATCCTGAGAGAAACTGACTTCAGTGGAATTTATGTAGACCACAGCAAGTTCAGGGGCAGGTAGGGTAGAGCAAGGCAGGAGGGAGAACACTGCCTGCAGAGGGCATGGCTGGTGGCCAACAGAAACCCCCTCAATCAGTGCCTGGTGGGAATGGCAGCTCAGATACGTGGTTACCTGTGAGAAGACGGATCACTAGCAGTAACATTCAGGAAGGTTACGTAATGTTGGAAGGTTTTAGCATTATTGTTAGGCAGGAACGCCAAGAGGGGTGAAACTGAAAGAGGAGACTGGGTTGACAATCGGACTTGATGATCCTAAAAGTCTTTTCCAGCCATAATGACTCTATAATTCTGATTCTCTCTTCAATCCTGCTGGTGGGGGAGTGAGCAGCTGTGTGGTGCTTGGCTGCTGACTGGGGCTAAACCACAACATATGCCTTTTGACAAAAAAAAGAGCTGTAGAGGTTAAACCAAATGGACTGACTGATTTTAATGTACCTGTCTATAGGTACAGGAAGCAAATGAGTAATGACCATATGGGCACACAATACCCATTATGGAGAAGTGAAAGTTTGTCAAGTAGAGACATAAAAGGGAGATGAAAAAGGCATTAAAATTTAGGTTTTGCCTAGAAATGTGGCTTTGAAGTGCAGAACGCCCATGTTTTATTTCTTTATCCCTGATGATAACCTGCTCCAGATGCCATCCAGCAAGTGTCTGGAGGTGGCTGTCATTCACAAGAATTGCCATAGTTATTTGCTTCAGCTCAGGAGATTAACATCTTCCTCTACTACAAGCCTCTTCTGGAAGCCTTTTAATGGAAATATGGGTGGCAAAGGCTAATCCTAAAACTAGGTTTAAGCTCAGGTCACTTTACCTGCTTGTGGTATATCTCCATCTCTTCCATATGGAGTATATTGTGGTTATCTGAACCTGTCTCCACAAACAGAGAGAAAGGTGTCACTAAAATTGTCTTCTGGAAATCCCTTTGAGCTCCTGACGCAAATTATGCTGAAATGTAAGAATGGAAAATACCTGAAGTACTAAAGAAAGCAAAAGTTGATTAAAAACAACAAAAAAAGAGGTTAAAAATATTAACTATGGCAAACTTGCATTGGGATCTGCCAGGAATCAGCCAGTATTTGCACAACTGCAAACACTTACAGCTCTGTAGGGCAATATGGGGATAAGAAATACACAGTGACAGAGGTCACTGAACAGTCATCATCTTTATTAAACAGAGCAACTCAGGTTGGAGATTTTCAGCCAGAGTTCATTGAGCACAAGCTCTCCTGTGCAGGTTAGATTGCTGTTTTCCAGCAAGTGCTCACTTAAGAGCTGTTCTCATTTGTGTGAAGAAAGAAGAAGTTTTTAATATTTTTGTGTCTGAACTTGTCTCCTGTGCCTTTGTCCTTAGAACACTTCAGTTCACACAGATATTTCATCTTGTTTTGGAGGATTAAGAAACGTGATTTCCTGGTAGATTTGCTTGGAAATATCTGGAAAAACACAGTTATGTTTTTTTATTATCACAAACCACAGAAAAAGACCTTGGTGGAAAATGTGTCTTTAACTTTTATTGTTTCCTTGTTTGTAATAACTCTTCTCTCCTTCAGGTTTCTGCAAACCTGAAGGTGACCAAAAAAAATATTACATCTGAGATTTAATAGAGTTTGCACTAAAATGTAAAAGAGTATGCTAGGCAAAGATATTTAATAAAGGTCTTCAGCTACCTAATTAGTGATCACAGAGAAGTCAAGTCCAAACTCTTCTCAGAAGTGCATACTGGAAGGAGGAAAGACAGTGGATACAAGCTGCAGCAGAGGAATTTCTTTGCAGATGTGTGGAAAAAACTCTGCAGTAACACTGGCCAAGCAGCGGAATAAGTTGAAACTAGTTTTCTCAGAGAATCTGTCTTTTTGAAGAAATTGAATATTTGAGTAGACAAGACCCTCCTTAACATCATTTAACTCTGAGATATGCCTTCTTTTCAGCCAACACTGAGGCCCCTAGCAACCGAAATTATTGTCTAATTTTAAAATTAAGAAATCACATCTATTGAAGAGAATTGTTGAACTTTTCAGTAAGAACAACTGATACAAAACCAAGATTCAATATTTCTTCTTGTAAAATTGTAAAAGAAGATGAAAAGGAAATACTGAGAATAAGAACATGAAAGACCTAAGGCAAGATCTGTTATACTGGAATTGAGAACAGACTACACTCTTTTAAGTTTAATTTCTTTGTTTATTTTGTTTTTGCTTTCAGTCTTTTTAGACATTAGTATTCTTTAATTATCTTCACCAGCTTATCTGTCGAAGTTGTTTTGCTTCTGATAGATGGCACTTCTAAATTTTCATAAAAAATTTGTTTATAAAAAATCTTCCTTGGGAGACCAATTCTTGCAGTATTCTGTACACATAACCTGCCGACGTTATTGACTGAACTTCCTATTTCCTAACAGATTTTCCAAAATCAGCATTCTTTAAGATTTAATATTTTTCACTCACTACTCAGGAGGGTGTTGCTCTAGCAAATGGGCATTACAGTGAAGTAGGATCAAATGTTTTCTGCAGACTGCTGCCTCTGGCAGCATGTGTTTTAAATAAAAGTTACCATAAGTCCCACACCATATCTATTTTCTTTTACTTAATTCTGTTGTAATAGTTATTCTATCCAAATTTTATCTCCCAGCAATAAATGTAAAACTTAATTTAAGCTATACCAATTAGATCTGGATTTGTGATTTTATCTCCTAGTTATACATTTAATAGTTGTTTTAAGCTACACAAATTGCTTTAGATCCTGGAGAAGGAGGGGGTGTGATACTGATAAATCATACAGAGTTTCAGATGAAGTGCAAATGTGCTTGGTTAGGAGTTGCTGTTACTCAGGTTCCCTATGGTTTTCTTTACACTAGTAATTGAGCAAATTACGGGTCCAGTCCTATAAACTCTCAGCAGATGGAACTTCTGTTTCCAATAGAAGCTACGGTTGAGAGGGGTTTGCTCCTAATGGTGGGGCCAGCCAAAACTGAGGGATCGGGAGAGGGGAGGAGAGGTAGCATACAGCAGCTCAGTCCCAAGAGCAGACTGAAAAGGATGGCCAGTCTTTCACAGCTTCCTCTTTTTCCCTTTTCTCCTTGACTTGGTGAGGGAGCAGAAGAGATTGAGTAGTTTTACTTCTTACTCTCCTCATCTTGCTGTTTCCAGCATCTTCCAGCTAATACGTGAATGACCTAGATTTCATCTTCCCTTTTCTGGTTTCTTTGTCAGGGGGGATTAGGAGCATTCCAACTTCTGACTGAAATCACAACAGGGAAATGCCAGGGGTTTGAAGAAAAGCACCTCTCAACAAGACTGAGTGCCATGTTGAAACAGCTTTGAAGAAATACACTTTAGAAATGAGTGTCTAGCAGGCAGGACAGTACCTCAGATTGTCTGCATACTTTGCTTTGTTCATGCTACCTTAACATCTACTGACAAACCTGTTCCTCACACCGATGGATAATTTCATCTCAAGTTCATAAATACCTTTCTAGAATGGTGTTATGCTCCAGATTTTAAGCCATAAGCTGCCCAAAGTGATTACATTTTATTTGAGACCTTTTGAAGTCTTTTAAAAGACTTTGGTTCATTATAACCTTGAAATAGCATCCAGAGAAAGAGTCACACACTCTTCCCTAAGAGAAATTCTTTTAATTTAGTGAGAAGAATAGGATATTTTGACAAAAAGTTTTACAGGAGTAAAATACAACCAAGAAAAAGTATTTCACTAAACAGCACAAAGACCCTTCCACTGAAAACACTCACTAAAAACAATCAATACACTAACTTTAGTACAACACAATTCTTTGGTTTTGAGTTCCCCACAAGAGAAAGAAAAAGGGTAAAGAAGAAAGGTTACCATAAAATATCTGATGATTCACATGGTTCAGGTTGCAGGAGAGAGAGAGAGAGAGAAGGAGAGAGAGAGAGAGACCTCACATGGAGTCCAACCAGAGGCTCCAGGCGCGTGGTATGGGCGGGTTGCTTTGACTGACAACCCAGCTACAGGGCCTTCAGCTTTGCCGTGTGCTCTGCATGGGTGCAGCCATGTCGACTGTAGGCTTTCCAGGTGGTCGAGGAAGGGGATTGTCCCACTCAGCTCTACACTGGTGCAGCCTCACCTTGAATATTGCGTCTGGTTTGGGGCACCACATTATAAGAAAGATATTAAGATCTTAAGAGAACTTCCAAAAGAGGGCAACGAAGATGGTGAAGGGCCTTGAGGGGAAGCCGTATGAGAAGTGGCTGAGGTCACTTGGTCTGATCAGCCTGGAGAAGAGAAGACTGAGAGGAGACCTCATTGCAGTCTACAACTTCTTCATGAGGGCAAGAGGAGGGGCAGACACTGATCTCTTCTCTTTGGTGACCACTGACAAGACCCAAGGGAATGGCCTGAAGTTGTGTCAGGGGAGGTTTAGGTTGAATATGAGAAAAAAATTCTTCATCCAGAGGGTGGTTGGGCACTGGAAGAGGCTCCTCTGGGAAGTGGTCAGAGAACCAAGCCTGACAGAGTTCAAGAGGTGTTTGGATGATACTCTCAGGCACATGAGTATCATCCCCAAATGACTCCAGGGGTTGATCTTGTGCAGGGCTAAGGGTTGGACTTGATGATCTTTGTGGGTACTTTCCAACTCAGCATATTCTATGATTCTGTGATAGCTTATCCCTTAATTCACATACATTTTGGTAGTAACATATCATTCCATAAATGAGTTAACTTGTTTAACTCGAGTACACATAGTACAGAGGATTCCAGCCATTCCCAGATAAATCAGTTAAGCAGCCTGAGATTTTTGTTATATAGAGGGAGTTCTAATAATGCAATTTAAAATGGGATGCCAAAAGTGCATGCAAAAAGGAACTTGTAACCCTGCAACCAAAAGTGGATTAAACAATTGTAAGATGTTGGTCATGTTAGGTGGCCATCTCTCATGTAATTTCTTAGTGCAGAGTGAGAGGAAGAGCTTGTATTCTGAGAATGCAGCAACTTGCAGTTACCAGTCACCTACTAAGGGAGCTGGTGTGGGGAAAAGAAAAACTTTTTGCAGAAAGGATTCTAAAATGTAAGTCAACAAACTGCACCTCAAGGAAAACTCTGCTGAGAAAACTTTCCCAGAATTAATTCACAAAATCACAGAATATGCGGTTCTGGAAAGTCTACGGACTTCCTTAAGTAGTTAATAGAAAAAGACCCTGAAGAACAAGCTGACAAACACAAGTTTCTATTTAGAATGAAATGGTATTTGGAAAGTAAGTCTCATAAAAAAACCCCAAGATATAGATACTGAGCCAATTCAGAAAAAGGATTTATAAGAGTATGAAAATTACCAGATTTTCTCTCTGCTCAGTTTTTATCTCTAACTGAAAATCAAACAACTTAATATCCCCCCAAATAAAACCAAAAAAGAAGATTCCACTGCCAAATGCAATCAAGAAAACTGCAAGTTGCATTCTTACTCGTAAACTTTAACCTGCATGCTCATTTGTGGTTACATATGGCATGCCCATATTTTTGTATTTCTCCCTTGAACTTATGCTAGTTAAGATGGGCTCAATTTATGTAAAACCTCTCGTAGAGCATAGTCCTTCTATAGTACACAGTGATATTCAAGTGTAATGATTCTGTGCAAGGTAGATGGTCATTCTCATATGCTGCAGATGTATACAAATGTTGGCAACCAGTATTTCATAGTTAAATAATAGTTAATTGTCTCCTCATGAAACTTGCAGATCTCATTGAATTTTCTTCAGTGAAATTTTTATTTAGTGGTATAATTTCACTGAATGACATGCTAACCAATATCTTTAGAATAATACAGGTCTTTCACAACTTGTTAAAAATATATTTCAAGAAGTAGTACAGTCAGGTATAAACCTCTTCAGCACATATTATCATTTGCTTTCCCCTTTTTCCTACACTGAATCCATGATAATTAGGAGCACTGTAAGCCTTATCATTCTTACCATTCCTTACAGAATTACTATTCCTCTGGACTTTTTTCTTTTCTCCCAGGAGGTATGACATTGTAGAGAAGACCAGCTCTGCTGCTACTGAGAAACTTCTTGCAAGTTCTAGTGCCAAATGACAGTGAACAAAAATGACAGTGTGAGCAGAGATCTGCTCACAGAGAGCATGGTATATGTTCAGATCGTGTAGTTAATTTTGAAACTGTTTATCCTTTCTCTATATAGTTTGCATATGACCGCAGATAAATAGAGCAGGATTTTCAAGAGTGGCTATGTTAATGTATTTCTTTTGCTTTGAAAACATTTCTGCTCAACATTTCTGCTAAAATGGAGATGATAATGGGAGAAGAATCAGTTTTGTGTAATTTTATTATTGCAGTAACCAAAACCCTTAGGCTCCCTTTTCATCTTGGAAAAGCAGATGAAAACACAGGAGAGAGATATGTTGGACCAAAATGTACCAGGGCACATCAGCGGTGAGGAGTTAGGGCTTGTAGTTGCTTTTGTAAAGAGCATACCCTACAGTTTCTTAAAGAAAGTTTTTCTGTTTCATTAAATCATAAAAAAAAATAGGTCTGTTCTTGAATCCTTGAAATAGAGAGAATTTTCCCATTGCTATTACCAAGAGCAATATCAAACCAAAACGAATACTCAGCTGTATATTTACTGATCTGAACCTGGTAGAAACTTACAATGTGCAAAATATCACATTATCTTATTTTTGGAACTGTGCTTACATACAGTAATAACCTCACTGAAATAGGTGCAAACTGGGCAGAAAGAAATTACTTCAGGAAGTTAATTTCCTATATTTTGTCTGGATTATTGAAGACTTAAGAATCCAGCACCAAGCAGATTCTTTTTTTGGCTGCTGTTCTATAAATAGAAACAGAAAAAGAAAATTCAGTTCACTAGTTGGGTATTTTCTATGTATGATATTGAACAGCCTGATGAATGGACAGGCCCTGCAGGAGATTAGATACATAACCAATAAATACTGCAGAAGTAGCCAAGGGAACTAAGCAAATGAGACAGAGATGAGAAAGACCAAGGAAGCTAAATGATTATGTTGGGATACCAGAGTGAAATAAAAATGAGAGGATCTCTAATAAAAGCAAAATAACTGGAAGTTATTTTGAGAATGTGAAAATGTTCTTACATAGATATAAGGTAGAAAAAGTATGATCAATTTTGAATGCATTCAATTATTTTACTTAAAAAACTATTAAAGAAGTTCTATTATTTTACTTAGAAAATAGTTTGCAACAGCCTAAGCCAAAGAAATATAAGGTCACTAATTTTTGAATTACAGAAAAAGCTTACTTGTGGTAACCTATGATCTATGACAACTCATAGATTTATAAGATCTCATATTTTACAAGACAATATCCTTTACTAGATGATAATGAACTAAACAGGGAAGTAAATACAGTGTATTTAAGCATCACAAATTTTCAGAGAAGGGACAAAGGTAAAGGTCAGGAAGAAGGAACACGTTAAGATTTTATGAAACGTTTTTTTCGCCCATTCTTGCAACTTTATATACAGCAAAATTAAAGAATCCCAAAGTTTTTGTGTAAACAATTATGCAATATGACACTTGGTTTGCATTGTCATATTGTAGTGGTTTGAACCTTGTTTTCCCCCAGAGGCTGAAAAAGTGGTAACCCCCAGGGGTGGAGACCCCTGGAAGTTTTGAAGTTCTGCCCAATTAGCGCTCCTGCAGAAATGTAAACATATCACAAGCACCGGAAGAGAAGGGGTTGTAGTTTGGTTGGTAGAAGAAGAAGTAGCCATGTTGTGGTAGAGCCACGAGGAAAGGGACCCGGAGCCCCTCGGGGCCTCTGGGGCCCCCCAGCCCCAGCTGGGGGCTACAGAGACAGAGCAGAAGCAGCGGCAGTGTCCAGAGACTCTGGATAAGAGCCAGGACAGATAAGAACTGAACCGGAGGAAGCAGCAGAAGAGAACCCGCAGCAGAGCTTTGGAGTTCTGGGGGTAGGAACTGTACCAAACCCCCCCCAAACTCCTTGAGACCTCCTGGAAGGAGGAAGATGATGGACTCTTGCTTGAAAGAGCCTTGGAGTGCTACAGCACTTGCAGAGAGGAGCTGAGAAGCTCAAAGGCGTCCTGGGAAGCTGGACTGGGACGGAGAAGGAATGCGGGGGGGTTGACCTTGGCCCCCCTCACTGCTGCTGCTAAGCTAGCAGCCTTGAGACAGAGCACAGAGCTCTGCAAAGGGGAATTTGAATCCCCTGAGGAAAGGGACTGCCACGAAGACCCCTGAGCTTCGTGGTATGACGTGGTGACGCGAGCTTGTCCCTGCTACGCAGTCCACGGAAGAGAAAGACCCTCGTTTTGGAGACGACGGACCAAGGGGCTTGGAGACCCCCTTGTGTGTACTGAACAGAGATCCAGCTACAACAATCCAGTTACTGCTGCATGCATGAGATGAGGAGACCTGCTGCCTTAGAAGAGATTCCTGAGAGACTGGAAGGGATCTGTCCTTCTTTCCCTCCTGGACTTTTATTTGGAGGGGAGAAGAGATCTGATCCTTTGTAAATACTATATGTCATGGTAGAGATAGTTGTGATCGTGTGTATAATGTGTTATAGTATTTATTTGTACAGTCATTGTAATATATTCCCTTTCCCCCATTCTGAGTCTGGTTGTGTTTTGTCTGGAAAAAAAAAACCCATCTCACATTAGGTTGAGATGTGGGAGGGGGGATGGAGCTAGGGAATTGGATTTTGGGGCTATCTCAAACCATGACACATATTTTGCTGAGCTTCCTCTCAAAGCTTCTTATAAAGAAGAGTTTGATATCATAACAATCATATATCCTTACAAGGGAATGAAGATAAGGACAACATTTGTGTTGGGCTTAAGAAGAAGTTAGTGATTTCAAAAAAATGCAGATGTTTCTGGATAATTACCTACTTTTATCACAATATTTCCTTTCTTTCTTTTTCCATTATCAGATTCTACTCAATACATTTTTGTAAGTACCTTTTTGCAACAGTCTATTTCAGACAATTGACACCCTGTTATAGCTTCCAGCAACCAGTGGTTTTATATGCATGATTCAAATAAAATGATTACTCACTGAGCTGTCCATCTTATAAATCCATCCAGATGATGACAATTCAGTTTTGGAACCATTATTATTTTTAAAATATTACTAAATTCCAGAGGAAAACAAAACTAAAAGATACTTTATGAATTGTTGAGCATAGATTTTTGTCATTATGTTCCTTTCCAGTTCAGAACCTAATTTTTTAAAAGACTTTTATGTACCTGTATACTGGCACGGGATACAGATGATCTAAGAGCCCTATCTTCTACTGTTTTTATTTTTCTCTGAGTAAGGCAAAAAAAAGCTTTGAACAAAGTACCTCCTGAGCTAAGTTCTCAGACCTGACCCTGGATGACTCTGAAGGGTTAAAGAGTCCAGATTTAGATGTCTATTAGCGGAGTTATACTCTAATTTTCTCTTTTTCTTTTGGTCTTCTTCTGAATGCAGATATGTGAGAGTTTGTATTTCTCTATATACATTCTTAGTCACAGTTTTTATATAGCCAGTTTCAAAGCCTGGGAGATAGGTAGTGAATCTTGGACAGACCAGTACACTAGTTTATTGTATATTCAGAGTTGTGGATGACAGAAATTATGACTAAAAATATTTTCATAAGGCAATCATATTCAACCTTAACCCCATGATTATTTGTGCACAATGTAAAAGAAAATGTATGTATTACTCATACTACTTTGCTAGACAAACTAAATCAAGATCGATCTCTGACCATTTTTATGGACAATAGCCATTTCTGAGTATCTTCACAACTCAGAGAAATAAACAGGTTTGTCAGTTGTGGGAGGTGAGTAGACAGAAAATATGGCTGTATTCCAAATCCAAACATTCGTGTGAGATTCATCTCCTTTTACATTTTTAAAGGCTTTAGTTTGTAAAGAAAACATCTATACACTTTTTAGCACCTTTCACTCGAGGATTCATGATCAAAATTAGAGATAGCTTAGCAAGGTATAAATCATTCCAGACAAACATGAATAGTTTGTTTTGATAAAGTGACAAAACTAGTTGACAAGGACAATGAAGTAGATGTGATATATCTAGCTTTTATTAAAGTATTTGATATAGTGTCAAATGAAATCCTGCTTACAAAATTAATTCAAATTGGCATGGTTATGAACACTGTCACACAGAATGAAAACTTGCTGAAGGAATGCAAACAGTGCACTGACAAATGGCAATACATTCAGCTGAATTTACATCATGTAAATGAAATTCGGAGATAATACTAAATTCATTTGGGAGGTGTTATGAAAACCTCCAAGGAAAGTGAATTAGTAATATGCACATAAAATATCAAAATTTTTCACAGTTCCATAAATTTTAAGACCAGCAGGAACTATAATGATCATCTAGTCTGACCTCCTGCATACCACAGATCATAGAATTTTAACAAGTGATTTCTATGTAACTTTGGGATGAACAAGACCATCTATTTGTGAAATAAATCTATTCCCAATTTTAAAACTTCACATTTTAGAGAATTTATGATGACCCTAGGTATGTTGTTTCAATGGCTAATTATCTTTACCATTACTAAAAAAAAATGTGCTTTATGCGAGGTTCAGAACAGAGATGTTGCAACTGAATACATTTGAGAATATATAACCTATAGCAAGAGTTTAAATGAAAAAGAATTCTTGCAAAACACTAATATGAAAAAGCCCTTGGGATACTGAATAGTAACTTCAATTGGAATTTGGCTTTTCCAGTGGCCACAGTGACTCATGACAAGGGAACTTTGAGCTGCAGAGATAATAAGTCATAGACCAAATGTATGATCTCATTTGTGATGTATAGTTTTGCAGCAGTCATTGTTTGAATTCAAATTTAGGTACTTTGGAACCAGCTCCATCTACATTGCAGTTTTAGATTAGACAGGGGCGTACTCTCTCAATATCTCAATATCTCTCTCATCCCCACTTAATTCTCTCTGGTGTGCATAGTGGAGCAATATCAGAACACAAATTGGGTTCCTTTCACATAAATTTGAATGGTAAGATAGATGCAATCTCAAGGGTTTGGAATCTGCATAACCACAGTAATTCTAAAGTTATGCTTTAGAGAAAATCCAGTGTGAACATCAGGTCCTCATCATCAACAGTTTTGCTGTACAGATTAATTCCTCTTGTACCGCTCCACTGGTAATGCAGAAACTGCTGCAGAAATATTGACTCTTGGCCACAGTTCCAAGAAAAATTAACTTTAGGGATTAAACAGTGATTCATTCATTTGAGCGTTATACACTTAATTAGCTTTTCAGCTTGTAAAAGAGGAAATATTGTCATGTGAAGCTTCATACACCAACAATAGCGCAAGTATTATTTCAGGTGGTATCAGTGATTTAAGGTGGTAAGAATGAAAGTTCAGGAGGGATATTTTGTTTGAATGTCTGTATAAACTTTCTGACAATGAGGTGTGGTTGTCAAAATGACTGCTAAGGAAAGTGTAGTGGCCAAAGTGTGTAAGGCAATTAAAAGCTCATCTGTACAAGAGACATTGTAGGAAGCAATATTTCAGTGTCACAGAAACAGAGTGAATTACTAGTTGGAAGGGTTCTTTCCCTATATGTGATTTCCTTGAGTACATAGGTTCATAATTAAATATTAATCTGTTTCAACAAAGGGTGATAGGAAACTGTAATGGTCTAACCCCACACAGCAACTAAGTTCCACACAGCCACTCACTCATTCCCCTACCTGCAAGATCGGGGAGAGAATCAGAAGGGTAAAAACCAGAAAACTCATGGGTTCAGATAAAGACAGTTTAATATGGAAGGCAAAAGCTACACTCATGAGCAAAGTAAAACCAAGGACATAATTCAGTGCTTCCCATGGCAGGTGTTCAGCCATCTCCAGGAGAGCAGAGTTCCATTGTGCTTACCAGTTTCTTGTGAAGACAAATGCCATCACTCCAAACATAGCCCCCTTCTTTCTTTCTCCTTCTTGCCCCACTTTATATGCTGAGTATGATGTCATATGGTATTGAATATCCCTTTGGTCAGTGGGAGTCACCTGTCCCAGCTCCTCCCAACTTCCCATGCACCCCAGCGTCTTTGCCAGTGTGGCAGTAAGAAAAGCAGAAAAGGCCTTGGCTCTGTGTAAGCACTACTCAGCAATAATAAAACCGTCTCTATATTATAAACCCGTGTTCAACACAAATAGAAAACACAGCCCCATACCAGCCCCTGGGAAGAAAATTAGCTCTACATCCACCAAAACCAGTACAGATGCTGATTAAGGAAAAAAAGAATTAAGATAAATTTAAATTATAGTAAAGGTAAAGAGGTCTAAAGCATCCATTATTGCCATTTAGTACTTTCATTCTCTGTCTTTATCCTACTTAACTCCTCCAAAGTTTTCTAGGATAGAATTCTGAGCAAGTGTACTAATACATATCAGCTCAAACCTCTTTGCTGCATTATAGCACTATGCTCTGTATGACTGTACATACAGGAGGTCTGTTATGCTGGAAGTCAAAAGACTTTTTTCAGAACAGCAAACCAATCTATCGGAAAACATGCACTGGTCAGCTGCACTGACTATTAGCAGTAGGAGCCTGACACATACCACAGATTGGTCAAGGATTGCTTTCCAGGATCACATACGCTACTACCTTACTTACCATCATTAGGTAGGTCCCCAGGGCCTGGAAACATGAGCTGCTTTTTTTGTTGGTTATTCCCATGCCAAATCATATGTCATATGAGACTGAAGGTGCTGGTAGAATGAGCAACCAACTAAAAGCTTGCCCAAGTAAGTTCTCCACTGACATCTGGAGACTCACAACAATAAACTCCATCTGTTCTTCTCAGATTCTACTTCATACAGTAAACAAGGACACTAATTTCAGCTAATAAACTAATCGCTATAATCACTGTCTTGGTATAGCTCCAGATACATTTTTATATCATATTTAGAATTATATTTTAAAACTAGGTTACAATCATGGAAACAGGAAGAACTTATGTAGTACTAGATTTGCCTTATCCAATAGGAGACAATATTTGTTACTACTATCACAAAGGCAGAGATGTCTTTGTTAATGGTTAAGTACCATGAAAGAATAAAGTAATTTGTTCCAAAAGTGAAACAGAAGTATATTGCCTCAGAAAAAAAAATTAATTGATCTGTTGCCCACATCATAATAAAAATTGTTGCCACGAAGAAACCTACTCTTACTATTTTAAATGCTTATTTGTTGTTTTCAACAAACGTGGGTAGAGCCCTTCCCAAATCTTCGTTCGTGAAGCCTAGCCATTTTTGCTGTTTCAAGGTGTAAAACCAATACTCAACTTCAGCACTTCTCACATGAGGTTGAATTATATTTGATTTACTTTTTGGGGCTTATTTTGACAGTATAAAGCATTAATAGCTACTAAAAAGGCCCCTCAAAACCAAATTGAAAAACCTGAAGCAATTTAGTGAAATAATACATTCAATGAAGTAAAGGAAAATGTCTGTTTTCCGTATCACCTTTCCTAAGATACTGTTTTAACAACTTTTTCTTATTCAGCTTGTTTCTTTTACGGCAAGGCTCTTTCAATTCTTAAAGAGTATTGGTCCTTAAGAGCAGCAGTAACAGTGAACAAGTCATGTTCCATAATGAATGTTGTTCTGTTCCTTGCAGACCTTAAATGCTTCCAAAATTTCAGAGAGTTCTGTGGAGTTGGAGAGAAGGAATCAACTAGCAAAGCTTGGATGAGCAAAAGAAGTACCTCCATGAAATACAAAATTGAAGTATAAGCAAAAGGGTACTTTTTGCAAGAAGTTAGTTTCCAAAGACAAAAGAGAAAAATAAAAAAGGTGATGGTGGGAGATAAGTGTGGAATTAGTATCTCTTCTTTTCCTAAACACTATGCTCTATGAAGACTCTTATTCTAGAGGAAAGATAGTTGAAAGAAAAGAGTAAAGCTGAAAAAAAAACATTTAAAAGAGTAGTCCCATCAAGTTACACTGTAGTAAAAGACAGCAACATTTCCTAACACTCAAATATACAACAAGAACAAAAAACTTAGGCCTGTAAGTGGAGTCAGAAGCCAATGTCATGCAATATGGGCAGTACTGGAAAGAAAAACACTTTAAAATACAGTTGTTTTTCTTAGAACTATGATGTTTTACCTGACTAGTTCCTGGCATCTGGAGAGCTTGAGAGAGATTTCTAGACTGAGCTTGAACCAAAGTAAAACTGTGATAGCTAATCCTGTCAAGAAATTTTTACAGTTTAGGTGAACCATTGCAAAAAAAATGCAAGGAGACATAACTTATTTCCTGATGGTATTATCATGTAAATTAGTGGGAGAATATAACGTAAACCAGGTACATTTCAATAAATCACTATCCATTGAGTTCCAAGAGCTTATGTTTTGATGAAAACAAGAAAAAGGTAAGAAAAAGACCTGAACTCCATCAAGAGATCATGTATGCTCAGACACTGGTGTTTTAATAGGGTGCTTCTGAGGATTCCAGATCAAGTTTCTGAGTTATGGAGGAGAAGAACAGATGTAAACAGCACTGCAGTTTATGATTGTTCCAGATTAACCCTGGTGAGCAGCTAAGTATCACATAGTCCCTCTCCTGCTCCTCACCAATGAGATGGGGTAGGTAAAGCAAAAGACCAAAACTTGCGGTTTTAGATACACGCAGTTTAATAGGTAGAGTAAAAACTGTGTGTGTAAGAAAAGCAAAGTAGAATCAGAATGATAGAATCACAGAATGATAGAATCAAAAATGGTTTGGGTTAGAAGGGACCTTAAAGTTCATCTAGTTCCAACACCCCTGCTACAAGCAGGGAACCTTCCAATTGACCAAATTACTCAGAGCCCCATTCAGACTGGTCTTGAACACCTCCAGGGACGGAGAGTCCACAGCCTCCCTGGGTGACCTGTTCCAGTGGCCCACCACCCTCACAGGAAAAAATTTCTTCCTAATATCTTATCTGAAACTACCCTCCTTCAGTTTAAAGCCATTTTCCCTTGTCCTATCACTACATGCCCTTATAAAAAGTCTTTCTCCAACCTCCTTGTAGGCCCCTTTTAGGTACTGGAGGGATCTATAAGGTGTCCCTGAAGCCTTCTCGTCTCCAGGATGAACAATTCCAACTCTCTCAGCCTGTCTTTGTAGGGCAGGTGCTCCAGCCCTGTGATCCACTCAGTGGCTCTTCTCTGGACTCCTTCTGGCAGATCTACATCTTTCTTGTATTGGGGGCCCCAGAGTTGGAATCCAGTACTCCAGGTAGTGACTCACAAGAGCAGAGTAGAGGGGGAGAATCAGTTCTCTCTACCCATTGGCCATGCCTCTTTGGCTACAATGCAGAGTACGGTAGACCTTCTGGGTTTCAAGTGCACATTGCTGAGTCATATTCTTCCACAAACACCCTTCTGGTCAGTTGGGGTCAGGTGCCCTGGCTGTGTCCCCTCACAACTCCTTGTGCAACCCCAGCCTGTTTGTTGATGGAGTGGGATGAGAGGCAGAAAAGGTCTTGACTCTGCGCAAGTGCTGCTCAGCAATAACGAAAACATCAGTGTGTTATCAACACTGTTTCAATCATAAATCCCAAACATAGCCCCATACTAGGTACTGTAAAGAAAGTTAACTCTATCCTAGCCAAAACTAGTACAGTGGTTCTTTTTTTTTTAGACTATATGCAATAAAGAAATTGGGTGCTTAAACTCTGGAAAAACTAATCTCACTTGAACTCATTTTTAGTTCAGTCTTTTTCCACTGCTTAGTTCTAACTTAAGCTCAATAAATACCAGGATATGTACTACACTTGATATCTACTAAAATATTTTTTGTAGGATGAGACAGAAGTATTCTAGAATATGTCTATAACTTTCCATTACAGGCTCACCATAAGATAGCAGAACATCAAATGTGGCAAATCAATGCAAACGTTTTGAGCCTTCGTCAGAATAAACTTTCTGATTAATTGTCACCCTTCTTCTCATGGTCTGACTGAAAGTCACCTAACAAATATCAGTAACAGGGACAGTAATATGAAGTGAAATATTAAGGAGATTCAGGTATGAAGTAACACAGGATACACTAGTGAAAGTAGAAGCAAAAAGACAGAACTGAATGGAGTGTTAAAAATATACCATTCTTTATACAGTGCTAAAAAAAAAAAAAAGAAATCTTACATTTTGCACCAGCTGATAGATGAATTTTAAACAAAAAAAAAGTCTAGTCTGGTTCATTTTACCTCATTTTAAACATCTGGACAACTTAGACTTCTTTTTCAAACAGTTGAAAAAAATCCACATTTCCAAGGCACACTACACATAATACTGCTGAAGCACAAGTTCAAAACCTGAAGTGAATTGCTGTTAAAAATGCCTGTTTCTTTTCCAGACTGAATAAGCAACCTACCTTATTTAGAGAGACTAGCATTGTGCTGAATGAACTTTTGCTTTTGTAACCACTAGATCAATGTAAAAAAAAAGTGACAAATGAGACAATTTTTTATTTTTTGGTGATGTTCAATAAGTAAATAACAAATATTACAATAAAAAAATCTACATTTACTGGTTCTTGGGTTCAAATTTTGCAACAGCTGTGGGAATTCCTACAGCTTTAAGCTAAGAAACTAAGATCAAAGAATGGGAACCCTGGTGACACTTTCTTTGGATAGTATAATCTATGTTTCCTTTTGATCTTGCTGAAACAAACTATTACCCTTTAAAATGTTGATAAGACATGTAAAAAAAATATGACCAGTTATGCAAAAATTACACAAACTACATAGTTTTATGTTGTTACTTACAAGAGGACTTTTAATTTTCTATCCTAATCAGAGATATCAGTGTTATTATAAAAGCTTTTATTATAGGTTTACATTATATTAATATTTAAAATACTACTATATTTTCCCAGATTTTGGAATATCAGTTGCCAGAGACTGTTACATTCTTGTCTTGTCTTTATCAAAAGGTTCCTTACAGATAAATATTATTTAAGAAAATCTTTAATTAAGGTATTTAATAAAAATAAGTTCCTGTTTTTACTGTGGAGTTTATTTTGTGGATGTATATTTTGTTTCAATGTGATATTTTAAAGGTGACATTGTATGCATGAGGCATCTTTTGGGCTTGTGATATATTTACTTTATTTCTGAAATTCACAGTCAGAAGTTTTGTACTTCAAGGATTCATCTTAGCTGACATGCTACCATGCTCTTGGTACAGTGTACTGAAGGTTGTGCACTGCTTCTTAAAGAAACAAGCAAAATATGTGATGTGCCATCCATTCATTTACTTTTAAGACAGTGTCTCAATATGTTTTTCTATCACTCTCTTTAAGAAAATTAAATATGCCTTAGTGATACTGTATTAGCTTCTTCTACACCTGTCTTACAGAAAGATCTTAAAAAATATTAGCTGCAGTAAATGAAATATCTACAGTTTGGGTTTTTTCTTGTTTTACCTAAGAGGAAATATTTTTAAGATTTTAATCTATTTTTACTTATATGGCTTTGAAACAATACAGTTTATAAAGGGGAATGGTAATGGACATATTCTAAAATAATTGATTAAAACTAAAATTACTCAAGATGCATACATTAATTGAGAAGGAAGTCATAAATATCTTATTTGTACCATTCTAATTTGCAGATATCTATACATATACTTTTGAGAGTTTTGATGAAGCTGTATATTTCTTTGTACTAAACATTAAATTTGCTAATAAATTAGTTAGTGATCTGTTCACAGTAAAGATACTGAAATGGAAAGCTACAGTGAGAAAGTAAAGAGGAGGGTATGTGGTTTTGTACTAGTGCCTTCACTTTGTTCCTCAGATTTGTCATCTTTCTTGTTTGCGTTTTACCATGATACAGACCATTCTCCCAAGACTCTCCCACTGAGCAACCCAAATGTTCACTAAGGCATTAATAGTCCACTTCCTTGAATGATGATGTCAATCATTATAGAATTAAGGACTACCAATGTTAAATGTCAACCATTTAAAGGCTTTCATATTATGAAGACAATGATCTTTAACACAAAATTGAGTGTAACTTTTTGGAAGAAATGTGAATCTACTAGGTTTGTTTATACATTTCCCTTCTCCTAGAACAAACAAGTTCCTTAACGGTAAAGCTTTATTTTTGGCTCAGTTAAGAGTCCCAATAGAAGTTAACTTCTGTTAATGCCACATTTTCCTCTTCTGTTGTTCACATTTGTCCTGACTTAAAAATTTAGAATACCTTACCTCAGGGATGGGAGTCCTAGGAGAAAAATTCATTTAACTGACATGTTCAAAATCAGAAGAAAATGTATCAGAAACTTTCTCCACACTTCATATCTGTAAGACAAACCAAGACATGTTTTGGGCAAGCCCTGCCTTTGTTTTCTCCCAGAATTCCTCTCTCTTGTCTCTTGAAAAGTCATACTTAGTTTCTACAAGTGTGATTCAAACTACAGCAGCTGGTTTTTTTTTGAAACAATCAGGGACATAAACTTCTTCAGTGAAGTAAGAGTATTATGTGAAGAGTTTTAAAAGTTCACATAACCCTACTCCTCCTTCTGCTGCTATGCTACATGCTTTCGCATTAACCTGTTCTCTCTTTCATGCAACCAGATTTATTATCACAGTCAGGTTAGGTGAAAATAGTCCCAGTGAGGCTGAAGGGATGGAATACAGACAGCAGTTATTTAAACGCTGGTCTGTAGCTGAGGAATCACAAATGTGCAATTGTGAAAGGATTCAACATGGTCCAGACCACAGCGAAGGTGAATTAATCAAAATTAAAATACTGATGCAAGCACTCAGGAGATCACTGAGATTGAGATGATATGTAGTTACTTGTTAAAATACAGTAATGTGACCATAACTCTGACTTTATGCTCATCAGTAAAATGTCATGATTTTCTTGCCAATAAAAAATGTAGACTATTGTAATTTTAATATTTTGCAACAAATGGTAACACAAAGGAAGAAATGAAAATTTATTTTTTTTTCATTCCTTACTTGTGGATCTTAGATCCTCAAAATAAACTGAATTTCGTGTTCAGATTATTAATGAAACTCTTTGAGTTTCCTTGATTTTTGTATTTTGTTCCTAATGTTATTTTTCTTGTTTAAGACTGATATGTATATAGTGAAGTAAAAATAATAAGGGTGAGTTTTAGACATCTAATACTCCAAAGAGGATTTTTTTTTTTTTTGCATAAGACAAATTATGGGTATTTTATATTTAATATTTATAGTAGGTACATTTATTCCATGCAAACAACTAAAGAAGGGGTAATCCAAAAGTTCAGGACTTAATCTAAGTTATATCTACTCTGCCAAAACCATATTTTGACAACTTGGCTAATTCACTTAGTCCAAGGAAACAAAGGCATTTCTGTGCTTAACTAGGAATGCAAATTCCAAGTTCTGACACACAAGTACAGGTCAGAAGAGCTAGAACAATGTGCATGGGAGATACATTACCTTAGCAAAAGCACAAAATAAAATGGTATGTTTAAAATCCCATTTCTTTTCCTATGATTAACTGCAAATTGCAATTTTGAGTGAAATGACCCTGTGACACTTGGATCACAGATATAAACCGAATAGTTACTTTGGGTGTAGATATTTAACTTACCAATTCTTTTCAAAGTGAATGTTTCCAGCTATATTTAACAAAACACCACTTTGGGCTGAGTGGGATCAAACTGATGTCACATAAATATCTGAAGGAAATAAATTAGGCAAAGTTGCGATGACCTAGGAGAAACACCAGTTGTACCAATATGAAAAAATAACTGATATTTATGGATCAAGGAGATGGGACAGTCAGATGCATGTTTCTACAGCTGAGTGTCAAGGACTCCCAGAGTCCTAAAGCCTGTGTGAAACCGCTATGGTGTAAAACCCAGACTTTGTTATGAGCAAGAACTAGAAAGCAGAGCTTCTATCACTGAAAGGACCTCCTTCACGACACAATATGAAGCCTGGTTCCTCCATGCTCACTATTTTGTAAAGCCCATGAATCCTGGATTCCTTCTAGTACAGTGTGACATACATCCTAAAGATGGGATAATGGATGTTGAATGGTGGTGGGGTGGTGAATGATGATCTCTGCCTTCCATGTCCGTTGATCTCAGGTTAGAATGCTCTGGCACCATAACAATTGGGGGAATAAATTATTAGATTGCAAGAAAGATCCTACCTGTTCTTTTTGGGAAGACACTGTACTCTGAAATTCAGTCTTATGTCTTGTATGTGCCCTGCCCTAAGCATAATTAAATTTGTCATCTGCCCTCACAGACTTAATTTGGAAAAATGGCTACAGGTTTTGTGTGGAGATATTTACCAATAATAACACATTTTTAAAATATATGAGGGTGCTAGATTAAACCAATTCTTTGCATCTTTAATTTTAGTATTTTTATTTTCATCTTCTCAGTTAGTTAATTGTGTATTCAATAATCATTGTAATGAAGAAAAAAAAAATTTTACTCAGTTTATTTTTTCTGCATTCTGCAGCTCACTTTAATGCATTAGTCCAAAGAGTATAGTTCTAGTTATCTAATGAATAACCTGAAAGGGAATGATTTCTCTACATGAACCACACACATAGCTAAAACTCCTCCTGTGAGAGACTTTGAACTTACCTTTTCTTGACTTTTTGCTTTAGGCACGCAAGCACATACACACACACAAATATTTCACACAATAAAAAGAAAGTTATAATGGAAACAAGGAAGCTCCTTGGAGAGTTGGTCATTGTAAGTTCTAGTGGATTAAGAATATTCAATTCCCAGTTCTTTAGAGAAGTATTTCTCAGCCTAGGAGTGTTGCCTCCTGGAGAGGATTGCAAGCAAATCCCTTAAAAAATTATTTTTTTTTCTTCCTTCCTCTTTGTTTTCAGTTGAAACTCAGCAAAGGCTAAGTCATAAAGGGTCACCATGAGAAGAAAATGAAGAAACAAGCAAGGAAAAAATAAACCAAAGCAAAATGACAGACAGAGCTGACTACTTTGTGCCTCGCAATTTGTAATATCAAACTGTGTTTTGAGACTATTTTGCCATGTTACCCTCTGTTGAAACTCAGGGACTGATTGCTAATTTCCTCTATAAGTGAAGTTAACTAAAGAAGTGTCTTACTGTAAAATCAAAGAGATGTGTGTCCTTATATTATTTACCATATATTTAAACATAAAGATGTATTCATTTTTCTCAAAGATAGCATCAGATAAGAACAGAATTAAGCACTGCTGATTCCTATTTTAGTTGAAAATTTGTATTCAGATTAAAAATTCCATTCAAACAAGTTCCTTTCATTTTCTATAGCCTATCAGTAAACTCATGCCTAAAAGAGTGCATTTGAAACACAGCAAAAGATGGCACTACAGACATCTTCATATTTATAGCTTGAAAGATTTCTGAGTGATACACTGTGATATGGAATTTCGCTACGTACTGCTTTTCTTCAGGGAACAACACTGCTTTCTCCAGAACCATACATGGTTTACTCTTGTTTGTGAAAAAAGGCATGCCAGTAACCCTGGAAGATACATTAAAAAATATGAAAATGTATATTACATGCAGTAACAACTGTTGAATAATGAAAGAGTATGAAGATATAATTAATGAATATTCGTTACCCTTAATGATACCCATGGTGTGAGGATGGCATATGCTTACACTAGTGAACAAACAGGTCAACAACAATCCTAAGAAGAAATGTTTGATGCCAGACATAGAGATATTTAAATGAAAGATTAAGTCAAATAATTCAAAAGTAATTTAATATTCACAGAGGCACCTGACATTCCATGAAGGTGCTATGTACTTAACTCCTTTCAACTTTACACCACAGTTTGGTTTCCTGGCTAAAAGACCTAAATGAAGGACCACATAATCAGCAAAGATTCTTCTCCCATTCTACCTACTACAGCTACACTGTCTGTAACAGACTTCTGGTTTTTCAGAGTAGTTTTGGAAGGACTAGGTTTCAAAGAGATTTTTCAAAAAAAAATTAAGATTTTTTATGTGACTATTCATTATTTTCATTTCTGTCTTTGTCACATTTCTATTAAAGGGGGTAAGAACAGCTACAAGTCCAACCCACCCACAGACCTCTCTGCAAACTTGCATTGATGGAAATACATTCTAAAATCTGCAAATTTTAGTCAAATAAAAGATATAACTAGCCTTGATTACTGTTTGTGTTGAAAAACTTTCCTTTTCTTCCCAAATAGCCCCTGTATTATATATACTTATTCATAGCTTGTCTAGTGAGAAACCATCTAAAATTAACAAACCTCAGAAATTGTGATGATTTCCTTAGTAGTTTTATGCATTCATATTCATATACATGCTTGTTCTGAATTCATGATCTTGGAAACAAAAGTTTCATGACCTAAGGGAGACTGACGTTTATTTGTAACACTTCCTCTGTATTTCAATAGGTGCCAACACAACTTAAATTTTCATTTCACAAGCGTGGTTGCAGTCACATTTGTATCTAACCACTTACACCAAGATATACCGAACCGTTGATTCCCCTCAGAGTGAGTATCCTAAAAATAGTAATTAAAGGGTTTTTATTAAAAACTAACTATAATAATTTAGTCCTGTCTCTTCTTTCTCTCTCTCAAAAAGAAAAGACTCCCAAGTGGGGTATATACGATCAAAATTGCTTTCTTGATGACCTGCTCTAGGAAGACATAATATCTCATAAAACAAATTATACAATCTGATGGATTATAGTTCTCAAGCAGGTAACAGACAGACTTAGGCAGAGGCTAACAAGTGAACCTAGAAGAAAACTGGTTGCATACAGGAATGTATGTCCACATCCCATCTTGTTCACAGCCTTTAAATGATTGAGAAAATGGTTTATAACACTACTGCTAGCATTTTTCTGTTTTATTAGTGGGCATTGTAAGATCTTTGTGACTTTCACCTCACTTGACAGATTGCAGGCAGTCTCTGAGAATTTTAATGCATACTTATTTATTTAATTTCTTTATATTGCTACTAAAACTAGTTATTCTAGAGAGTTACTTTATATGTTTGACCTTGCACTTTTCAGACTTTTCACTGGAATACTTCTATGTTGAATGTCCCTGTGTATATGTAAAACTGAAGACATGGGTAACTTGGAGTTTAAGTGCATATGACAAAATTAATTATCATAACTTTCTTATGTCTTAAAAGACAAAGAATTTTTTTAAAACTATCAGCAATTTTGGGTGCAAATATGAGACAACGAGGAAACGCTTCTTAGAAGCTGGATACTGAGCATGTTGAAGGGAATATCCTGGACAATTTCAGGATTAAAGCTATCTCTTCTTAAAATATCATTCTGTTAGGTTGAAAAAAACTCTTATATGTAAGTTATTTATTGTATTATTTATCTGAAAAAGTATAAAAAAATTCCAAATAAAGCTTGGCAGATGGTGAGGAAAAAATTTTCTGAGAAGTTACTAACTTATCTACAGTTCAGAAAGAAGCAATGTTTTTTAACCCTCCAAAAATGTCACCAAAAGCAGTGAAGTAACCACTGGCTGGCACTGAAATTTCTTAATTACCTTCATGTCTCTGAGTTGCTTTAAGGAAGAGCACAGTTTTTCCTAACAAACTGTATTGCTTTCTAGTATCGAGCTTAATTCTGTATTATGTCAGCTTATTGAGCAATGGTTCAGGGTCCTAATAAAAAATATAATGCACACAAATATATGATAGTGAATTTCAGAAATCTTTCTGTGTGCATTTAAAAATGAATAAAAATATAATAGTAGAATCTTCTGAAAGGTTCATATAGAAGACAGATTAATAGGTCTTTCACACAGCATTTTGTCACTGGAAGATAAGCCGTGGTGGAGGTTAATTTTGCTGACCAAAAAACTGCAAGATGCATGTAAAAATCTCATAGGAGGAGTTGCATTTTGCATAGATTTTAAATATATTTTGCTCTCTCCATGCTATAATCATTAGTCTGCTACCAGTATGTTTCACACTGACTGGTATTTCAGCTATATGATCACAAACTTATAGATTTAAGTGGTCTTTTTTGTGGTTTCCAGGGAGGTTATAACCTCCAAGGTGTTAAGAAAATTTGCAACTGGGACGACAACAAGACACAAATGACAGAAATTGAAAAGTTGAGTGTATGTGTGAGGTAACAATGAGAATACGAAAAAATACAAAAAAAATAAAAAAAAGATTTCTGGAAAGGAAAAAAGAAAACCATGTAGAAATTCTCACAAAGTAAAAGGTTACTTGGACTTGTCAATGAAAAGTAAACTCTAAAACGGAGGAGTGCAAAGGAAAATTGGTATGAGAATAAATGGCAGGCAACAGAACAGAAACAGATTAAAGGTAAAGACTTGGAATCTCAGAAGAAGACACAGTGCAAAAACAAATTTTAAAAAAGTCTTCTGGTAACAAATCCCAATTTCCAGAGAAGAGTTTAGTGGGAGATCCTTTGATCTTCTTAGGCATTTTTGAAAATCACCTTCATCTTATTTCATTTGTGTTTTGGACTAACTAAAACTTTCTCATATTTATTGGTAAATGGTTTCCAAGGCTTACTATGGTATTTTAATTTCCTCTCAAATATATTGTATTTTGTCAACCCTCCATTGGTATACATTTACCACAGTAACACTGTACAAGAAAGGTAAAGCTAGTAATAGTAGAAATTTTCCAATGTCTTTTTGCTGAATTAAATACTGATAATCGAATAATAACTAGGGGATGAGGGGCAGGAGGGAAGGACTATAAGAAAAAGTATAGCTCATCACAGATCTAGTCACTTTGCCAGTGATAGAGTGGCTCAAGAGCACTTTAAAAGGTGAAGATAAACAAGAAAATGATTGCATG